>NW_023994350.1:0-399136 GCF_015586225.1 Lucilia sericata | reverse complement strand
TATACTATACTATACTATACTATACTATACTATACTATACTATACTATACTATACTATACTATACTATACTATACATATATACTATACTATACTATACTATAACTATACTATACTATACTATACTATATACTATACTATACTATACTATACTATACTATACTATACTATACTATACTATACTCTACTATACTATACTATACTATACTATACTATACTATACTATACTATACTATACTATACTATACTAAACTATACTATACTATACTATACTATACTATACTATACTATACTATACTATACTATACTATACTATACTATACTATCTATACTATACTAACTATACTATACTATACTATACTATACTATACTATACTATACTATACATACTCCTATACTATACTATACTATACTATACTATACTATACTATACTATACTATACTATACTATACTATACTATACTATACTATACTATACTATACTATACTATACTATACTATACTATACTATACTATACTATACTATACTATACTATACTATACTATACTATACTATACTATACTATACTAATACTATACTATACTATACTATACTATACTATACTATACTATACTATACTATACTATACTATCTATACTATACTATACTATACTATACTATACTATACTATACTATACTATACTATACTATACTATACTATACTATACTATACTATACTATACTATACATACTATCTATACTATACTAGACTATACTATACTATACTATACTATACTATCTATACAGACTATACTATACTATACTATACTATACTATACTATACTATACTATACTATACTATACTATACTATACTATACTATCTATACTATACTATACTATACTAAACATACTCTACTATCTATACTATACTATACTATATACTATACTATACTATACTATACTATACTATACTATACTATACTATACTATACTATACTATACTATACTTATACTATACCTATACTATACTATACTATACTATACTATACTATACTATACTATACTATACTATACTACTACTATACTATACTATACTATACTAATAACTATACTATACTACTATACTATACTATAACTATACTATACTATACTATACTATACTATACTATACTATACTATACTATACTATACTATACTATACTATACTATACTATACTATACTATACTATACTAACTATCTATACTATACTATACTATATATACTATACTATACTATACTATACTCTACTATACTATACTATACTATACTATACTATACATACTATACTATACTATACTATACTATACTATACTATACTATACTATACATACTATACTATCTAGACTAGACTAGACTATACTAACTAGACTAGACTAGACTAGACTAGACTAGAGACTAGACTATACTAGACTAGACTAGACTAACTAGACTATACTAACTAGACTAGACAGACTAGACTAGACTAGACTAGACTAGACTAGACTAGACTAGACTAGACTAGACTAGACTAGACTAACTAGACTAGACTAGACTAACTAGACTATACTAGACTAGACTTAACGAGACTAGACTAGACTAGACTATACTAGACTAGACTAGACTAGACTAGACTATACTAGACTAGACTAGACTAGACTAGACTAAACTACACTAGACTAGACTATAGACTAGACTAGACTATAGGCTAGACTAGACTATACTATGACTAGACTATAGACTAGACTATAGACTACTAGACTATAGACTAGACTATAGACTAGACTATAGACTAGACTATAGACTAGACTATAGACTAGACTAGACTATACTAGACTAACTAGACTAGACTGTACTACTAGACTATACTAGACTATAGACTATAACTGACTAGACTAGACTAGACTATAGACTAGACTATATACTAGACTATAGACTAGACTATAGACTAGACTATATACTAACTATAGACTAGACTATAGACTAGACTATAGACTAGACTATAGACTAGACTATAGACTACTATAGACTAGACTATAGACTAGACTATAGACTAGACTAACTAGACTATAACTATACTAGACTAGACTATAGACTATACTAGACTAGACTATACTATACTATACTATACTATACTATACTATACTATACTATACTATACTATACTATACTAACTATACTATACTATACTATACTATACTATACTATACTATACTATACTATACTATACTATACTATACTATACTATACTACTACTATACTATACTATACTATACTATACTATACTATACTATACTATACTATACTATACTATACTATACTATACTATACTATACTATACTATACATACTCTACTACTATACTATACTATACTATACTATACTATACTATACTATACTATACTATACTATACTATACTATACTATACTATACTATACTATACTATACTATACTATACTATATACTATACTATACTATACTATACTATACTATACTATACTATACTATACTATACTATACATACTATACTATACTATACTATACTATACTATACTATACTATACTATACTATACTATACTATACTATACTATACTATACTATACTATACTATACTATACTACTATCTATACTATACTATACTATACTATACTATACTATACTATACTATACTATACATACTATACTATACTATACTATACTATACTATACTATACTATACTATACTATACTATACTATACTATACTATACTATAATATCTATACTATATACTATACTAACTATACTATACTATACTTACTATACTATACTATACTATACTATACTATACTATACTATACTATACTATACTATACTATACTATACTATACTATCTATACTATACTATACTATACTATACTATACTATACTATACTATACTATACTATACTTACTATACTATACTATACTATACTATACTATAACTATACTATACTAGATATACTATACTATACTATACTATACTATACTATACTATACTATACTATACTATACTATACTATAACTATACTATACTATACTAACTATACTATACTATACTATACTATACTATACTATACTATACTATACTATACTATACTATACTATACTATACTATACTATACTATACTATACTATACTATACTATACTATACTATACTATACTATACTATACTATACTATACTATACTATACTATACTATACTATACTATACTATACTATACTATACTATACTATACTACTATACTATACTATACTATACTATACTATACTATACTATACTATACTATACTATACTATACTATACTATACTATACTATACTATACTATACTATACTATACTATACTATACATACTATACTATACTATACTATACTATACTATACTATACTATACTATACTATACTATACTATACTATACTATACTATACTATACTATACTATACTATACTATACTATACTATACTATACTACTATACTATACTATACTATACTATACTATACTATACTATACTATACTATACTATACTATACTATACTACTATACTATACTATACTATACTAGACTATACTATACTATACTATACTATACTATACTATACTATACTATACTATCTATACTAGACTAGACTAGACTAGACTAGACTAGACTAGACTAGACTAGACTAGACTAGACTAGACTAGACTACTAGACTAGACTAGACTAGACTAGACTAGACTAACGACTAGACTAGACTAGACTAGACTAGACTAGACTTAGACTAGACTAGACTAGACTAGACTAGACTAGACTAGACTAGACTAGACTAATAGACTAGACTAGACTAGACTAGACTAGACTAGACTAGGACTAGACTAGACTAGACTAGACTAGACTAGACTAGACTAGACTAGACTAGACTAGACTAGACTAGAACTAGACTAGACTAGACTAGACTGACTAACTAGACTAGACTAGACTAGACTAGACTAAACTACACTAGACTAGACTATAGACTAGACTAGACTATAGGCTAGACTAGACTAGACTATAGACTAGACTATAGACTAGACTATAGACTAGACTATAGACTAGACTAGACTATAGACTAGACTATAGACTAGACTATAGACTAGACTATAGACTAGACTATAGACTAGACTATAGACTAGACTAGACTATAGACTAGACTAGACTAGACTGTACTAGGACTATAGACTAGACTAGACTATAGGCTAGCTATAGACTAGACTAGACTATAGACTAGACTACTAGACTAGACTAGACTAGACTATAGACTAGACTATAGACTAGACTATAGACTAGACTATAGACTAGACTATAGACTAGACTAGACTAGAAGACTAGACTAGACTATAGACTAGACTATAGACTAGACTATAGACTAGACTATAGACTAGACTATAGACTAGACTATAGACTAGACTATAGACTAGACTATAGACTAGACTATAGACTAGACTATAGACTAGACTATGGACTATACTATAGACTATACTATAGACTATACTATAGACTATACTATAGACTATACCATAGACTAGACTATAGACTAGACTATAGACTAGACTATAGACTAGACTATAGACTAGACTATAGACTAGACTATAGACTAGACTATAGACTAGACTATAGACTACACTATTGACTAGACTATAGACTAGACTATAGACTAGATTATAGACTAGACTAGACTAGACTATAGACTTGACTATTGACTAGACTATAGACTAGACTATAGACTAGACTGTAGACTAGACTATAGACTAGACTAGACTATAGACTTGACTATTGACTAGACTATAGACTAAACTATAGACTAGACTGTAGACTAGACTATAGACTAGACTATAGACTAGACTATAGACTAGACTATAGACTAGACTATAGACTAGACTATAGACTAGACTGTAGACTAGACTATAGACTAGACTGTAGACTAGACTATAGACTAGACTAGACTATAGACTAGACTATAGACTAGACTATAGACTAGACTAGACTATAGACTAGACTATAGACTAGACTATAGACTAGACTATAGACTAGACTATAGACTAGACTATAGACTAGACTATAGACTAGACTATAGACTAGACTATAGACTAGACTATAGACTAGACTATAGACTAGACTATAGACTAGACTATAGACTAGAATAGATAAGATTCGCGTTCAGTAGACTGTTATGGGTTTGATCGCATCGTTTAATAGGTTTTATTTTTTTACATGTTTCAAGATTTTAGGCACCATTTGTTATTGATCTTTCTGGTCAGTTCACAGTTCACCTAAAGTGGAAGAAAGATACTTAAGTCGAATCTTTGTAGCGTGAAATTAGTTGAAACCACAGGAGGAAGTTTATATCGATTAAGTCGAGATATATTGATAAATTTGAAGTAACTGAGATTTTGCACTTATGGTCTACTTTAGTCTACTTTAAAAATAATAGTAAATCAACAATTTCCAGTCAAAATGCCACATGTTTCTGCATAACGCACTTCTATGACATATCTATTAATAGTTTGTGGCATTGTCTATAGAATATAGTTTTGTTGTTTTAAGAAATTGCCAATATTTGTCATACTAAAACTATATTTTTACAAAACTAAACTAAAAGTTCAAAATGCCACATAAAACATAGAAATTTATTTAAATTTAAACAATACAGCCCACTGGCAATTGGTTAAAAACAAAAAAAAATTTCAACTAAAAACCAAATAAAATACAAATCATGTAAAAATGACAAAAACACTTAAAGAAAAGTGCAAAGATCAGCCTGTTCGCTACGAATGAAAGAAGAAACACTTTGAAAATTGTTAAATATTTTATTTAAATTCATTCATTAATAAGAAACACTCTATTTTGTGTTCCTGTTGTTTTGTTGTCGCTGTTGCTACATTTAAAACGGAAGTGTGCCATTAATCTTATTTTCTTTCTTTCTACTTTTAACAAAATATTTATATGTCTTCTTTCGGGATAGTATTTGTCGTTGTTGTTGTTGTTTAAACATCTAAGCCAATTTGAAACAACAACTGTCTTAAAAAAAGGCACGAAAGAAGTCACAAAAGCAATAACAACGACAATAGAACTTGATTGAAATTGACAAGATCCCAACGAACTAGACTTAAAAATCATACGAAATTTGTCAATGAATAAGAGAAAGAGGCTCAACCTAAGAGCACATCAAAATTTAACAATAAAAACAACATTGAGTATGTAAAGACAATCCTCTTTGATGAATACGAATAAAAATTATAATTAAAATATATAAGGCACGGCAAATACGACTTTGTAAATTGCTGCATTAGTAAAGAAAGAATTACTTGTTTAAAATCACTTTCAGCACATTGAATATATGTATATTGTGTTGATTATATAACGGTTCCCAAATGGAGCTATTAACGCTTTAAAGGGTCTAAGGAGTTACAAGACCAGATGAAGAACTTTAGTTTATGTCTTATAATGCTTGTGTAGGGTAAATGAATTATAAATCTCAGAATGGGAATGATTGTAGCAAAACTCAATGAACTTAAACACAAAAAAAAAACTCTCTAACCAAAAAACATGGCTTAAATGGTAACAACAAATATTTAATTGTGTGTGTATGTTGTTACTTGTTTCAAAAAATCATAAATTCATCTAGAAAAAAAACATACAGACACAATCGTTCATACATGTTTAAAAACAAACAAGAAGAAATTAATAACATAAATACCTAAATCCAATCAATCAAATCGAACAATGAATCAAAAAACAACAGTAACAAAAAAAATCTACAATCTTATTCATTCATAACTAGACTCATATGGTAGTGGTATACTAAAGGTACGTTCACACCTATCAAATATTTGACGTTTTTTATCAAATATTTGTTGGCTGTAATGTGAACACAAAATATTTTTGAAGAGCAAACAAAATATCAGCTGTTTTTCGTGAAACATTTTTATTTGTCAACCTACAAATATTTTCTTAATGTGAACACAATGTGAACACCAAACATGGAACATTTTTGTTAAACGTTAAACAAACTATTTAATAATATTTTTTACGATTTCATAGAAATTTCTGCCTAAAAACAAAAAATTAAATACATTTTTATTTCATAATGTGCTTAAAATGAGTATTTCTATTTTGACGTTTTGTTTGAAGAAACAAAGCCAAACACAATTCAATACAAATAGTAAAAGTTTGTTTGCCCGGTGTTTACATTACAACAAATAATTTCGTAAAACAATTGACGGATAAAACAGTAAAAAAACAAGATTTTGTTTGCAGGCAAAGAGGAACATAACAACAAGAACAGCTAATGCGCAACCAAACCAAAAGCCAAAAATATATGTGTTTATATTTACTAAAAAGCTATATCATTGAATAATAACTTCTATATATTCTAAAAGTTCATTTAATATTGTTTTTCATCAAAATTTTACAACAAAAAAATACAAATTACATTTCAATACCTTGTGCAAGTGGAAAAGAGATAGATAGACACAAGGTGGAAAAGAGATAGATAGACACAAAAAGAGATAGATAGCACAAGGTATTGAAATTACATTTCAATACCTTGTGCAAGTGGAAAAGATATAGATGGTGGATCTTTACTGTCATGTTGTTGCTATTTAGTATAGTCAATGTAGCGAAAAACCTTGGTTGTTTGGAACGGTTCATAGCGATTTCAAAAAAATCGCTATAAGCCCGGAAATAACCAAATTATAAATAATTTTCATTAAATTACATATCTATAAAATTGAAAATTATAGAGAATTGTTTATTATTAATATATTTTTATATCCATTAATATAATAAATAATTGTTTAAATAAATTGAGTAATAAATTAATTAAATAATTTCTCAATTAATTACTAAACTATAGACTAGATAATAACCTATAGACTAGACTATAAACAATACTATAAACTAGAGTATAGACAAGACTATAGACTAAACTATAGCTTGACTATAGACTAGACCAGCGGTTCCCCCGGTTTTTACTTCGCGGACCCCTTGAGGAATTTATTTAAATTCGCGGACCCCCATACATATTTTGATATCTTATTGTTCTAAATATGTAATTGTTCATCCGAAAATTGTCATAGTACATAAATCCCAAGGTCAAACAGATGTAGATATGTCATTTCTATAAAATATTCCCGTACATTGAGAATAATTAATATTTCAGAGAAGTTTCAATTGCCTGTTTTTGAAGATAGAATGACTTCATTATTGAAATGTTAACATGATGTTTAATTTTATGATCGTGAGATCTTTCACGTTCATTTTTCTTTAAGGTAACGAAAAGGTTTCTTCATCAAATATCGTCGACATGTGCTTAAAAAGTCATGTTGCAAAAATTTTTTGCGATTGCAGACGGGTGAACTGAGTATGTTAGCTAATTTTTCGGGAAAATAATATAAGAAAGTTGAACTTCTTCGATATTGTTGCGGAATGCGTTATCCGCATAATATATGACTTGAACTCTTTGCGAAAGTACTGTGAATTTTACTGCATGGTTTTGACTATTTACGCATTTTCTGATGTTAATTTAATAATATTGGTCGACAAAATCAAGTTAAAATCTGTGTATCACGTCGGAATGGAATATTTACATTTAAAATTACCTGGATTAACGTATTGAAAACGAATAAAGAGTCACATCTGTTTCGGAAATATATTATTTTAGTCCTTTCAAACAAGAACACTTTTGTTTACAATTTGACAAACTTAAATCTGCGATAAGCTTGTCCTTGAATTATGAAATGTGTCCTAACTTTATACTCCGAGATAACAGTATCTCTTATTTAATTGTAATTTGGGAACCGTTGGACTAGACTGCAAACTAGACTATAGATGCATATATTATGTAGCATAACTATATATAGTATGTTGTTACCAACCAATAAATATCGAAACAAACAACAAAAATAATAATTATCATTAATTTACGCAATTGCTTGAATTTCAATTAAATGTCACAACTTTGTCTCAGATTTATATTTTATAAAAAATAAAATAAAACCAGTCATATAAGCGACTATTTACATTTTTGTATGAGGTGATAACACTCATTTTCAGAAAATAAACAAAGAACAGCTGTCATTGACGCTGTTTGATCTTACATTTGGTTTGCAAGATCAAATAATTATTTTACCAAAATGACGTAAATTATTTGACTTTTGGTGTTCACATTGATGAAACAATGAGAAAATATTTATTTGCCAGCAAATCGATTTGTTTTATGAAAATCATCCGCATTGCTGTTTGTTAACATGAAATATTTTATGTTCAGATTCGACAAACAAAGTTTTTTCAATCGTGTTATATATTAATATTATACACTTTTATTATAAAAATTTAATTTTAAACCTAATAAAAATAGTTAAAATTAAAACAAATTGCCAAATTGCTTTTTTCTTGCATGAAAATATACGATATTCTGTGGCTGCAAAACATGTGTGTGTTTGAACCAAATTATTTTTGCACTGTTTGATAAAACAATACCATCAAATATTTGTTCAAGTCTGAACAAGAAATAAATATTGCGTTTGTTTGACGCAACTTTATAAATATTTATAACAAATATTTGGACCAAATATTTTACAGGTCTGAACGTAGCTTAAGTATGTGAGTGTGTATAAAAAGTATCTAGGGAACATTTTCGAGCGACAAATCTGAAATATGTATATTGTTCGTAATTTTTAGACAGTTCTTACGGTAAAAAGTAAGAATGCTATATTCGGCTATGACGAATCCACCCACCACCTAAAGATGTGTTAGAAATATGTAAATTTCGAAAGCCGGACCTACATATATATGGACATATGTAGGACTTTATGAATAGATACTTTTGTTATTTACTACCATTTCCGTTTATGTAAAATTGTATTATTAATATGAACATTGGAGTAATATTCGGAATAGGTCAGTTGTGGACCGAGCTCTACAGAATTAATAATAGTTATTTCACAATTTTCTTAAAAATGTAGTAACTGATTTTACGTAAGACTGGTTATATGGGTGTGGATTCAATTATCGATCAATCTTCGCAAAATTTGATGGAGACATTTCATAGCTATACATACTTGTATAATTAAACCTTACATGGGGCCTAATGTCAAATAGGGCCCGATGTTTGCTATATAAAACAATATAGTTTTTGGGTAAATAAAACTTTTGTGTGTAAAATTTCATCACGATTCCTCTATAATTAATATAGTTATAAGTGTTTAAAAAGTATTCCGGAGATACTTGTATGGGCTCATGACTAACGGCCTAGGAGGAACAATTTATAAGATATTATCTGAAGTTTTTTTTTTTCTACAAAAAATGTTCAATGGGTATTTGGTTAGAAATGATGATGCCAGATATGTAAAATTACTAATAAATAATTAAACTTAGTGGAACTCGGAAAAGAGGTTGTGGGAGGGAGGTTAGAGAAGTTTTCGATTTAATTCTGCTTACTTAGCAAGTGACAGAAAAGATATCAACTGAGAGTTTACTCCAAAGTACTTCTAAATAACAAGATTTTCTTTTAATGCTATGTGCGATCCAGGCTAAGGACCACAAATGTAAGTGATTTTGCGCAAAAAAATTGAATGAATCGGGAACAATGTGATTAATTTCAGAGAAACACATTCCATTATAGTATCTATAGAACAGTGAAACATAATCTACGCAATGCAATAGCTCCAAAATAGACTTTATAGCACCGAGATTTGTATTCTATTTTTGGTCGGATATAAATGATATAAATTGTAACAAGTAAGAGTGTTATATTCGGCTGTGCCGAATCTTGTATACCCACCATCAAATCATTGCCGAAAAGGAATGCTTCCTTATAAATAAACTATGATATTAAAGAATCGATGCTTTTGTTATTACCAATTTTCTCATTTATTACATCTATCAATATATCGATAGGATCAATTATGCACTGATCTTCCTAAAATTTGGTAGAGAAATTTTAGGGTCAATTATGGACCGATTCTTATAAAATTTAACAATGATATTAAGGTTCCTATAAAATATGCTAGGCGAAATCGTGGACCGATAGTACCCATTTTCAATACCAAACAAACTGCAATATAAAAAGTCTGTGCAAAATTTCAGCCCGCTAGCTACTTCCATTTGGACACTATCGTGTTTTCAACAGACAGACGGACGGACATGGCTAGATCGTCTAAGAATTTAATAAGGATCCAGAATATATATATTTTTATGGGTCTTAGATGAATATTTCGATGTGTTACAAACGGAATAACAACAAGTTAGAGTGCTATATTCGGCTGAGCCGAATCTTAAATACCCTCCACCAGCTACTTTTATATTAATACTTTTCTAATTGATCAAATATTTGTAGAAATAAGTTTTCTCATATCTTAAATAGAAAAATCCCTAGATTCAAACAGGTCAAATCTATTACAATTCCAAGATTTATTGAACATTACCAACGCTTGGCGATTTTTATTAATTTGCATGTATGCATGTGTGTGAAAGATTTAAGGATTTTCAAAATACATATATATAATTTTGTTCTACACAAATTGAAAATGCAACTAGTTAAATACGGTTTTAGGGGCAGGACCTAGTATGGGAGATATGACCAATTATAGACCGATCGTAAAAAATTCTTTAAGCAAAACTTCTGGACATGAAAGCTATATTTCAGTAAAATTTTGTATCTATATCGTAATTTAGTAATAAGTAATGTGTGTTATGAACCGATCGTGCAAAAATCTTGAAATAGAATTTTTGTATCAATAGCTTTATTTGGTAATGAGTAATGTGCATTTAAGAAATTTTCGAAAGAGGACTTTGTATGGGAGCTATGACCAATTGTGTATATAAAAACAAAATTTCAAAATTCTGCATTTATATCATTATTTGGTAATGAATATTGTACGTTTAAGTAATTTTCTGGAGGGTGCCTAGTATGAGAGAGAGTGATTTTCGGGAAGGGACCTTGTATGGGAGCTATGACCTATTATGGACCGATCAGAAAAAAATTTCACAGTAATATTTCTGTTCATTTGAGCAATACCTGTACCAAATTTTATATAGATATCTTAATTCGTTAATGAGTTATGTGCGTTTAAGTGATTTTCGGGAGGGGACCGTGTATGGGAGCTATGACCAATTATAGATCGATCGGAAAAAAATTTCACAATAATATTTCTGTGCACATGAGTAATACTTGTACCAAATTTTATATGGATGTCTTATGTTAGTAATGAGTTATGCGCGTTTAAGTGATTTTCGGGAGGGGACCTTGTATGGGAGCTATGACCAATTATGGACCGATGGAAAAAAAAAATTTACAGTAATACTTCTGTATGTGAGGGCAATACTTGTACTAAATTTTATATAGATAACTTGATTTAGAAATGAATTATTTGCGTTTAAGTTATTTTCGGGAGGGGACCTTGTATGGGAGCTATGTCCAATTATGGACCGATCCAGAAAATTTTTTCTCTGAATGAATTCTATTGACATAACATTGTAATTTATAAAATTTTGTAAAGATTTCGACATTGTGACGGAAGTTATTAACAAAAAACCCATTTTCCGGGAATATGTACTTTTGTATGGGAGGTATATGAAATTGTGGACCGATTCTGGCAATTTTCAGCAGGAGTCAAGCTCTTGTGTAGAAACGAATGTATGCTGATTTTCATGGAATTATCTTTCATAGTTTTTGAGAAAATTACATCAGGATGTGTAAAAATGCTTATTTTTTTCGAGGTTGTTTCAAATTTTGATTCATAACTTTTCCCGGTGTGAACCGATTTTGCTCATTTTCAATACCAAACTGCCTAGGACAATAATAAATATTTTGGGTGAATTTCGTTAATTTTTGTTGCTTCGTGTTAACGTGAGAATGTTTTATACAGACAGACAGACAGACGGACGGACGGACAGACGGACATAGCTAAATCGACTCAGAATTTCATAAGGTCCAAGAATATATATACTTTGTTGAGTCTCAGATGGATATTTCTTGGTGTTACACACGGAATGACAAAGTTATATATACCCTCTATCACCACTGATGGTGGTGGAGGGTATAAAAACAATATACCCTAGAGTGGGTCGGTCTCTATGGACAAAAAAAAAGTTGTGTCAGTCACCCCCTAGGATTAAAGATATGTTAATAACATTTCCAAAAATATAAAAATTATTTTTTTGCCACGCCTAGAAATACCGCCCTTTTTGTTTTTTATATATTACTCCGCCATTTTAAGTCCGATCGTAACATATCATATATCAATATTTATGACTTGGCTGTAGCTACATTTCACCCTTAGACGATTTTTAAATTAGACGTAACATTCTATGCCCGACTTCTGATATCTCGGATCCTTCTCCAAAATCTGAAATTGTGGCTATACAATAATAAAGAGCTTTTAATTATATGGAATATAGGCTTTTGAAATGCCGACTTGTAATCAAACTACAAGTCGAAATTTTCCAGATAATTCGATGCAAATAGGCTGATATATTTCATTTTACCCAAGGACGAAGTTGTTTGAATATGGATTATATCGAAAATGTTTAAAAATGGATTATTCGACTAGCCCTCATACAACCGTACTCCCCGAATAGGGCTTTGGCGCTCTTAATAATGGCTTCAAGGTCAAACGGCCCTATCTAACATTTTTAAAATTTTACAGGAGAAGCAAAAAACTATTGAAATTGAAAAGTTTGTTTCTATGAACGCGATTTATTTCTAGTGAATAAACAAATTGTTTAATAGTGAAACCTATTAGTTATTATGATAGTTGACAATGGCGTATATAAAAATGGATAAATTGGACTTTTTACCTTTAATATTTAAATGTTTTTGTAGATAGGGCCTTTTGTTTTTTGTCAATGAAATCGCTAATTTTGGTCGGAGGAGTCCAATTTGTGTGGACATATGTTTTGATGCAATACATTATAATCAACAATAAAATCGATTTTTAATTTTTGGTTAGTTAGGGCCGTTTGCGTTTCAGGTGACGATAAGGAAATTAAGACAAAATTCAATATAAATCATATTTTAGTTATGCTCATATCTGGTATCATATGGTCGGCCATTCCCGATTATTCGTTTTTAATTAGTTTTTATTATTTAAAGAACTTCTTTAGAAATATGTAACTATTTAAAAGAATCAGTATAAACATTTTTAAAAATTGTTAAAAAAAAAGAAACATGCAAGTAGTTGTATGGAAAAAAATGTTTTTCATACATTTTTGTAAAACTTAGCATAACACTTTAATTTTTCATCGATTCTTTTGTTAAGATAGGGGTAGGATGCAATTTTTGTATTGTAAATTAATTTGAAAAAAATTGTTTTCGACCACATCCCTAGCAAATTAATTGTTTGTAGTTTGAAATATACAGGTATTTTTAAATACCTGTAAAATAGCTCTTTATGCAAAAAAGTGAGCATTTTAAAAGCCTATATTTTATGTAATTAAATGTACTTTATTCCAGTATAGCCACAATTTTATATTTTGGGAAGGATCCGAGATATCAGAACTCGCGCAAAGAATATGACGTCGCAATAAAAAATTGTCTAAGAGTGAAATATAGCTAAAGTCAAGCCATAAATATTGATATATGATATGTTACGATCGGACTAAAAATGGCGGCGTAATGTATAAAAAACAAAAAGGGCGGTATTTCTAGGCGTGGCAAAAAAATATTTTTTATATTTTTGGAAATGTTATTAACATATCTTTAATCGTAGGGGGTGACTGACTCAACTTTTTTTTTCGACCCACCCTAATATACCCCCATCTTTTTTGATGGTGGGTATAAAAGATCAGCTGGAGTTAAGTATTTCTTGTATAGTTTAAATAATCTTAGACATTTGAAAGTTTTTTTTCGACACTTGAAAAATGTGTTCAATCCAGCGAATATCGCACGGTATTCTCATGTCTGGAACATCAAGAGCTTCTGATTTCTTAGTATTTAAAAGAACAACGACGTTGTTTATGTAAAAACACAACATTGAGTCTTGAGGACGATGAACGAACGTCTTTCATATTTTGCCTTATTGCTCTAATCTCCAGAATAATTGAAAGAATCCTTGAGGAAAGCTTGATATAATTCGAATGATGGTGACTACATCAAAAGTCATTTGTTTAGCGAAAAGGAAAACCAAGTTGGATAATAAGGCAAAAGGACTGTTGAAAACGGTTTATCAAGTATGATTCGGCACAAACTACTTGTTTGTTAGACAATCTCCGTAGAATTATAGCCCAATTGAATCTACTTTGCTCTTTACTCGTAAGTAAGTATATATCCAGCTAAATGAAATTATATGGTAGAAATTGACCATACATTACCAAGTAATGTATTAAATAACTACTTGTTGTAAACAAAAAATTTAAATTTGTCGCTATTTTTATGTAGAATCTATTTGCACTTGTCTGTAAAACATCTGGTAACACCTATAAGAAATTCATAAGATCCATCAATAAAACATTTTAACAAGATTTATAAAATTATGTAAGTATGTACATATACATATCTGCGTAAGATATACATACTTATTTACAATATTTACAACATTTATTTTGAATTTTAAATCAAAGTTGTTTTCATTACATCGTTTTTGCTTCGTTTGTAAATAAGAAACCAATTTTGAATTATAAAACGTAAGACATATGAAAGCCCATCCTTAAATCGATAATAATCGTATCAATATTTTAAGAACTTCTTTAAATGACGACAAATTTTGTTCTTTATTTTTGATTTTATTTTAAAATCTAGAGAGCTATTGTATTTTTAATTCATATGTGTGTATTTCTATAAACCCTGCCAGATGAAGAAGGAAAGACAGCTAGCTATATTGTATACAATAGGAAGGTGTAAAAAGCCGATGGTTTATAGAGATTAAAACCTTAAATTAACTGATTTCCAATAAAATTAGATTAGGTCTTTTGTTTGACTTTTAAAGGTATGATAAGTACCTATTTTCTATAATGTTTGGATTTCTTTTAATTGTATTTGAAGTGACACTTGTACAGTCACGATATACAATTTTTTTGGATTTGAAAATAAATTTCGTTTAAATAAAAAAACTTAAACTTCCATAATGAAATTAAAATTTTTTTATGAAGTAAATACATACATATATTGAAGTACATTTGTATAGGGAATTACATCCCAGTAAAATCTTTACTTACCCGGTAAGTAGGCAAGTAATATTGGAGTAAAGAGTAAGTACTTTCTTTTGGGTGAATAACTACTTATTTTTGTTTGACGATGACCAAAAAATAACTGGTTAGAAATGTGCTTACCCGGCTTTCCGGATTTAAAACCGGCTTTACACTTATTTTCTGTATTTATTAGTCTATTCTAATACCCAATGCTCCATTAACAAGTTGTTTTGTAGTGCTATTTGGAACAGTTTTTACACAAAGATACAAATCAATATTTCTTCAAAAATCTTCTAATATCTACTAAGTTTAAAACCATTAACTAATTTCTTATTAGACATACGCTCTATACATCTGGCTACAAATCTTATCCAAAAAAATTAATTAATTTTATTAATAAAGACCACTCATTACCAAGTAATGTGTGAAATAACAACATTACCTACAATACTCATTACCAAAATTTGAAAATATTTTACTGGGATGTTTTTGTATACTGTACTACCATAACCTATCCTAAGGTATTGTCCCAATTTTTGGTTAAATATAACTAAAATATTTTTGGAGTAACAGACTTTTGATTGGGTTGGCTGTAATAAGTTAATCGTACTTAAAATTTTACAAAATTCTTCAAGTTTTTAAAAGTTCTCCCTTTTATAATGAGTTTTAGTTAAAGAAATAATTTTTGTTTAAAAAAATTTATATAATTTGGCTCAAAACGGATTTTCATTTTTATACCCTACATTTTATACCCTACACCACTTTAGTGGGGAGGGTATATTGGGTTTGTGCTGATGTTTGTAACATATAAAAATATTCGTCCTATACCCACCTTAAGTATACCAATCGGCTTAGAATCGTTTTCTGAGTCGATTAATTAATTAATAATTAAACCCTAGCTCCCATACAAAGTCCCCTTCAGAAAATTACTTGAATGACCAAAATGAATTATAAACCCAAATATCGCGATGAAATTCAGCACAATAAAATATTATGTAAATATAAATATATTTACAAAATTTTACCGGGCTTGGTCCATATTTGCCCCTATCCTCCCTATAAAGCCTTTTTCAGAAAATTAGGTTTTCATCCATAAATTGCTTAAATGTATCGGAACAAGGTAATAGGAGATAAATGCTTTATTAAGAAAAATAAATCACATTTAATATTCATAACTGGTGTAGGGTATCATATGGTCGGTCACGCCCGACCGACTTGTTGGATATTAAGATTATTATATTTTGTTGTAGCGCTAACTAAAGGGCGCATAGTGCCATCAATTTATTACGATGGCTATAGCAATCTACGTATATCTATCGATATAGCTTAAATCTATATCTATAGATATAGCTTTAATCTGTGATCAGCTAAGACCAGCGTTAACAAACTTTATTTCATTCGGCAAACATCTACGCCTTTAGCCTCCGGGTCTTATTTGGCGATATTATTTGTGGTTTTCTATAACGTGCGTTCAATCCATTTCCTGCAGGCAATCTCCTTTTAAATTGGTGTTTGTTGACACCTTCTATGTTGTTCGGATGTTGATCAATGCAATGTCGTTCGTAGACGTAAGATCATTCCGATGTGGGTGCTAATTCCTATATTGTAATTCAAATTATTATTGTAGATAACGCCGATTTTCATGTTCAATAATTTTTCTGTCCTATTCACTATATATAACCATAAGACCAAAGAATACTTTCCTAAAGGTTCTAACTCTATGGAGTTTTTAACAGACGGACAGTTGGCTAGATCTTGTAGTCTTATAAGAATCCTGAATACTTGTTCATATCGATATAGTAGCTTCTGTGAATTAACTTTTTTAATTACTTTTAAACTGGACCTAAAATTTCCTGAATACTCTACAAGTATCAGAGATTTCATCGACTGACATATACGTTAAATTTCTATGATTTCACATTCCGGTTCTATAACTGTTAATTCAAATATGATTAAAATATGAGATTCATAAATGTTTAAAATTGAATTTAAACAAATTTAATCATTAATTTATTAACGTAAATAAAAGATAATGTTATTTTCATGTCTAAAACTATAAATGGAAAAAATAAGTTAATTTTTTACGTATTTAATAATTAAATATCACATGAATGAAATATTTTACGGGACTGTTTATTAAACATTTACCATGAAACTGAATGAACTTGTATGAATATTAACTCGTACCTATAGAATAGAGTGTTTTTTATGATTTTATATTTGTATCTGTAAAATGACTCTTTTGTGGTACTTTTAATTTTCTTGGCCTTTTTTTCTAATGTTTTGTAACAACAACAACAACAATACATATATTGACATAGCACGCGCCTTTTTAGCCACCAGCTGAGATGACTATGTCAGAATTTTTTTCTTATTTCTTTAGATAGAGTAGAGTTTTTTTTTTTTCATATTTTTTGATATTATAGTTAAATATCTTGTGGTTTGAAGTTTTTATGTTGGCTTTTTTCAGTGCTATTGTTAATAACCATACATACATATAGTCTCCCTCTCTCTTACACCGATCATCGATTTCAACTTTAAGATACCCCAACAAAAAGCATACTGGACAGATAATACAAACATTTTAAATAAAATATTTAAATTTTTTCCTTACTGCACCTTTTCAAGGAAATTTTTGTCGAAAATAGTTAAAAGGATTCGTACGTTCATCATATTTCATGAATTTTCTATCAGTTGTTGAAAATAATGGTCTGCTGTATCATTAACTGAAGAAGCCTTATGTGTTCAATTTAAGTAGACACCAACTTTAACTGTTGTGTAGCTTAAACTGAAGTCACAACATTGACAATGCAGCGATAAACAATTTTCTTCATGTTTGTCTTTTAATAAACGACCGGAAATAGAATAAGGTTTGGTCCATGTAATGAGACGCACACAGTTGATAGCTACAATATAAAGACGTTTGGATGGTTTAAATTTTGTACTCTACAAGACAATTGAATATTTTTTTGATATATGATTGAATGGAGTAATCATTAATTGTACCTTTATAACAATCTAGCATGAAGTCAGTGAGTTTTCTGTGTTTGATATTTAACATATGTACCTTTAAGTACTTCAATCAGAAACCTAACTCATAATGTGCTATGACCGTCCATGATCCTATCAGATATATTTAACACAAAACTGTCCTAACTCCAATACAAACACAAATTTTCAGCTGTATCGTTCAAGAACTGCCGGAGTTCAGAGGCGTACAAAGTTGGACATTTTGCTCATCCCACTAAGTAACCACAAAGCTCTTACAGGAAATGGTCTAAGCGTGTGTCTGGCCTACTATCCAATAGTACTAAAGTTGGCACGAAATTACCCATGTACAAAACATACATATATATTTCGATTATCATTCCAATATCTTTATTTCTTAATTAGTTATGTACATTTAAGTGATTTTCGGAAGGGGACCTTATATGAAAGCTATGACCAATTATGGACCGATACTGATCTACTTTGGTAATATGATTTCTGTTCATATTATATAAGTACATATGTGCAAAATTTTATGGTATATCGATAATTTGACGAACATATTAACAATAAATCAATTTCCGAGAATATAGTATGTATGTATACTAGGGTTATAACCAAAATTAGGCCCTATAACTACGTGGTAGCTGGGAGTGTTCTCATAACGAAACCCTGTTTCTCGGTTCATTTTGATGCAAAAAACCTTCCGCGGCAAATCGATTTTCTAAAACCATTCACAAAAAATATACATGAAATTTAAATTGGAAGATGGATTAACCGCAGCCCCGATTGCTGTTTTTATACCCTACAGCACTATAGTGGGGAGGTCCTACACCCTTAAAGTATACCAATCGGCTCAGAATCTTTTCCTGAGTCGATTAAGCTATGTCCGTCCGTCTGTTTGTGTGTCCATGTAAACCTTGTGCGCACTCTACAGGTCTCAAATTTTGAGATAATTTGATAAAATTTAGAACATGCATTTCTTTTGGTCCAAAGAAGAACGTTATTGAAAATGGTTGAAATCGGTCTGTTATTTAACCTAGCCCCCATACAACCGGACCACCCGAATAGGGCTTTCGACCTCATAATTATGTTGAACAATCTACTATCTCTACAAAAATTAGCAAAACTTAGTTTTATATAAGTCTTAATAATTTTAGTAATTTTCGTAAAGATGGGGCATTATTTGACCCTAGCCCTCATACAAAGTCCTCTTCAGAAAATGACTTGAATGTCCACAATTCCCCTATAAGCACTAGTATCACAATGAAATTTGCCACAAATAAGTTTTATGTGAATAGAAATCCTTACAATAAATTTTATAAGGATCGGCCCAAGTTTTGCCCTCGCCCCGATATAACCGGACCTTCCGATTTGGGCCTTTTAGCTCATAACTACGTCAAATATACTATTATCTTCCCAAAATAACTTAATAACATTGCCAATTTTCGTTACGATCGGGCCACATTTGACCCTAGCCCCCATACAAAGTCCCTTTTCAGAAATAGTTTTGAACGTTCACAATTCACTTATAAACACTAGTATCACGATGAAATTTGGCACAGATAAGTTTTATATAAACATAAATCCCGACAATAATTTTTTTTAAGGATCGCACCGTTTTTTACCCTAGCCCCCATACTACCGGACCTACTGATTTGGGTCTTTTAGTTCATAACTACATCAAATATACTACTATCATTCCAAAAATCCGTAACAAAGTTTAATATTACATATTATTAATAACACTGTCGATTTTCGTAATGATCGGTCCTCATTTAATCCTAGCCCCTATACAAAGTCCCCTTTAAGAAAATTACTTGAATGTCCACATGTCCATAGTATCACGCTGAAATTTGTTTTATATAAACAAAATTTACAACAATAAATTTTATAAGGATCGGCTCAATTTCTGCCATAAGCCCCATAAAACCGGACCATCCGATTTGAACCTTTTATCTCTGAACTACGTCTAATATTCTACTATCTATCTAAAAATCGGCTCAATGTGCTGATGTTTGTAACCATCAGAAATATTTGTCATTAAGTATACCAGTCGGTTCGATTCGATTAAGCTATGTCCGTCTTTGTGACCGAGGAAACCCAGCACGCAATTTTCAATATAATTTGTTAAAATTTGTCACATATGTACTCTTCTCTGGATCCAATGACAAAGGGTGTTGAAAATTATTGAAATCGGTCTTTTATTTCTCCTAGTCAGCATACAACCGTACATGAACAGACATTGTTTGGAACCTAGTATGTAAGATTCACCATTAATGCTTTATTATTGAAAATGAATCACGTTTAATATTCGCTTTTGTTATAGGGTATCATTTGGTAGGCCACGCCCGAGTATAATTTCTTACTTGTTTCACTTTGGGTCAAATAATGACGCTTGTTTATATCCAAAATTTCCAATTTTGCTTTAAATGTTGTTTAAAGTAAATATTGAACACTTTAAATCATTTGCTGCGGAAACTTTTTTAAAGCTCGAGAAAAAGTTATCACATGTATACCTTTGTATGCGGGCTATGGAAAATCTTGGATATATTTTTTGGATTTTGGACTTAATTGATGCCTGGGCGAAAATAACATGTGATGAAATTCATCGAATTATCTTCGATAGTTTCTGAGAAAAATACTCGAGAATTAGGAAAAAAGTTAATTTTTTCGAGGTAGTCTGAAATGTTTACTCATACAATTTAACGTTGTGAACCGATTTTGCTGCTTTTCAATACCAAACTGCTTAGGACAATAATGAATATTTTCGCTGAATTTCGATGATTTCCTTTGCTTAGTTTTAACGTGATCATGCTTTAGGCAGACAGACGGATATCGGCTCATACATATGTATATACTTTGTTGGGTCTTAGATGAATATTTCATGAATGTCAAACTTATATATACCCTCTAAGTCCCGCTAGGAACAAACCAGGAGTTTTTCATAGTACAAAGGTAAATAATAACTATGAACAAAGTTGCATAATATTAAGGCTATTAAGGGCTATGAAAGTCATTTAAAGGAGCTGCAAAATTTGTCCATTGAGTCGATAAGTTTCGGGAAGAAATCACTCTCAATTTAGTTTAAGGTGTACAAATCTTACATCATTGAAAAATCCACTCTCAACTTTATACGTATTTCCTCTGATAACAGTCTGTACCAGGGATGGAATTTTAAAATTTAACAAAATACTATTGAAAACTGCACTTTTTTTATTCTGTTTGTACCAAATCATATCATCCATTTAGTTAGTTGATTGTTATACCATAGTTCAGAAAACGTCCTACATATCGCGCTAGTCCACAGACCAGTCAATACCTAAATTTTTAAATAATTCATATACTAGTCCAAAGGATGATCCCTAAACTAGTATCGAATTGTACCAAAAAAGTACAATTGCAGCAATTTTGCCAACCCCGTTCTGTATGATGGTCTCCATGTCTACTTGTTTGTCTACCTATCTGTCTCATTTTTGTCTCTTTACAGATGATTCTGTTACATGGAGGCATAACCTTTTTAGTAAACCGTAAAACTTTAGCAAAAATACGAACAACATTAAGAATCATCATCTTCATAATCATCATACAAAGTGGAAAAGTAAAACAAAAATAAAAACAACAAGAACAAAAAATAACATTACATGACTTTTTGTGTGTTCATATCTTTGGCTGATTCATAAACTACAACAAAACACTAAACAGCAAACATTAACAAACAACAACAAAAGCCATAATCAAAAATACATGTACAACAACAATAGCAACAAAAAACTAAGATGTATCCTAAAGTGCATTTCATTTAACCATCTCCTGTTCCTCCTTCTCACTACATCATTATTCACGTCTTTAAGCCAAACTCGGGCCAACAACAACAACACATAAACTCACTTCTTGCAACCTGACATATAAAATGACTAGATGTCTGTCTGTCCGACTTCCTTTACTCTTCCTCAAAAAGTACAACAACAACAAATAAACTAAACAAAACTGTTACAAACTACAACAACAAAATGTTTTGCTGTTTTTGTAGATTTTATTTTATTTATTCATTATTTTTATTTTTTGTTCTAAAAAACCACAAAATCTTTTTCTTTTGTGCGTTAAAATTGTAAATTTACGAAAAAAGTAACAACGACAACAACAATTCTTCTTATTGTTTTGTTGTTTTTTATGTTTGTCTTCTTTAGGTTGTTCTTTCTATTCAAGTGTTCTTCTTCTTCTTTATTTAGAATACGCAGCCGTTTTTGTTGACCACATAGCAGAGTTCCCATTAAAAATAATACAGTTTTTGGCAATAAAAATTAAAAACAAACCGTTAAAAGGAGCAAAGTTTAAACTAATTTTTGCAAAACATTATTCAAATTAGACCTTTCACTTCTAAATACCAAATATATGAGTTATATAAGATTGTTATTCCGAGTGAATAATGGCTATTCACTTTAAATCCTTAAAAATAAATTTAATGATCGTCCTAATTATTGACTGTATCACGTGCCATCTAACCTAGAGAAATATAGTGGAGGGTGTGTCATAAGGTCAGGTTATAGAGATTGTCAGCATGGAAAACCTATTACCAAAATATATCGTGACCCACCACAGCGATGTACTCACAATAGGTGTTACGAAAAAGCAACTTGTGTCACGAATAAAGGAATCAATCTAAATCTATGTATACACGGTTGTCAGATCTTACAACGTTGGCAGAAAAATTTAACAGCCGTTTGAACTTACAGTTTTTGTCTTTCCTATTGGCAACACTGTGCATCAAAAGAACATATTCAGCAGAAATAAGATCTGGCAACTTTTGTCATACAACAATCTGACAACAGTGTAAACTGACAATTTTTGTTGGCATATAAATTAATTATTTGACAATGAAAATGTGAGGTTTTCTTACAAACACCTAAACTGGCAAATTACCTGTTGCTAACAATTTTTCATTGTCAGTACATTTGCCAGATCTATCAATGTTGTAAAATCTGACAATCCTGTCTATTAAGCTTAACAAAAACTGATTAGAGAGATATACTTCAATTTACGAAATAAAAAATATAAGAGATTAAAGTGGCAAATCTAATATTCTCTCCAAACTTCTACACAATGGGAAGGGTAATCTCCTAGCGTAAGCTCTTCTTTATTTTAGACCAGCTCTCAGGGGATGATCGCTATTTATGCCGTGCATTGTGTTGGAAGTATGAACATATGTATGCTGTGTGAAGGAGGATAGAGTGTTTGTGGGTATTTGATTTAAAGAGATCATTGGAATACACTTCATGTTGTGACGACGATTCAGTCTTCGAAGCTTTGTGACAATTATATGCTTGAAAAATGTGTTTAGACTAGTGGGCATCGTTCGCTACTTTCATCCCTAGAAGTTCAAGAGTTTCTGGTTCCTTAAAATTAACACCTGGTTGTATGTTAAGCATTGAGTCTCTCGGACGTTTTATGTATTTCCTCGTTTCGCCAATCTCGAAAAGGGCTGTAACTGAATGAATAGGTTAGGTTTGATTGGAGGTTGTATCTACATCAAATTCGAAGAAATGCACCTAGGGCCTATCCTTTTGATGGAAACTCAGATTCCTGGATGTAATTCCTAAGAATTATCCAGTCAGTGTTGATGAGGGGTGTTATATCTGGAATAATATCACTCCCAAGATAAATGGATCTAATTTAGGCGAAAGCAAAGAAAGTAATCTATTGTTTCATTGTCCTCTCTAAATCCGCATGTCCCATTTTGTATAGCTGTGCCCGTAACACTGTGTGTGCACTCAGAATACGTACGCACGTGAGGAGGCTTCTCCTCCAGCTCTGGTTTGGGTCACCTCATAGAATCTTTGTAGTTCTATCCACTGTTTCATTATTTCAATATGCCTTATGGGTCAAATGGTTTTGTGTTCGTCAAGTTATTTGTGTTTCAAAATTTACGACATATTCTGCGTCTGGTATGTGTATAGCCTTCCAATGTGTCTAGTATACATTGATGACATGTCCTATAACCGCTTTTGGCTAGTTCACCTAAAGTTATGAGCTGTTAGGCTGTAAGTGCCGCCTCATATCTTTAATATTTTTCAACGGGTGGAATATCTAGCAACGTTTCCAGAGCCTTGATTGACATAGTAATCATTGCACTACTTATACCTACCCTAAATAACAATAACAGATTTTGCATCGTCAAAATAGTAGATGAAGTGGAATGTTATACAAAAAGCTCCTTTATGAGAATAATAAATAGAATACGTGGAAAAGGAGACTAGCGACTTACCTCTTGAACCCACAACAACTCTTATAGTGCGACTTCTGAGATATCGAGGAACACTTGTTATATAAAGCCCAATCAACACTACTATCTAAAGCTGAAGCTGTACTTGTGAAAGCTCCATAATATTAGTTACTTCTACATCATCTGCTTATGCTATAGCTTCGTTATCGGACTGCTACTTTGTAGCACGATCCAAATATCTGATGTTATATGACATTTAAATTATGAATTTGATGATGAACCTAATGGTCTCCAATTGTACTCTCATAATTGCTACTGTATCATGAAGCCTTAGTGTCAGTATTTTGTAACAGTAGCTAATATTATTATCTTCTAATATTAATTTAAAGACATTCGTGCTTAAAAACATAGGAATTATTTAAAATGAGCTATTCCTTATCCAGATATGTACATAGATAATAATTGTTTAAATTCTTTTTTAATATACCAAACCAATTAATTGTTTATACAGTTAATTTTTAAAATTTGAATTTAGAAAAGTTTCCCACGTTGGATAGCTTATAAAAATTTTTAGAATTTGTAGATCGTTTACTATTTTGACTAACTATTTAAAAAAAATCTTTGTACTAACGAACAATATTAACCTCTAATCTCAACAATATTATTTTTATCAAAAATATCAATTATTAACGCTTGAATTATCAAAGATAAATATTTAAAATTATACATTTAATTTAACAAGTTTCATTTTTCAAATGACCGTTATCCAAGCAAGGTGGCAGTTGTCAAACTTTCTTAATTCGATTTCGGAATGCCGAGTACTTATGCGATAAGATAAGATGCACCCTCTGGCATTGTCAACAATTAAGTATGTAAAATAAATTGCTCCTTATCAGATGAAGAAAAATGAAAACATTCGAAATCGATGACCACAAAAAGATTAAAACATTTAATGAAATCAAAAGAATGTTCAGATGATACCACTATCAAAACATTTCAAAATCTACATTCAAACGAGCATTTAAACTGTCGATTAACTCCACATTGAAAGAGACGGACGGACGGTGAGACAGACACACACAGCCAGACACTCCACAAAATAATCTGCCATTTAAGAAGACAGTAGTCAAGTTGACAGATTATTATTATTGTCTGGCATATGGCGTATAAGGGGGAGCGTAACAAAATCTTCGAAAAAAATCTCTAAATATTGTGTGAACACTTGTAAAATATAAATTTAAATCAGATCATCTAAATAGATAAATAGTTTTTATTTAATATTCAAATCAGTTAAATCAAATAAGAAACTTGTTGTGGATAAAGAAAAATCGATAACATCCGCGAGTCTCGCACTCACTATAGGTAAAAATAAATTTCTAAATAACAAAAATTGTTTAGTTTTTAAATATAATTTTGACATTTTACATAATTTTGTTACTAAAGAAATTAGAAAACAATTTCATTAATTGCATTTCGATAAAATCATGACATTTACTTTGGTGAGATTTTCATTAATTGCGCAGTCTTAAGTCGAAACAAACATTTTTTCAAATCAGATAAAAATGCTGACTGCTACAAGATACAAGTACGATACGCCAGCATCTTTAGATAATTTGAAACATAGTCGTTCTTTCGTCTAAGATATGAAATCATAATAAATATTTATCATTAAACTTAGAAATTAATTACGAAAAAATAGAACGGGTCCAATATTATTCATAGACAAACAGTAGTAGATTGTTTAATATAATATAAAATAAATGGAAGTGTTCGGCACTTAGACACCCTAAATTAAAAAAATAATTTAACATAGACTTGATGCTACAAATTAAATGTTTCTTAGCTCCTTTCTGTGAACCAACTTTGCTCATATAATTTCCGAACCAAAGTCCGATTTGCACGACTTTGATAGGTAGTTAGTTAGTTAGTTAGTTAGTTAGTTAGTTAGTTTAGTTAGTTAGTTAGTTAGTTAGTTAGTTAGTTAGTTAGTTAGTTAGTTAGTTAGTTAGTTAGTTAGTTAGTTAGTTAGTTAGTTAGTTTAGTAGTTATTAGTTAGTTAGTTAGTTAGTAGTAGTAGTTAGTTAGTTAGTAGTTAGTAGTTAGTTAGTTAGTTAGTTAGTAGTTAGTTAGTTAGTTAGTTAGTAGTTAGTTAGTTTAGTTAGTTAGTTAGTTAGGTAGTAGTTAGTTAGTTAGTAGTTAGTTAGTTAGTTAGTTAGTTAGTAGTTAGTTAGTTAGTTAGTTAGTTAGTTAGGTAGTTAGTTAGTAGTTAGTTAGTTAGTTAGTTAGTTAGTTAGTTAGTTAGTAGTTAGTTAGTAGTTAGTTAGTTAGTTAGTTAGTTAGTTAGTAGTTAGTTAGTTAGTTAGTTAGTTAGTTAGTTAGTTAGTAGTAGTTAGTTAGTTAGTTAGTTAGTTAGTTAGTTAGTTAGTTAGTAGAGTAGTTAGTTAGTTAGTTAGTAGTTAGTTAGTTTAGTTAGTTAGTTAGTTAGTTAGTTAGTTAAGTTAGTTAGTTAGTTAGTTAGTTAGTTAGTTAGTTAGTTAGTTTCGTTCTTCGTTCGTTAGTTCGTTCGTTCGTTCGTTCGCTTCGTTGTTCGTTCGTTCGTTTCTTCGGTTTCGTTCGTTCGTTTCGTTCGTTCTTTCGTTCTTCGGTTCAGTTCGATTCGTTTCGCGTTTTCGTTCGTTCTTCGTTCTCGTTCGTTCGTTCGTTATCGTTCGTTCTGTTCGTCGTTCGTTCTATTCGTTCCGTTTCGTTCTCGTTCGTTCGTTCGTTCGTTCGTTCGTTCGTTCGTTTCGTTCGTTCGATTCGTTCTTTCGTTCGTTCGTTCGTTCGTTCGTTCAGTCGTAGTTCGTTCGTTCGTTCGTTCGTTCGTTCGTTCGTTCGTTCGTTCGCTTCGTTCGTTCGTTCGTTCGTTTCGTTCGTTCGTTTCGTTTTCGTTCGTTCGTTTGTCTTTCGTTCGTCGTTCGTTCGTTTCGTTATCTTTCGTTTCGTTCGTTCGTTTCGTTCGTTCGTTTGTTCGTTCTTCGTTGTTAGTTAGTTAGTGGTCTCTATCGAGTTGTGTGGTCCCCTACCTCTGAGCCTCAGTGGGAATCGAACCAATGACCTCCGGTCTACCAAACTACAACAACAACCACTAAACTACCTCAGGTCACACTACACAAAAGTATACAACTCGTAAAAGATTCCTCTATCACATCAGGCTTTCCAGATACATACACATCTTGTCATAAAGATTGAAAAATAGCGAAAAGTTCCTTCATTTATATAATCTGTTATGTCCTCTGCAAGTCCAATCAATCGTCTTTAAAATAAAGCTTTAAACTCAGATATGACTTCTTTCTTCCGATAGATATTTTAACCTAAAGCATAAATCAAATATGGTCAAAAACTGTTTTTTAAGATTGTGATGTGATTTACAAATTCAGAGGCCAGATTCGGATTAAGCGCAACTGGATCCTTTAGAAGAGTATACTTACGTTTCTGAGTTTGGTTGGCCTGTGTAATTAAATAGTCCATTATAGGATATAAGGAAATCATTTATGTACTCCCGTTTCTTAACTTAACAATACCAACCAATGCTTGTAAGCAGCATACATGTTGTATTAACACAGCAAATCAACAACAAACACAGTTGGTGGCCATCCCCAATTGTGTTTTTGGTGATTATCATTAGAAATAGAAATTGTCACCGTTTATATCGGTATGAGATGATCTCTTTAACTGATTTGTATTGGCTAGATTGAAATCAAAATAATTTTTTCATTTGATTCTCTAGCTATCGGCAAATAGTTGTTTCGTTTCCATATACATACCTAAATAGACTGCATCTTGTACATCAAGTGTAAATTTAAATAATCATAATTTTATTAAAAAAAACTATCTAAAAAATATGAAAACCACCTGCAGAGCTGGTCCGTTTTTATTTTGTTTTATGCATTTTGGCGCCACAAATGGTTGCCTGTGTTGTTGTGATTTGACTTCCAAACATTTAGACCAAATAAGAAAAAAGAGTAGCTAAACTATACGTTTATGTATCTATCTGTATCTATGAATATCCATTTAAGCATCCATCCGTCCGTTTGCCTAACCGCCAACCAGCCAGTCAGTCTGTCTATCTATTAGTTTTGGCTACAAGTAAGAGTTGTTCATTGGGAATGTTTGGAGGCACTAATTAAAGATCGTTTCATTTATTTTGTAAATATTAATTTTTTCAATAAAAATATTCATAATTCATTTTAATTTTTCCAATTGAGACTATTACAAAAATAAATAAAATAACATGCTGTTGTTGAGTAATTTTAAGAGTTGCTGTTGGAAATTCTAGTCACCTAGGAAATCGTTTGTAACAATTTTAATTAACTCCAGTTGTTAATGGTTGCTAAACAAATTTATGAAAATTGAATAACATTTGTCATATTTTGAAGTTTTGCGGGCATATAACTCATTATATTGAGAGGTATATTGCAGAGGAAAAATCAATTCTATAACTAGTTATTGAATAATAAGATTGTACTTTCAAAAACATTTGGGCCATGTGACCTTGGTGAAACACCCTTATTTTGGTTTTATTACAGAACCTCTAGTCTGCCGGGACTATAGACTGGTTATGATTAAATGTATCCTCGGTCTTTCTTTGGAATGATTTGAAATTGGGGAGTACCAGGTAATTTGGTACCACTGGAAACTGTAGCCTGCAGGGCAGAGTTTCGGACTTTATCTTGTCAGGGTTATTGGAAAAGTCCCTTCGAGGTACATGTGGTGAATATGGTTTAAGCCCAAATTCGCGGGAAGAGAATGTCGGTTAAAATACTGAGGTTGTTCTGTATGAGTGTGTTGAATGAATGAGAAGTGATGGTGATAGATGAAAGGTATCTTATACAAGTGAGTATGAACAAGTCCTCTGCTTATTTGATGGACTGGTGTTTCGGTCTACCGAACAACTAGGTGCTATTGCCGACTCAAGAGATACCAGTTTATACTTTAAACTTAGACAACATTAAAGACATATGTTTTAATTACATATATATTATCTATTTAGTTGTCTCCAACAAATGAAAACAAACTTCTGATTATGACAAATACCCGATAAAAATTATAGACACTCATTCATTCGTAATTCATAGGTAATTCAAATTGATTTACCTACAGCTTGTGTAATTCGCAGCTGAAATTTTTTATACTGAATCTTGTAATTCGGCTCATAATTAGGGATTGAATGAAGAATGAGAGCATGAATGACGAATAATTACATCGTGTGAACGGAGTAATGTATTACCAAAATTTAAAACTTTTTTCTAAATATTACTTAATACCTATATGTAAACAATAAAATTACAAAGTGCAGAGGAGAGTTAAGGCACAGGGTATACATAGGCGTCACGAGCAAAAAACTATTTCTATCTCCTTCGACACAAGTTTGACATTATTCTTTTTAGCTGTAGTTTATATATCTCTTCATGCACAAGTTTCTGATTTCAGACTTTTTTAAACGTCAAAGGTGACACCTCTGTATACTTTGTAGTTAAGAGTCAGGTAATGATTTCATAGCAGAAGCAAAATTATTCATATTAAAAATTCATTTTAAAACGTTGTGCTTGATATTGTGAAACAGCTCAGTGTTAATAAGTAATACTTGAACTAGCCTTTAGCACAACTTTGTTGAGAGATCTTTTTATATGCAGGTTATCTGAAGGGATACAAGCCGATGCAAAATGATCGGCGGCGCAACCATTTTAGGTCAGCGGCGGCTTATAGAAAATACCGGCGGCGGCTAAATTGTCAGCTCAATTTAACTTTTTCTTCAGAAATTGGCCTTATACGCGTTTATAATATTGAAAAATCTCTGTATAATAATCTGTTCTATATAAGTTTTTGTCTCTATATAAGTTTTTTCTGCAGAAAATGGACATTATTATAATAGTTTTCACTATTGTACTACATACATTACTTATCAGGCAACATTTAAAATTTAGATTTAAAATCATAAAATAAACATCATGATGCTGCAAATAACATGACTGTTAAATGTTTATTTCCATAATAAATAATATAAATAATTATTCCATTTCCTTAACAATTATACATGAACATACATATGTTTATTTTGACCTGCTGCAATAATTAATTACTTTATATTCATTCATATACAATGCTCATTTGCAATATTATTGTGCTGCATTAACAATTCAGCTGCCGCATGAATATTCAATTTTCCCCAAAGACACTATGAAAGACTTATTGCTGTGGCATACATTTTTTTCCGAATATTTTCACTGCCACATAGAGAATATATTACCGAGAGAGAAAAGTAAGATAAATTCATAATAAATTTGTCATTATTCAGTGATAGTCCACCTTTAAAATCGTACATTCAAGACAAATTCAATTAGACTTTTTAGTTTACACGTACCAAAATGCCTGAATATACTAAGTTTGGATGTTGATGCGTTCAATTGAAGTTGTATGAAATGTGTTGGAAATGTTTGTGTTGTTTTTGTTTTTTTTTTGTTTTCATTTAATCAATTCATAATCAATTTCCATTTATCGGTTATAATCTAAACACCTAAACATGTCAAAAGAGAAACACTTAAGCTGACAGTTTTCTTGACACCACAAATGCCAGTGAATGGAAAAAAAAATTGAATACACTTGAAGAAAAGCAAAATTTCGAGAAATACAGCACTAGCAATACATACAGAAGACAAGAGGCAATCACAATTTGGATAAACATAAATTTATAAAACTATTCACTGAATCTATTCCAAATAGAAAAAACATTTAAATTTTAAATTTTTGTAAAAAAAAAAAATTTAAGTGTATTTTATATGAGTACAACAATAATGCATAATATTTTTCTTTCCCTGCTCAACCTCCCTTACATCTCATATGCAGGAATTGGACGGAATATTAAGGAATATTGAATACCATAACACGAGTAGTATCTGTATGCCACAGTGTAAGCAAAACTCCTATAACAGCAAGTAAGTAGTATATTGTGGTACGACAAAAATATATATTTACTTCTTTAGAAGTTCATATGTATCTTCTAATACATTTTAAAACACAATAACAACTCAAGCACAAATATACATACATACATATTCATTATTTACGAGTATTTTAGGAATTGTTAAAGTTACAGTAGTAAAATAAAAGAAATAAAACTTAAGCCAACTATAACAAACCAATTTCCAAAAAAAAAAAAAAAAAAACACTGAGCCAACCAAACATGCATACGTGCAACATATTGTTGATAACTCTTTGTGTTACAAGTAAACACAACTAGAGCAACATGAAAAGCCTGATGAAGCATAATAATGTTAAAAGCAGGCAACCAGTCAGTCCAAAGCCATACAAAGTATCTCAGTGAAAAATATTCATCCAGGCCAGTAGTGGTTTTATACGAAAGCGCCAATGGATATGCAGATTCCAATAATTTCGTTTTCGCCTGTCATAATAGAGAAACAACAGCAAACAGTTGAATAGCAGCAACAACAAACCACCAACAGAGGATCTGGTTAAGTTAGAGCAACAATAGCAGCGACACAAAGATGAACCGGCAAAAACAATATACGATTTTACATAGTTATAGTTTTTGTTATTATTTGTCAAGAATAATTCTTAGCAATTAGGGTATTCGGGTCATAGTCCATCGGGTTATGTCGGATTCCTACCAACTAAAGCACCTCCCACGTCATTCATACACCCTGTGGAGCTGCCTATCACGATATTGCGTCGCAGGACCAGAAAGGCTTATCTAGCCTCCATCGAATGTTGTGAAGTTTTCCTTCGTTAAACCCCGAACATTACATGTTCTAACGTTTCATGCTTTCTGAGAAATGTACTCACTATGTGCTCTGTAGTTTAATCTCCCATCGATCATAACTCCTAAGCACTTAATCTGTGGTTTGGACATAACATCTTGTTTCCCTACCTTTATATTTACGTTTTCGACGGCTGGTTATCAGAACTTCTTCCGTTTTGTGTTCCGCTAGTTTGAGACCTGCTTTTTTCAACTACCGACTTATGATTTGGGTGTTTTCGTTGGCGAGCAGTTCTCTTTCGCTGATATTTTCAAGGCTATGTCGTCCGTAAATCCTATAATGTTTGCCTCTTCTGGAATTTTTAACATAAGAAAGTCGTTATACTTTATGTCAGAGTGTACAGCATGCCGCTGGCAAAAATATAGGGGTGAAAGAGAAGGATGTACTCGGAGAGAGCTCTAAGCTACCTCAGCCTTTAAATATAGGTGAGGGTTCCGACTCTGAATCCTCAGATGATAATAATAATAATACCATTATAGCAAATCCCAAAAAGGATGAAGTAGAGCAAATGGTGAAAGAGGTGAGTGATAGCATAGCTAAACTACCTATTACTAAGAAAAGACTTTCTGGAGCACAGAGGAGGAAGTTGAAAAAGATGCTTCAGGAAATCATAGTTAGTCAATCCCACGACACTCCAAAGGAAAAATCGGACTCTCTCACAAGATCTGAGGCAAAAAGGATCAGGTCTCCCGAGGAGTTGACAACTGAGAATAAGCCTAAGAAGAAAAAGAGCTCCCCGTCTTCTAATACACAGTCGAAGCCAAGCCATACTTCACTCAAAGGAATCTCAAGTGAGAATCCTGCGAGTAAGGGTGACAACGCCAAGCCAGATATTCCGAAGACGAACACGTCGGCGAAATCAACCTCGAAGGTAAGGGAATCTCAAAAGAAGCCCCGAAAAACGAGGAAGGAGAAGCTAGACGGAGGAAAAGGTAAAGAGCCGCCATCTTACGCCAAAGTTGCCAGAAGTAGGCACCGGGACGATCTCTGCTATGCAGTTTACGATGCCGGTAATCCGACAGGCAAAATTCCAATAGACCAACAGAGTAAAATAGAAGACCTGGTCAACAATAAGATAGTGGACCATGCAATAGCTTCAAAGGGCAAACAACCAATAGAGAGCGAGAGCTGCGAGTTCAGCATGGGCGTGATGTTGATGAGGTTGGCATCTCACCAATGTGTTAGCACCCTAAAGAACTTGGTGGAAAGTATCCCTCCTCCCTGGGACGGCGCTAGGCTGGGACTGGCAAAGAAGAGCGAGCTTCCGGTGCTCCTAAAGTCCACTGTCTACATAAAAGGATGGGGCAGTAAACTGGCTAATGAACGTATACTGGAAATTCTTGGAGGTCAAAATGCTGAGCTGGCCGTGGAAAAATGGGATGTCTTTTACAGGAAAGAAGAACCTGAGGGAACTTTATTTGTAATAGGTATCGACCAGAAATCCATGGCTAGTCTTTCCAAGAATAAAGGTAGGGCTTACTTCGCCTCTAAATCTGTCATATTCAAAATTGGGAAGGTGCCGATTGGAAGGGCTGTTACAACAAGCCTCGAAAAGGACACTAAAAAACCTAAGACCACAGTATCCACTACTGATAACGTTGAGGAGTCAAATCCTAAAATCGAGGAATTTACCATTAACTCGCCAGAAGAAAGTGTAGTTGCCCTTCCCAAAATTGGGAAGGCGCCGATTGAAAGGGCTGTCAAAACCGGCCCCGACAAGGACACTAAAACACCTAAGACAGTACCCAAAGCATCATTAGCAAGTACTAGCAATGTTGAGGAGTCAAATCCTAAAAGCGAGGAGGAAATCACTCACCCGCCAGAAGACAGAACAGCAATGCTCTCCAGAATTGGGAATGTGTCTATTAAAAATACTGCTATTCCTATGCCTGATAAGGACACCGCAGTGCCATCAACAGTACTCACTGCATTAGTAGCCACTTCAGGCTATCCGGAGGAGTCAAATCCAAAGAGCGAGGAGGTGACCACCAACTCGCTGGAAGACAGTTTAATGGATGACCATGATTGAGGTTATCCAAATAAACCTCCATCGGAGCGAGACAGCTACCAACGCTCTGATGGCTAAAATCAACACAGGTAAAATACATATAGCTTTAATCCAGGAACCTTGGACGATTCGCAACAAGGTTTCTGGATTAAATCACGTAAATTTCCAACTTTTCTACGCTGATACAGGATCTCGCCCGAGAACATGTATCTTATGTCACAAGAACTTATGTTTTCTCCTCTCAACAGGATTATCAACATCGGATGCAACGGTGCTGAAGCAAGGTCGAGGCAACATATTCCTTGCATCTATTTACCTGCCTTTCGATTCTCCGACCCTACCACCAACGTCGGATCTGATGAAACTGGTTGAAGAGGCACAAAGGAAAATAAGAAAATTGTAATAGGTTGTGATGCCAACTCGCATCATGTAGCTTGGGGTAGTACAAACACCAATCGCAGGGGACAAGCCCTCATGGATTTCTTTAATACTAAAGACTTGATAACATTGAACTTAGGTAATAAAGCTACCTTCGTCAATAGAATCAGAGAAGAAGTATTAGATATAACTATATGTTCAGAAGAGCTTATAAACGAAATTCAGGATTGGAGAGTTTCGGACGAGCACTCCTTTTCTGATCATCGGTACATAAGATTCAAAATACTAAGGCCACCACCAAAGCCGATAAAGTTTCGGAATAAGTCTAAAACTAATTGGACAATGTTCGGGGCCTTACTAAAGAACCGTTTAGGTCAGGATACTTTTCAATGTCGAAATAAAGAGGATATAGATGCCAAAGTGGAAACGTTCACAAGTGCCCTGGTTGAATCGTTCGAGGACAGCTGCCCTCTGCGAGAGCGGAGATCTGCCCAGGAAAAACCCTGGGTAACTGGGGAGATCCGGAACCTTGGGAAGACTCTTCGCAAACTATTTAACCGGGCACGGCGTAAAAAGACCGCAGTATACTGGGATGAGTATCGTAATAAACTTGGTGAATATAAGAAAATCGTTCGAAAAGCCAAACGAGACTCCTGGAAACTTTTCTGTGAACAGGTAGATAGCGTAAATGACGTATCGAAGATAAAAAAATTCCTATCCAAAACTCATGTCCAACCGGAATCTATGATCGATGACACGGGCAGGAGGCTTGAGGATATGGAGGAGACAATGAAACTCCTAATGGATTCTCATTTCCCACCCGGTATATCGAATAACATAGATGAACCGATATTGGAGGAAGGGGAGGGTAACACGGAAATAGTTATTACAACTGACATGGTTAAAGGGGCAATCAAGAGCTTTGCTCCCTATAAAGCTGCAGGGCCGGATGGAATTTTCCCGGCACTTTTGCAGATGGAGGCGGGACTGGTTTCCGTACATCTGTCACAGATATTCACTGCATGCTTAAAATTGGCATATACCCCAGTTAAATGGCAGGATGCAAAGGTAATATTTATACCCAAACCAGGGAAACCTAGCTATGCGACACCTAAGTCCTATCGACCGATAAGTCTTACGTCCTTCCTACTTAAAACCTTGGAACGGATAGTCGATAGCATGGTTAAAAGCAGCATACCATACAATGACCTTAAATATAAGCAGCATGCTTATGTAAAGGGACGATCGGTGGAAACCGCTTTAAATGAAGTTGTCCACTACATAAGTGAATCTTTCGATAGCAAACTGTATACACTGGCAGTATGCATTGACATCGAAGGCGCTTTCAATAACGTGCACACTGATACCCTTATCCAATCCCTAGACCAGTTTTATGTTGACCGGGTGCTCCGTAACTGGATCAACTACATGCTAAGGAACAGATGGATAAGCTGCGAGATGTACGATATAACTATCAGGAAAAAGGTATTTCGCGGTATACCACAGGGTGGCATTTTGTCACCTTTACTCTGGGTCACCACGATTAATAGCCTCCTAAGGACCCTAACCGAGAAAGGACTTAGACCTGTCTGCTATGCAGACGATGTCGTAATACTTTTAAAGGGAAAGGATCCAAATTACTTGTGTAGAAGAGCTGAGGAGGCTCTGAATACGGCCTTGAGCTGGGCTCAACCGAGAGGCCTCAATGTTAACCCGGCGAAGACGGAAATCTGTCTTTTCACAAGAAAGACAAAAATTTCTACATATACTGAACCTTGCTTCTTGGGCAAGAAGATACCGGTGACAGACAAAGTGAAGTACTTAGGTGTAATACTTGACCGGAAATTAAAATGGAGACACCACATAGAGGATAGGATCAACAAGGCACATCGGTGCTGGGCGATATGTAGGAGAACCATAGGCATGAAATGGGGTCTTAGTCCTACTATGACAAATTGGCTTTATAAAAGTGTAATTAGACCAATTCTAGCTTATGCTTCAATAATTTGGTGGAGTGCTTTGGACAAAAAGTGTAATATCAAACTACTGCAGGGAGTTCAGCGTACATGCTGCTTGGGTATAAGTGGTGCCATGTGTACTACTTCAACCAAGGCTCTGGAAACGTTGCTAGATATTCCACCCATTGAAACATATATAAGATATGAGGCGGCGCTTACAGCCGAACGGCTCTTTACTTTAGGCGAACTGGCCAAAAACGGTTATAGGACACGTCATCAATGTATACTGGACACATTGGAAGGTTATACACATTCATCGGACGTGCCTGATCGCATACCAGACACTGAATATGTCGGAAACTTTGAAACGCTAATCCCAGATAGAATGTCTTGGTCAAGCGGAACATTAGAGCAAATACCAGTAGGAATCCGTTGCTACACGGATGGCTCTAAATTAGGGGACAAAGTGGGTCTGGGGTTCTATATTGAAGACCCAGAAACAGAAATATACCACCGTTTACCTAATCATAACACAAGCTTCCAGGCAGAAGTACGAGCAATAACGGAATGTGTAAATTGGATTAGAATAAATATGGCGCCCACAGGGCTTAATATATTTACCGACAGCCAGAAGGCAATTTGTGCGATATCAGGTGATAGAATTAAATCTAAGACTGTATTGGATTGTAAGAAAGCTTTAACTGAATACTCTCCCAGAGGTAAGGTTCACATCATATGGGTACCAGGCCACTCGGGAGTAGTCGGCAACGAAAGGGCGAATGTAATAGCTTTAAAGGGAAGGGAGCTCGATGTAGTTAACCTGACAAACGCAAAACCATTCGACGCAACAAAAGCTGAATTAAAAATATGGATGAGAGAATCCCATAAGGCCTCTTGGAATAATGAAACGGTGGGTAGAACCACAAAGATTCTATGGGGTGACCCTGATGAGAGCAAGACGAGAAATCTTCTCAAAATGAGCAAGTCTGAGGTTAGTATGATGGTACGTATTCTCAGTGGACACACAGGATTACGAGCACATCTATACAAAATTGGACGTGCGAATTCAGACGAATGTAGAGCATGTGGAGAGGACAGTGAAACTCTGGAGCACTTTCTTTGCCATTGTCAGGCATTCGTCGAAGTTAGATCCAAGTATCTTGGAAGTGATGTTATTCCAGAAATAACATTCTTAACCAACACCGATTGGAAGATTCTTAGGAATTACGTCCAGGAAACTGAGTTTCTGAACATGGAAAAATAATACATTCAGTGAACAATTTTTTTTTTTTTTTTTTTCTTGAATTGGAGCGCACAACAGGCCCGATAGTGGCCTAGGTGTATTTCTTCGGATTTGATGTAGTATACATCCTCCTATCAACCTACCTACCTACCTACCTATGTTTCAGAGTAATGGTCCCAACACTGATCCCTGGGGATCGCCAGCTGTAACTTCATACGTGTTGTTTCCTTCATCTGTGTCGTAGCACACTACAGACTAGAACTATAGACTAGACGAGTCGACAAGACTAAGAGACTAGACTATAGACTGGACTTATAGACTAGACTAAACTATAGACCAGACTAGACATAGACTATAGACTAGACTATAGACTAAACTATAGACTAGACTATGACTAGACCTAATAGACTAGACTATAGACTAGACTATAGACTAGAACTATAGACTAGACTATGACTAGACTAGACTACTTAGACTAGACTATAGACTAGACTATAAGACTAGACTATAGACTAGACTATAGACTAGACTATAGACTAGACTATAGACTAAGACTATAGACTAGACTATAGACTAGACGAATAGACTAGACTATAAAGACTAGACTATAAGACTAGGACCTATAGACGTAGACTATAGACTAACTATAGACTAGACTAATAGACCGAGACTATAGACTAGACTATAGACCTAGAACTATAGACTAGACTATAGACTAGACTATAGACCTAGACTATAGACTAGACTATAGACTAGACTATAGACTAGACTATAGACTAGACGATAGACTAGACTATAGACTAGACTATAGACTAGACTATAGACTAGACTATAGACTATACTATACTAGACTATAGACTAGACTATAGACTAGACTATAGACTAGACTATAGACTAGACTATAGACTAGACTATAGACTAGACTATAGACTAGACTATAGACTAGACTATAGACTAGACTATAGACTAGACTATAGACTAGACTATTGACTAGACTATAGACTAGACTATAGACTAGACTATAGACTAGACTATAGACTAGACTATAGACTAGACTATTGGCTAGACTATAGACTAGACTATTGACTAGACTATTGACTAGACTATAGACTAGACTATAGACTAGACTATAGACTAGACTATAGACTAGACTATAGACTAGACTATTGACTAGACTATTGACTAGACTATAGACTAGACTATAGACTAGACTATAGACTAGACTATAGACTAGACTATAGACTAGACTATAGGCTAGACTATAGACTAGACTATAGACTTGACTATAGACTAGACTATAGACTAGACTATAGACTAGACTATAGACTAGACTATAGACTAGACTATAGACTAGACTAGACAAGACTATGGACTAGACTATGGACTAGACTATAGACTGGACTATAGACTAGACTAAACTATAGACCAGACTAGACTATAGACTACACTATAGACTACACTATAGACTAGACTATAGACTAAACTGTAGACTAGACTATAGACTAGACTAGACTAGACTAGACTAGACTATAGACTAGACTAGACTAGACTAGACTAGACTAGACTAGACTAGACTAGACTAGACTAGACTAGACTAGACTAGACTAGACTAGACTAGACTAGACTAGACTAGACTAGACTAGACTAGACTAGACTAGACTAGACTAGACTAGACTAGACTATAGACTAGACTATAGACTAACTAGACTAGACAGACTAGACTATAGACTAGACTATAGACTAGACTATAGACTAGACTATAGACTAGACTATAGACTAGACTATAGACTAGACTATAGACTAGACTATAGACTAGACTATAGACTAGACTATAGACTAGACTATAGACTAGACTATAGACTAGACTATAGACTAGACTATAGACTAGACTATAGACTAGACTATAGACTAGACTATAGACTAGACTATAGACTAGACTATAGACTAGACTATAGACTAGACTATAGACTAGACTATAGACTAGACTATAGACTAGACTATAGACTAGACTATAGACTAGACTATAGACTAGACTATAGACTAGACTATAGACTAGACTATAGACTAGACTATAGACTAGACTATAGACTAGACTATAGACTAGACTATAGACTAGACTATAGACTAGACTATAGACTAGACTATAGACTAGACTAGACTAGACTATGACTAGACTATTGACTAGACTATAGACTAGACTATAGACTAGACTATGACTAGACTATAGACTAGACTATAGACTAGACTATAGACTAGACTATAGACTAGACTATAGACTAGACTATAGACTAGACTATAGACTAGACTATAGACTAGACTATAGACTAGACTATAGACTAGACTATAGACTAGACTATAGACTAGACTATAGACTAGACTATAGACTAGACTATAGACTAGACTATAGACTAGACTATAGACTAGACTATAGACTAGACTATAGACTAGACTATTGGCTAGACTATAGACTAGACTATAGACTAGACTATAGACTAGACTATAGACTAGACTATAGACTAGACTATAGACTAGACTATAGACTAGACTATAGACTAGACTATAGACTAGACTATAGACTAGACTATAGACTAGACTATAGACTAGACTATAGACTATAGGCTAGACTATAGACTAGACTATAGACTAGACTATAGACTAGACTATAGACTAGACTATAGACTAGACTATAGACTAGACTAGACTATAGACTAGACTATAGGCTAGACTATAGACTAGACTATAGACTAGACTATAGACTAGACTATAGACTAGACTATAGACTAGACTATAGACTAGACTATAGACTAGACTATAGACTAGACTATAGACTAGGCTATAGACTAGGCTATAGACTAGACTATAGACTAGACTATAGACTAGACTATAGACTAGACTATAGACTAGACTATAGACTAGACTATAGACTAGACTATAGACTAGACTATAGACTAGACTATAGACTAGACTATAGACTAGACTATAGACTAGACTATAGACTAGACTATAGACTAGACTATAGACTAGACTATAGACTAGACTATAGACTAGACTATAGACTAGACTATAGGCTAGACTATAGACTAGACTATAGGCTAGACTATAGACTAGACTATAGACTAGACTATAGACTAGACTATAGGCTAGACTATAGACTAGACTATAGACTAGACTATAGGCTAGACTATAGACTAGACTATAGCTAGACTATAGACTAGACTATAGACTAGACTATAGACTAGGACTATAGACTATAGACTAGACTATAGACTAGACTATAGACTAGACTATAGACTAGACTATAGACTAGACTATAGACTAGACTATAGACTAGACTATAGACTAGACTATAGACTAGACTATAGACTAGACTATAGACTAGACTATAGACTAGACTATAGACTAGACTATAGACTAGACTATAGACTAGACTATAGACTAGACTATAGACTAGACTATAGACTAGACTATAGACTAGACTATAGACTAGACTATAGACTAGACTATAGACTAGACTATAGACTAGACTATAGACTAGACTATAGACTAGACTATAGACTAGACTATAGACTAGACTATAGACTAGACTATAGACTAGACTATAGACTAGACTATAGACTAGACTATAGACTAGACTATAGACTAGACTATAGACTAGACTATAGACTAGACTATAGACTAGACTATAGACTAGACTATAGACTAGACTATAGACTAGACTATAGACTAGACTATAGACTAGACTATAGACTAGACTATAGACTAGACTAGACTATAGACTAGACTATAGACTAGACTATAGACTAGACTATAGACTAGACTATAGACTAGACTATAGACTAGACTATAGACTAGACTATAGACTAGACTATAGACTAGACTATAGACTAGACTATAGACTAGACTATAGACTAGACTATAGACTAGACTATAGACTAGACTATAGACTAGACTATAGACTAGACTATAGACTAGACTAGACTAGACTAGACTAGACTAGACTAGACTAGATTATAAACTAGACTATTAACTAAAGTACTGAATTTTCCATGTCTGGTATCAAATATGACCTTTGACTGATCTGGAATTCAATGAGTTCTATCCGTGTTTGAAAATATCAATTTATTTATTAATTGTTTTTACAAATTTAAGTGAATACCCCTTAAAATAAAAATTCAGCTAGCACGCGTTAAAATTATACCGCAACCACACAAATCACACTTTGAAGACTCTCTATAGAGGAGAGGAATTCTCTATAGTAAGTATAACTTCTATTTATCTTAGTAATGTTATGGTGGCAAGTAGTAGTAGTAGTGCAACCTAAAGTAGAGTGGATAATTCCAACAGACGTTTGTCTGACAGAATTTGTTGTTACTGTTGTTGTTGATGGTGATGCTGTCTTTTGACTACATCATCCATATGGCAGAAATATGAATGCCTCGTTGTTGTAAGTATGGTAAACAGAAACAATTGCCAGGAATTCAAGAATTTCAGGCTTTTACTTTTTTCCTATACGTCTCTCTACTACTACTATTTCTTTGCGATAAAAAGGCTATCAAAATGTATAAGTAGTTATTTCTATGAAAAGACTTAAATATTTTTAACGAGTGAATTGCACTCATAATTTTATTTTTATTCTTGTTTGCTGTTCTTGTTGCCATTGTAGTTGTTTACATTAGCTGAAAATAAATATTTCGATTTTGTTCCTTTTTTTTTTTTTGTTTAATAAAACAGGTGAATTTTTGTGATTCCTGTAAAAATGGTTTGTTCACAGTCACTGCATTTGATTTGATAGTTTTACATTCACTTGTTACAGTCTGGTTCATAAAAGAACTACCATTTCAATGATGTGATCTTTTTGTTTTCCGTTTGGTGGTTTGGTACAGCTTCAGATGTTGATGATGATGTGTCTACTTGTCGCTGGTGGTGATGAAGGTGAATGAATTGAACTGAAGTGAAATGAAATGCAATTGAATTGAGGATGCAAAAGCGAATTCCGAGGTGGACGTGATGTCTTCAATGGTTGTTAGTTAATAGAAGAGGAATGAGAACATTTCATTAGTTTTAAAAGACCACATATTTCTTTTAACTACCAACAGCAGCAACCGCAACAACTTCTGTTAGAGTTTTATTTTTTACTCTTCATGCGATTCTTTCGCTACTACGGCCATTTTAGATGTTGTTTTTGTTTGCCAACCATTATTTTAAACTTTATTGCTGGTTTTGCAGTTAAAAATTGTGTTGCAGTGTGATTCTTTTTCAAATTTGTTTCGTAAAGGGAAAGAGTGAATTCTTTCGTTCAGTTTTTCTTTAAAATTGTGAGCTGCCAACCGAAAAAGAAGAAAGGTTAAACTACCAGGCGCCATGTTCGAAATAATCCTCCCTTGAGATGGATGTAACTACCGAATTGAAGAAATATTCGAGATCAGAACTTTTGAACGACTATTATGATCTCAATAGGAACATTTTGGCTACTCAATACCGACTTTGAAAATATCAAACTCTTAAGTATCTTAAACAAATGTCAAACTTCACATATTATTTAAACTGCACGAAATAATTCTTTCACTCACCAAATAGTATTGTTGTGTTCGAAGAATGTATGCAAAGTAAGTATTAAAATTGTATATTAATGTTTTTATTTAATTTATGATTATAGTTTAATATTTAAGCGAAAATTATTATAGCGCAACATTGGATACAACATTTATGGATATTAGAACGTTGCATAATGACTTTTTTGTCGTTGTTTGGTAAATTGCTTCTGCTTACTTTTTAAGTCTAAATAAGTGGTTCTTTTAACGTTTTTTATTGTTTCATTTCATGTATAATTTAACATTATAAATATATTTAATTTACAGAAGGGGTTCGGCTTTTACACAGTGGCAAAAATAAATATATACGCCTGGTACCAAATTGACACCAAACTGTTTATAATTTTTCAATAACATCCGTTGTCAAAGTATATACATACGTACGACAACACAATCCGTTGCCAATAGTGAGCTTACCACGTTTGTTAGCATTTAGACAACGAATGTGTATTTAGATGTATACTACATCAAATCCGAAGAAATATACTTATGCTTATCGTGCCTGATGTGAACTCCTTTTGATGGAAAAGGTTTGTTGGTGAAAACAAAAATCTTAATATTTCCTTAATGTATTATCGTACAATGTTCAGAAACTCATTTTCTTGGATGTAATTTCTAAGAATTTTCCAATCACTGTTCCTGAGGTATTTTGTATCCGGAATAATATCACTTCCAAGATATTTGGATATAATTTCTTTCATCCATATTTTTAATTCAGCGAATGGTCTGGAATCCATATGATGTAAACCAGGGAAAGCATTCTTACAATCCTTGATTTAACTTTATCGCCTTAATTCCATTCTTTGATGTCGGTAAAAAAAAGAGTAACATACTCTTTTTGACGCCATATTTGTTCTAACCCCATTTACATATTCCGTTGCTGTTCGTACTCCTGCCTGGAAGTGAGTAGGTATATGTAGTATATGTCTGTCTGGAGTCCTGGGCCGCTTTGTCCCCCAATTTGGAGCAATTTGTGTAGCAACGAACACCTACGCAGAGGGAAAAAGAAATATACACGCCTAGTACCAAATTGACACCAAACTGTTTATAATTTTTCAATAACATCCGTTGTCAAAGTATATACAATGTATATTATATATACGTACGACAACATTATGTAATGTTGACAACATTGCAACAATTCGTTGTCGGAATCTAAATTTCATACACATCCGTTGTCTAAATGTTAACAAACGTGGTAAGCTCACTATTAACAAACAATACGTTGCCAATAGTGAGCTTACCACGTTTGTTAACATTTAGACAACGGATGTGTATAAAATTTAGATTTCGATAACGTTGCATTGTCAACATTACATAGTCTTGTCGTACGAATGTATATACTTTGACAACGGATGTTATTGAAAAATTATAAACTCTTTGGTGTCAATTAGGTACCAGGCGTGTATATTTCATTTTCCCTCTTTGCAATAATGTTTCACTTGACATTCTATCTGGGATCAGTGTTTCAAAGTTCCCGTATAATTACTCACCTGGGAAGTATTATAATTTTTTCTAATTATAAGGATGTAACTAAAAATAAAACTGAATACAATTTTGATCTCAAATATTCAAAATGTAAATATCAAACTGGTTCTTTCCGTTTAGATAATTTAATGGGCCACTACATTGTTTCACACTCTAATGAACCATTTAAATTAGATCAAGTTTTCTAGTTTGAAAAAATGCAATTAATTTCAGTGCAGATCAATTACAAAAAAATAAACTACTGAATAATCAAGCGAAAGTTTGTCATCATTAAAGAAGATTCGCGTTCCAGAATACACTTGATATGCACAATACCTCAAGTTGCATATTCATACAAAAGTTTTAAATAAGCAATAAAGTATAAATTTCCTTGACTTTGGTAATATTGAATGTTTCTCATTTTTTTTTGATAATTCTAATAGCCTGAGGTTAAACCACTATTCACTAGAGTTTAAACGAAGAAAATACACAACTGAAGAACAATAACAACAACTAAGGCTCTAGTAGAGCAGCAGTGAAATACTCAATTCTAATCAGAACTAATACATCAAACACTCGAGAAGACTACTTGACTACTACGGGGTTTGTTTGCATGTTGTTGCGCTTGCGCAGCATAAGTATAATGGGAGACAACACCTTGCTGTTAGGTAGCTTACAATCCATTAGTTAGAAATTTTTTTGTTCTGAAATTTCAGTTATTAACAGACACACGACTTGTCTTTTACTTGCCGAGTCGGCAACAACAACAAACTAACAATGTGCCGCCGATTTTGACACAAACGAATGACATTAAATTCCACGTGCATCGATTTTGTTAGTATCCCCCAGCAGCAAGAAGCAGCGAGCAACAAGAACATAAAATGTTTGTATATCTATTGCCAACATATTTCATCGGCTACCACTTAATACACGGAATGACAACTATGAAAGACTGCCACCACTACAACAGCAACAACATCGGTAGTCATTTGCTTTGGACAACAACAAAACACACGATATCATAAGCAAACTAGATCAAACACATTTGTTTCTAAACGATGGATGGATAGTGTTTCTTTTTTGGATTTTGTTAAGATGCTGCTGGTGGTTAGAGGATGGTTACATTCTAACACATTCCCGTTTAAATATGGGGGTTCGTATGAGCTAGCTGCTTGGTAAACTGGTCCAGAAGATAATACATACCTTTAAGTAGTTAAATTTGTATTTTTTAAAACACCCTACACGGAGCACAGCAGCGGATAAATGCCCCTTATAGAAATTCAGTTAATTGTTAATAAACCGTTTGGTTCCTAATTGACCAGAACCCATTTTGCATGACATACGTATGTATTGCTCTTTGACCCAGAGATGCGGTTCCTTTACTACTATGCTGTCAATCTGTGACTAATGTCGGATGAACAAATTGTATCTATATGGCCTTAAGATAGGATTAAAGATCAATATCGTTATACTTCTTAGAGGAAAGGATCCAACTTACTAGTGTAGAAGGCTCAACCAAGAGGGCTTAATGTTAACCTGGCAAAGACGGAAATTCGTCTTTTCACAAGAAAGACAAACATTTTTAAGTATATTGAACCCTGTTTCTGGGGCAAAAAGATACCGCTGACAGACTGATTAAAGTACTAAGGTGTAATATTTGACCGGAAATTAAAATAGAGACACCACATAGAGGAGATGATCAACAATTCACATCAGGGCTGGGCGCTATTTAGGGGAACCATAGTCATAAAATGGAACCTTAGTCGCACCATGACACCAAAGAATAAATAGACCAATTCTAACTTAGCCTTCAATAATCCGGTGGACTTCTTTGCACAAAAAGTGTAATATCAAACTACTACAGGGAGTTCAGCGTACATGTTACTTGGGTATAAGTAGTGCAATGAGTACTACATCTACCAAGGCTCTGAAGAGATAGAATGTAATCGTCAAGCGGAACATTAGACAAATTGTACCTGTAGGAATCCGTTTCTACACAGATGTCTCTAAATTGGAGACCCAGAAACAGAAATATACAATCCTTTATCTAATCACAACACTAGTTTGTAGGCAGAAGCCCAAGCAAAAACAGAATGCGTATATTGAATTAGAACTAATGAGACGACCACAGGGCTTAAACCTATTTTCCGACAGTCAGAAGGCAATTAGAGCGATGTCAGGTGATAAAATTTAATTTAAGACCGTATTGGATTATAAGAAAGATCTAACAGCATACTCTACCACTACAAGAGGTAAGATTTACATCATATGGGTACCAGGCCACTCTGGAGAAGTCGGCAACGAAAGAGCGAAGGGTGCTCGAGATAGTTAACCTGACGAACGCAAAAACATTCCACGCAATGAGTGCGAAATTAAAAATATGGGCAGAACGGCAAAGATATTACGGTGTGACCATAACGAGAGCAGAACGAAAAGCCTCCTCGAAATTAGCAAGTTTGAGGTTAATATGATTCTAAGTATTCTGAGTGGACACTCAGGATTATGGGCACAGCACACAAAATTGACGTTCGGATTCAGACGAATGTAAAGCATGTAGAGAGGACAGTGAAACTGTGGAGCACTTTATTTGCCATTGTATCTTGGAAATAACATTATTCCGGATATAATACCCTCAAGAATACGTATTGGAAAATTTTTAGGAACTATGTCCGGGAGTTCAAAAACATCGGACGACATTTAGTGAGTACTGTATAAGGTTTTTGTTTTACCAACAAACATTTCCCATTATACACGATTGTGGCCTAGGTGTATTCTTCGGATTTGATGTGGATACATGATCCTTTCAATCTAACCTGATACAAATAAAAAATCAGTTTTTCTCTACTATAGTGAAACGTGGAAGATTACAAACTCATTCTCCAGGGGACTAAAAATATTAATAAACGACAACCGGAGATTGAGATAACGGGCCATACTCTTCTCTTTGAAATCCAATAATTTGCTCACTCTAATGTTAGGATTATAGCTCTATATAAAGTCCACTTAATAGCACCTACATATTTTTTTTCACCTTAATTTCATTTTCTATTAGACAGTGACACTTTTTTCTTTGGCATGCATTTGTTATATGAGCTTTATTTCACTGCCTAAGGGCTGGGGCACGGGATGTTGTCAGTCGCCATGTCGTTTCTTCTGGTTTCGTTATCATCTTCCGCAACAACAACAACAAGAACAGGCTGGTCTGTCTTTAATTTATTTTCATAAATATTTTTTTTTAAGTTTCCTGACTCTTTGACTACTGGCTATTTTGGTTTACCTATGATCTTCTTAAATTAAGCAAAAAAAAAAAAAAACTTAAACAACAAAAAACGTCTGAAGACAAAAATGTAACGCTAATGAATGATTTTAGTCAAGTGACTGATTAATTTTCTGTTGATATTAGTGTAGTGAATGCATAAATTAGTGTCAAAACCATTTCGAAAATATATGACAGTTTTTAATGTTTTGTCTCTACTCTAATTTCGTTTTTATTTATTTTTTTCTATTGCTGGGAGATTAACGAAAGAGGAAAAGGAAACCCCCATGTTGTCAGTGTTGTGTTGCGTCGATGTCTCTGCAACTGTATACTTAGTTTTGGTTGAAAGCTTATGTGTTTAAGCTTAAGAAGTATTTAAATTGTTAATTTTTTTTCTCTGTTCATTTGGTTGGTCTAAAACATGACGACAAGATTATTGTAGTCACGCAAGTAGCTTCTGTTTTGAATATTTTTTTTCATAACTTCAAGCTGTCTCTCTGTTCCTCTGTCTGTCTGTCTGTCTGTCCGTATGTCTGTCATTATTATCTGTTCACATTTTCCAATTAATATTGATAAAAGTCATTAATTGATTGTTCTATTATGAAAATTTATGTTGTAATCTCTTGACATGGCTAAAACAAACATTAAATACTTATGTATGTATGTGTATCGTGTGTGTGTATTTGTGTTAATGTCTATTTCTCTATTTGGCTTATTAAAGCCGTGTCTGCAATCATTTATTGTCAAAACACTTTTATAGGATTTTAAATATATAATCGTTACAAACGGATTTTGTAGCAAATGGAATAGTGCATTAAGCTTTTATAGCATTTACGTTTTAATTTCTCCATTGCCACACATTAAATTTTAAATTCCTAATCAATATAACTATAATTATAAAAAAACAAGGTCAGTATGCAATGTAATTAGAGCACGATTAGGTATTAACTTTTTTTGAATTATATCTTAAATTTAGTCTTAATTTAAAACTTGTATACTATTAAATATTTTGTCTTGTGTGTTATATTATTTCCCAATTATTGAAATTAAAGAAGGTTATTAATGGTCAACAATTTCCGAAAAAGTAAACATATTAAAATTTTGAAACTTTCACTTTATTATAATCTGTTTAGCTCTCATGAAATCGGACTATCTTCCATCGAAATTTTATTACAGTTATGAATTCCAACAGATTTCTTCCAAGCGGTTGGGTTATGCTAAGTTGATAGGAGGATGTATATTACATCAAATCTGAGGAAAAATGCCTAGGCCACTATCGGGCCTGTTGTGTGCTCCTTTTTATAAAAGAAAAAAATGTTTGTTGATGAAAAAACATTGTGTAAACTGAATGTATTATTTTTCAATGTTTAGAAACTCAGTTTCCTGGACGTTATTCCTAATAATTTTCCAATCAGTGTTCGTGAGGAATGTTATATCCGGAATAGTATCACTCCCAAAATATTTGGATCTAACTTCGACGAAAGCCTGGCAGTGGCATAGAAATTGCACCAGAATTTCACTGTCCTCTCTACATGCTCTACATTCGTCTGTATCCGCACGTCCAATTTTGTATAGCTGTGCTTGTATAATCCTGTATGTCCACTCAGAATACGTACCATCATACTAACTTCAGACTTGCTCATTTTAAGAAAATTTTTACTCTTGCTCTCGTTAGGGCCACTCCATAGGATCTTTATGGTTCTACCCATGGGATTCTCCCGAGTGGCCTGGTATCCATATTATGTAAACCTTTCCTCTGGGAAAGTATTCAGTTATATCTTTGTTACGGTTTTAGATTTAACTTTATACGTTAGGCTCTGTGGGCGCCATATTTATTCTAATCCAGTTTACACATTAAGTTATTGCTCGTACTTCTGCCTGGAAGCTTGTGTTGTGATTAGGAAAATGGTGGTATATTTCTGTGTCTGGGTCTTCAATATACAACCCCAGGCCCACTTTGTCCCCCAATTTACTACGGGTATTTGCTGTAATGTTCCGCTTGACTAAGACAATCTATCTGGGATCAGTGTTTTAAAATTACCGACATATTCTGTGTGTGTTATGTGATCGGACACGTCCGATGACTGTTGACATTGATGACGTATCCTATAACCGATTTTGGTCAGTTTGCCTAAAGTTATGAGCCGTAAGAGCTGTAAGTGCCGCTTCATATCTTAAATATGTTTCAATAGGTGGAATATCTTTTCATTGGCTGACGTAGTACTCATGTCACCACTTATATCAAAAGAGCATGTACGCTGAATTCCCTGCAGTAGCTTGATATTACAATTTTTGTACCAGATTATTAAATCATAAGCTAAAACCAATATGTTATAGTAGGACTCAGACCCTATTTCATGCCTATAGTTCTCTTACGTATCACATAGCACCGATGCGCCTTGTTTATCCCATCCTCTATGTGGTATCTCCATTTTAGGATCTTAAATCACGCAGCCTATCCATTTGTTCCGTAGCATGTAGTTGATCCAGATGTCAATGCATACCACCAGTGTATACAGTTTGCTATTGAAGGTACACCTATGTAGTGGATAACTTCGTTCGTATACTGCTTTTAACCATACTATCGACCGAATCTATCCGTTCCAAGGTTTAATGTAGGAAGGACGTAATGCTTATCGGTCGATAGATGTCGATTACCCAAGTGGTACACTCTTGCATTTACAATCTGTTGCATATAGTAGAATAATATAAACGATATGGGTTTAAGAAACTGCGCAACATTCGATAACTTCATTTAGGTCGTATCACCTCCCGAAATGGAAAATTAGACGTCACATTGCTTTTTAATTTCCCAAAAATAAAAGGAAATCTCGAAACTCCGTTGTACTTTTCTCCTTTTGGAAAAAATGGACGATATGACATTTTTTAAAAATGCCAGTGTTCGAAATACCCCAGAGTTTAAAACCTTGCGTCCGACCGAGTGCCGGTTGTCCACGAAACTTTATTTGTTTAAGTAAATTATATACAGGAAAAGGGCGGCTCTTATGTTTAGTGTCATAATGTTCATGTACATTATATGACACTGGACATTATGACACTCCACCTTTAATCCTAAACAAATATTCTATTGCATTTCTGTTATAAAAGTGTCATCAAGTAAAAGTGAGACTATGACACATTTCGGTGTATCGTATCTTCCATGGACATTATAACATGTCACCTATGGAAAAGTGTCATCTAAAAGTGTTATATAAAACATAACAGTATTACACTTTTTGGTGTGTTGTCATGGACATTGTGGTACTTTTTAAAGTGTTATAATGTCCTTGGACATTTCTTATTTATTTCTAAGAATGGCGATATATGGGTTTACTTAAGTCTTAAAATGACACTTCAGTTTTGGTAATAATGAAAAGTTCGAAGCTGTTAACCAAAACATTATAATGAGTCTAAGATCGATTATCGGATCTAAGCAAAGTGAAAATCAGTTGGAATCACTCAATCAAAGCATTAAGTTAATAAATACAGACACGCTGTTGTGGTAATATTCAAGTCTAAAGTTCTCAGCAGCGAGGATGTGGTTAATTGAAGGACTTTTATTATTGTATTGGACTTTTAGGACTTTTATTGTTGTAAGGAAAGCTTCAAGGAAATATTTTTTTAAATACTTACAGTCAACTAACCTACGGTCATAAAACTAGTTCTGACCAATTTTATTCAAAAACAATGAAAACAAAAATGACTACAGTTCAAATCTACGGAAAATCTACCTAATATTACTTTTTGATATTTCTTAGAAAACGGCATTTAAAAAACATCGGAATAAGTCGATTTTCAGTTGATTTATTGAGGAACCTGGCTGATGCTTTTGAATAAAACCCATGTTTGGAATTTTTCTTAAGCAAACTAATAGACCTTATACGAGTCATTTCTTTAAGTGATATTAAGCAAACAATTAGTACTGTCCACTCTAAATTTTTTACCCTAAATACCTTAATGAATTACATGGCCATATAAAAGATTTAACCATATTACAAAATTTGACGGAAGTATTAACGGTAGTAAAATACAAAACATATTTCAAATATAAAAAATACAACAACGACAGCAAACAAAAAAGAATCATATTGAACACTAAAAGTGTGAATCAAAAGCTTAATGATCACTTAGAAATGGGAATAAAAAATTTATAAATTATGATTGCAATAAACAACATACATTAAAAATTTTCCATATTTATTCTACAAATGATGGCTGTGGCTAGTGCTAGTGATGATGACGATAATGATGATTATAATGCTGATGACGACACGACCACAAAATGCAACCATGTAACAAATGGTGTGCAATACTTGAATACTGAACAAACATACATACCTGATACTGCAGCATCATTGTCTTCCATAAAACTGAAAAGCAAACAAATAATAGATCGATCGTTGTTTCTTCATTCATTCGTTGCCATGATTTTTGCCAGCTACTCAATGTAAAATTTGCTGCCACTTGAACAATTTAATCGTTTGCTAAGAATGTGTATTTTGTATGTTCTATGAATTAATGATGGTACTTCGATCGATAGATGAAAGGATCAAGCGAGGGTTGTGTGTTAAGTTTTATTTCAATTGTTTATTTATTTCTGGATTTACATCCCAAAATGGAAATCAATTGTCTATGTATAGAAATCTCTCATAAATTTGAAGTGTCAAAATATATGTTAACGAATTTATTTTCAGTTTGAATAGAAAATTCAGTATATTTAGAGAAAAGTTGTGGATGATTATGTTAGATGATAATTTTTCTCTAATGTCGGTCATTTAGTTAAAGCCGAGGTCTATTGTATAATTTGGGGGGTTTCAAATATATTTATAGTGACATATATGAAAAGGAATTTTTTCTTTGACCTCATTGATTATGAACTTACTGTGACAAATTCAATATTTCCTTTAGTGTATAAATTGAATGACTTAAGAGATCTTGACTAATAAACTAAGGAAAGAATGTAGAAAATATGTCATAAGACTATTAGGGAATTGGAATTATTACCGTTACAAGACTTTCACAATAAAAACTTAAAGTCATAAAAGAGAATCATAAGCCAGGAGTTCTAATGAAATGGAATGTTGAGATGACAGAAATGACGAATAAAAAGCAAATAAGTTTTATAGTAAACGGGAAAAGGATAACATATTCTTAACTTCCAGGTTTGGCTGTCAATTTCCCAGGCTTACTACAACAATAATTTGTATTCATCATATCTTAATATAAAATGTTTCTGGTGTTGCCTGTTCGGTAAACCAATAAGTCTATCATCGTTTTTATTGAAAACCCTGTAAAGACTAATTGATGTCAACCGTCAAACCTTAAGGAAAGGAAACAACCATGCATGATATTATCAAGGAAGCTCTGATAAACTTAAAGGTTGTAGAGATCTAAATCAGTCTACACTGGCACGACATGGATCTGCAGTTCTCTTCAATATGGCTGTTAGGAATATCCTTAGTAGTAAGGATTGAAAATATTCTTTAATTCCTCCCCCCGGGACCATGTTACCTTGATAAAAGACACCATCTTGGTATGATTACAACCCCGGGGAAGGAGGTGCTACCAATACCTCTAGTCTACCGGGACTACAAACTGGTGATGCTCAAATCATTCTTCTGGAATGATTTGGCATACGGTCGAACCAGAGTACAGTTGCCGAAACAATAGAGCCATCTTAATAGTGTGGTTGGGCGACTTTAAGAATGCCCTGGGGTGAGTTTTGAGATGATGAGAATATTTGTAGGGACAGAGCATTCCTCATAGCATCAATAGAGTATTTTCACCTGATGTTGGGTCCGCCCCTTCTATCGACTCTAAGCAATGATTGCCTTTTCCTTTGTCGGGGTTAGTTTGACCTTGACTCATAGCACCTGTCATTCCTCAACGGCGCTACTATGGCACGAGATTGGATAGCTCGAATACTTGAGCAAAGTGCTTGCATATGGACTGCCAGAACTATGTACACAAATTGTTGGCCTTATAACACAACTCTCGCATAAAGAATATTCAATTCTGCTCACTTACTCTTTTGGAAAAATTATGCATTAAAGAAAAAAACAAGTAAATATGTGGCATAAAAACATTACATTACATTTCATTCAATTGCTTTTTACTACTACATACCACTATTTCTTTTACAATTGTTGCTGCTACCACAGCACAGCTACTGTCACTAGTACCACAAATTGTAACTTTGTGGCATTAACAGACAAAATGTATAAGTTGTGGTTTTGTGTTACTTATTCTTTCTTCTACAAGTCATATTCAAATATCAACATATAAATCTATTAAACAGTGGCAAAATACTTACATACCTATACATACTTGTGCCTCTACTTTGGCTTTCAAAGAAAAAAAAAATTGCTCATATTTAGTTAGTTTAGCGGAATGATGCAAATGTTGCAAGCGATGCAAATGATGACGATGACTTTGCTAACCGGCTTGTCTTTGTTTTGGAGTTTTTTTTTACTACTTCAGTTTTTAGCTTCTGAAGCTGCTGTTGATCTCAAATGGTAGTGATCATCTTTTTTCTCAATGACTATCCATCTAACTGTCATTTGGTCGTTTCGATTTTTGTATGTTGCGTGCCACCAGTAAATGTTTCTTCTTTTCTTCAATGTTTTTGTTTTTTTTTTTGGAACTCATATGTTGTATGTATGAGAAGTGTGTATTAATCGTTAAATTATTGCTTTAGATTTAGCTTGATGGGTTTTGTGTTGCTGTTGTTGTTACCGCTTTATTTTTTCGTCTTTTTTTTTGTCTATTTGACCACAATTTTATTTACTATTACGACCGACTACCGCTAAAATACTAAAATGCTACTGGGTAATCATATTCCATGTCAGATGTCTGCATCATGATCCGGCAATATTTGTTTCATTTAATGTTATGAATTACCCATTGGTAATGTATGTATGTACTACATACATACATTGAAAGACACGGAAATTTATTGATGGAAAAATCCATTTAATTTATTGAAGAATATTTATTTAGGCAAAATGCTTATAAAGTGTAGTTACCGTTGGCAATATTTGGGTTAACGATTTGTGAGGTTATGTTGAAAGGATATCTAAGTTCTGCGGATTTCAGAAATAGTTATACATTTTATTATATTATATAACGTTTTGAAACGAATATTCTTCGGTATAAAAGTTATTTCTCAAATATTTGAAACTTTTATTGCATCAAGAGGTATTGAAATCTTTAACTTGATCGGAAATCATAGCACTAAACGAAAGACAATTTAAATGTGTCCTCTTAAATACAATGTGTTTAAAATGAAATTACCCTTTTAACACTTGTATTCAACAGGTGTCTCTTTAAGACAGCACTACCAACCAACTTGAATACTCTTTAGTGCGTGCAAATAATTACAGTCCATGGAGAATAAAAAACAAATGTATTTTTAAATGCTTAAAATTAACCCACCGATTCGAAGTCGTAATCACCCAAACAAGGTACTACAATGAAAAAGATACAATTAAGGCGTTAATCAATTACTAATGAGCCGCTAATCATAAAGCAGTTAGGACGACCCAACAACCAACCAACCAAACTGCTCAACAGTCAGTCAAATACATAGTACTTATGAATGAATTCAACAAAGCATGCCTCGGACAACAGTTAACTAAGTGGACAGACAAAAAGAAGGCAACACGAGTCACCTTTTCGATTACTTATGTACAATGTTTCTTGACTAAAAAGATACAATGAATTACAAAACGATTGTACATAATTTCCACCTTTTTATTAGGGTTTTGTGTGTAGCAAGTGGCAGATAGTAGAAATTATGACATAAAGAGGTGTCAATAAGGGCGGAGTTTTAAGTATTTAATAATCATGTTATTGGTAGTTGCAAAATATTCTTACTTTTACATTCTTCATATTCGTAAGGAGATAACAAGTTCATGTTTTTGAGGTTATGAGAATTGTATGACCATAACCACAAAAAGGTTTCGTAAGAAAAAAAGTGTATTTTTAACTGCATAAACTCCCTTTCGGACAACGCTTTGACGAATTAAGCATCATTCATAATTAGGAAGTTTACAAAATAGCTACAGAGTCCCTTCGAAAATATAAATTAACGGAAATCCAAAGGAATTTTATCTTATTTTATCTTTTAACTGTTATGGTTCCATTGACTAGCCATATTCGTACAAAATTTGAGCTGTACGATTAATGACTGTCGAAGTGCTTAACGTGAACACCTGCCGTGTGGACCTTATTGCACGGTGGTTTTTTCATCACACCGCCCCTTATGCATTATGCTGGAACTAGGAAAAGAGGTTGTGGGTGGGATGATAGAGGTAATAATGTTTCACATCGAAATTGACGGGGAATACTTCTGTAGGAAGTTTGTTCCACATACGAACAGTGCGACTGAAGAATGAATTTTCCCTGTAATATGTTGTGCGGTCCACTGACCAATCGACCACAAATGTGTGTGTTCTTGATGACAGTTGTGTGCTGCGTAAAAATATACGGGTATCTGGAACGAGTTCCCTAATTTCAGAGGAACACATTCCATTATAGTATCGATACACCTCACGTTGCGACGGTGCTCCAATGAATCAATAGAGTTGGATACCCTACTGTCACCGATAAGTACCTTCGCCCTCTCTTGTACGCGGTCGAGTAGCTCCAAAATAGACTTCAAAGCTCCGGCCCATACATGGGAGTTGTATTCCATTTTCGGTAGGATATAGATGGTGTAAGAAGATCAGATGGAGTGAAGTATGTCTTGCACCGTTTCAAAAAAAACCGAGACACTTCAATGCTTCTTTCGACAGTTGGAAAATGTGTTTAGTCCATCGAAGATCGCACTGTATTTTCATGCCCAGAACATCAAGAGTTTCTGATTCCTTAATATTAACACCACCCATAAATTAGATGAACCAACATTATCGGTCATACGTTTATGTGTTAAAAAACAACATTGAGTCTTGCAGGCGTTAAAATCGACTCTGTTAACACGAACCCAATCACAGATATTTATCAAATCGTGATTTAGCGATTCATTCATATTGCGCCTCATTGCCCCAATCTCTAGAGAGCTTGACCTATAATTGAATGAATAGGAATGGCAGATATTATTGTCATCGGCAAAAGAGTAGATAGAGTTAGAAGTTTGACATAGAAGGTCATTTATGAAGATAAGAAATAGGGAAGGAGAAAGAACGGAGCCTTGCGGTACCCCTGAAATAATCTTGAACTCGTTTGATAAGATCTTATCTATAACAACTCGTATAGTGCGATCTCTGAGAAAGTTCGAAATAAATCGAGTGAAGTTATTACCGACACCAAATGCAATACGTTTTGATACAAGTGCACCATGCCACACTCTATCAAACGCCTTGAAAATATCTAGAACCACCACTTTACTTTCGCCAAAATGGTGAATGGAATGACACCATTTCTCCGAAAGGAAGGCCAGAAGGTCTCCCGTAGAGCAACCTCTACGAAAGCCACACTAGCGGTCGCTAAGTAAATTGTTGCTCTCTAGATATGACAAGATGGAAATTAACCATACTTTCCATAACTTTGGAAAGTGCAGAACAAATACCAATTGGGCGATAATTTTCAGGGTTATTAGCCTCTCCCTTTTTAGGAATCGGCGTGACATTAGCCATCTTCCATCATGTAGGAAATTTCCCGGCATGGTATAGGATGCTGAAAAGATTAGCTAATGGACGAGCTAGCGTCGAAGAGCACTGCTTCAAGACCAGTGCCGGTATGCCATCAGGTCCAGAAGACTTATTTATGCTGAGATCCGCTAGAACCCTTTTAACGGCACGCGCTCGAAAGAATATATTAGGCATAGTTACTGATACCCTTTCGAGCTCGGGCAGTGGTTAGCTTTATCAACCGGTAAAATATGGTCCTAGTACATTGAACAAAAAGAGTCTTTCTTTAAAAATTTATTCGGACAACAAAAATGTTGACGGATCGTCAACGATCTTCTAAAAATATTGGTCCAACACCCACCTTAAAGTATTCCAATCCGTTCAGAATTAATATGTGCTTCTTTCCGTCCGTCTGTGTATTCATGTACAGTTCGCAATTTTCAAGATAATTTAATGAAATCTGGCCCAAGTACTAAATCGATTCACCTAGCCATATAACCGTGTCCCCCGAATAAAGCTTTTGAGCTTATATTTATAAAGAGGATCCATACACCTCCTAAAGGTTCAAACAAACACACATTTTTATAATTCGCAGTGATGCATATGTATAATATTTTTCTATTCACAAATTCCCTAAAAAGATCACACCTTGAGAAAGTTATAAATTGCCTTGTTTGGCTGCATAGATCATGACTTCTAGAATGAAAATATGTCTAAATATCGTTTCATTTATGCATATATGTTTGTTTCTGCTAGAACTTTTTTTTATACAAGATTAATTTGTTAACTCTTAATAATTTTAAAGGACTTTTACACACATATGTACATACGTAAGCCTTTTATGACTTTCGTTTTTAAATGACAAATCGCTTTAAATATATTTTATGCAAGAGACCAAATTAAAGAATCGATAATCAATTCCACTATATTGACAAATCTTAAAGTAACAATTTCAATTAATTCTTGCAAATAAATGCCAAGAATATAAAAACAAAAGGCATAAAGTTAATACCTCCCATATAGTTGTAGATGATGATGATACAAGTTTCACCATTACAAGTGTTTATCCAGTAGCATCTTCTAATAGATTTTAGATGATCAAAAGATAAACATTTTAGTTTTGTTTCTACATTGAGCTGATCGAGAATTATTAATCTCAGACATATAAAATATAGTAGCAATGAGGGGTGGTATAAAATGTGATAACTCATCATTGCTGATCGTAAGTAAAGCAAGTAATAAAATGTTTTACGCTATAAGTAACGCCTAGTAGTAGTTGGAGTGTGGTTTAGTAATGGAACGTGTTAGTAAGTTGAACTGTATATATACATATGTTATTATACAAGAATGTATGGAAAAGTATTAGTACTACTACTACTTACCCTAATCTGTCTACGGAATGAGATTTGAATCATATGATGGAAACGTTAGGACTTTTCCCCAATTACTTTTTTAAGACGGAAAAAATAAATGGACTATTCAGGATTCATAATATTTATGTTCAGTTTTCACTGGCTCTCGACAAATATTTGAATCTACTAAAATCCCCTTTTTAAAATAATTTTTGAATAAAATGTTTATAATAAAATTGTTCTTATCTTTTTTTAAACATCCTTCAAGCCTAAACCATTTTAACAAATGAAGTAGGGTATCAGTGAAATAAACATGGACTGTAATAACATTCTTAAAAATAAAAGAAAATATTTATTTCATTACAATTGCAACTCACGGTTCTACCATTAACAATTCAATGGCCCATAATTATGGCACACTGCACTCGCTGGTACTATAACACAAAGGTGAGCAGCTAGTCATCCATACATAATAAATGGAATTGAGTAGTAACAACAATCAGAATCGCTCCAAATAGCTCTTGAAAAAAAAAATAAACGACAACAGGAACGCATTGGGTGGTTGACACACACTCATACGTACCTGTTAGGGTGATCGACTCGATTTTTCAACCGGTTTTAAAACCGGTTTTTTCTGCTTTACCAGTGTCGGTTTTTTCTAAATGTTGATTTTTCGAATATCGAATAACCCGGTTTTTTCACTTTTTAAAAACCGGTTTCGAAAACTTTTATTTGCTTTGTATTCAAAGATTATTTAAATGAAATTTTGAAGTAAATAATACCGCCCGTTTAAATTTAAAAATATTCGAGTCCAGGAACTAGGATATATTTTTCTAAAGCACCATTGGTTAAACTTTTTTGATTTTCCTAATTAATTAAAAAATTTTATTTGTAAAATTGATAACGGTTTAATAAAATTTTATTAATCTTTTTTTATTAATCGCTGAAATATTATGGAAGTGTTGGAATGCCTATGAAAATTTCCTTAAAGGGCTTTAGAATAAGCTAGGATTACATAGTACCTTGTGTTTAACAGAAGTGTCCACTTTTTTCCTATTTTTTTTTTTTATATTAAAGAAATAATGTAAATCAGACGACTAGATCTAAAGTTATAATCTGTTAAACTGTTAAAAATCATTTCGGGCCATGTTTTATTAATCAAATTTAATCATAAACATTAATTTCTTCAAATTAACATATATTTTTTTATTTATTATGAAAAACCGGTTAACCGGTTTTTTCTGAATTTGAAAAATATCAACCGGTTTTTTTTGAAATGTCAACTATTCGAACTATTCGAAAACCGGTTTTTGGAAAATGTCGAATAATCGATCACCCTAGTACCTGTGTATGTAACAAACAGCACAATATAATAATAAAGCTACTACATATTGCCATAAACGAGTGCATCTAGGATGAACCTACCAAATCGTATTATTTACACAAACTTCATGATCGTTCTGAATGTGTGTAGTAAACTGTTGTTTTTGTTTTTATTAAAGTTTAAGTGGCACTTTGAAGCGCTTCTTATAAAAAAATCCCAACAAAAATAAATGAAATCTTTGTTGTTGTAATGTTATTTTGCTATTTTTTTTAAGGCTGGCTGTGTTTATTATGTGGTACTTCCTTTTAACGATCATACGTTCAGTATGTGGAACATACACTCAAAGGTATAATGTTCGCAGAAAGTAGTGACAAAAAGCGTTGAAATGTTCTTAAAATATTCTTTGTTGGTTGGAAATGTTTGTTATTGAATAACCGAAAGTGACCTAGGTTTGGCTGGGAAGGGCTATGCACCTAACTCCACACGGAAACTATAGTCTAGTCTTTAGTCTAGTCTATAGTCTAGTCTGGTCTATAGTCTGGTCTATAGTCTAGTCTAGTCTATAGTCTAGTCTATAGCCTAGTCCAGTCTATAGTCTAGTCTATAGTGTAGTCTATAGTGTAGTCTATAGTCTAGTCTATAGTCTAGTCTATAGTCTAGTCTATAGTCTAGTCTATAGTCTAGTCTAGTCTATAGTTTAGTCTACAGTCTAGTCTATAGACTAGTCTATAGTCTAGTCTATAGTCTAGTCTAGTCTGTAGTCTAGTCTATAGTCTAGTCTATAGTCTAGTCTGTAGTCTAGTCTATAGTCTAGTCTATAGTCTAGTCTATAGTCTATTTCTATAGTCTCGTCTATAGTCTAGTCTTTAGTCTAGTCTAGTCAATAGTCTAGTCTATAGTCTAGTCTATAGTCTAGTCTATAGTCTAGTCTATAGTCTAGTCTATAGTCTAGTCTATAGTCTAGTCTATAGTCTAGTCTATAGTCTAGTCTAGTCTATAGTCTAGTCTAGTCTATAGTCTAGTCTATAGTCTAGTCTATAGTCTAGTCTATAGTCTAGTCTATAGTCTAGTCTATAGTCTAGTCTATAGTCTAGTCTATAGTCTAGTCTATAGTCTAGTCTATAGTCTAGTCTATAGTCTAGTCTATAGTCTAGTCTATAGTCTAGTCTATAGTCTAGTCTATAGTCTAGTCTATAGTCTAGTCTATAGTCTAGTCTATAGTCTAGTCTATAGTCTAGTCTATAGTCTAGTCTATAGTCTAGTCTATAGTCTAGTCTATAGTCTAGTCTATAGTCTAGTCTATAGTCTAGTCTATAGTCTAGTCTATAGTCTAGTCTATAGTCTAGTCTATAGTCTAGTCTATAGTCTAGTCTATAGTCTAGTCTATAGTCTAGTCTATAGTCTAGTCTATAGTCTAGTCTATAGTCTAGTCTATAGTCTAGTCTATAGTCTAGTCTATAGTCTAGTCTATAGTCTAGTCTATAGTCTAGTCTATAGTCTAGTCTATAGTCTAGTCTATAGTCTAGTCTATAGTCTAGTCTATAGTCAAGTCTATAGTCAAGTCTAGTCTAGTCTAGTCTAGTCTAGTCTAGTCTAGTCTAGTCTAGTCTAGTCTAGTCTAGTCTAGTCTAGTCTATAGTCTAGTCTAGTCTAGTCTAGTCTATAGTCTATAGTCTAGTCTATACTCTATTCTAGTCTATAGTCTAGTCTATAGTCTAGTCTATACTCTATTCTAGTCTATAGTCTAGTCTATAGTCTAGTCTATAGTCTAGTCTATAGTCTAGTCTATAGTCTAGTCTATAGTCTAGTCTATAGTCTAGTCTATAGTCTAGTCTATAGTCTAGTCTATACTCTATTCTAGTCTATAGTCTAGTCTATAGTCTAGTCTATACTCTATTCTAGTCTATAGTCTAGTCTATAGTCTAGTCTATAGTCTAGTCTATAGTCTAGTCTATAGTCTAGTCTATAGTCTAGTCTATAGTCTAGTCTATAGTCTAGTCTATAGTCTAGTCTATAGTCTAGTCTATAGTCTAGTCTATAGTCTAGTCTATAGTCTAGTCTATAGTCTAGTCTATAGTCTAGTCTATAGTCTAGTCTATAGTCTAGTCTATAGTCTAGTCTATAGTCTAGTCTATAGTCTAGTCTATAGTCTAGTATATAGTCTAGTCTATAGTCTAGTCTATAGTCTAGTCTATAGTCTAGTCTATAGTCTAGTCTATAGTCTAGTCTATAGTCTATAGTCTAGTCTATAGTCTAGTCTATAGTCTAGTCTATAGTCTAGTCTATAGTCTAGTCTATAGTCTAGTCTATAGTCTAGTCTATAGTCTAGTCTATAGTCTAGTCTATAGTCTAGTCTATAGTCTAGTCTATAGTCTAGTCTATAGTCTAGTCTATAGTCTAGTCTATAGTCTAGTCTATAGTCTAGTCTATAGTCTAGTCTAGTCTATAGTCTAGTCTATAGTCTAGTCTATAGTCTAGTCTATAGTCTAGTCTATAGTCTAGTCTATAGTCTAGTCTATAGTCTAGTCTATAGTCTAGTCTATAGTCTAGTCTATAGTCTAGTCTATAGTCTAGTCTATAGTCTAGTCTATAGTCTAGTCTAGTCTATAGTCTAGTCTATAGTCTAGTCTATAGTCTAGTCTATAGTCTAGTCTATAGTCTAGTCTATAGTCTAACCTATGGTCTAGTCTATAGTCTAGTCTATAGTCTAGTCTATAGTCTAGTCTAGTCCTAGTCTAGTCTAGTCTAGTCTAGGTCTAGTCTGTCGAGTCTAGTCTAGTCTATGTCTAGTCTAGTCTAAGTCAGTCTAGTCATCAGTCTAGTCTAGTCTAGTCTATAGTCTAGTCTATAGTCTAGTCCTATAGTCCTAGTCTATTAGTCTAGTCTATAGCTCTAGTCATAGTCAGTCTATAGTCTAGGTCCTATAGTCTAGTCCTATAGTCTAGTCTATAGTCTAGTCTATAGTCTAGTCTATAGTCCTAGTCGATAGTCTAGTCTATAGCCTAGTCTATAGTCTAGTCTATAGTCTCGTCTATAGTCTAGTCTAGTAGTCTAGTCTATAGTCTAGTCTATAGTCTAGTCTATAGTCTAGTCTATAGTCTAGTCTATAGTCTAGTCTATATGTATAGTCCTATAGTCTAGTTCTCTAGGCCTAGTCTATAGTCTAGGCTATAGGCTAGGCTATAGTCTAGTCTATAGTCTAGTCTATAGTCTATCTAGTCTATAGTCTAGTCTATAGTCTAGTCTATAGTCTAGTCTATAGTCTAGTCTATAGTCTAGTCTATAGTCTAGTCTATAGTCTAGTCTATAGTCTAGTCTATAGTCTAGTCTATAGTCTAGTCTATAGTCTAGTCTATAGTCTAGTCTTTAGTCTAGTCTATAGTTTAGTCTAGTCTATATTTTAGACTATAGACTAAACTATAGACTAGACTAAAGACTAGACTATAGACTAGACTATAGATCTTTCGATCTTCCCCTAATAGTAAAAATTAGTTTCGAGCCTAATCTTGCAAGTTCGCCCGCTGGCTCATTTCCCTATACATTGTAGTGTCATGGTAACATTCTTATTGTAAACATTCTCATAATATCGATATGATCAAGTATTAGTTCCGTAGCTTCTGGGAATCTCCTAGGATTGCTAGGAGATCCGCTTAGAAAACACTACATTGCTAAGGGAGTACTAGTTTTCATCTTGGATCCGTTAGTAAATACTTACTGCACAACCCTCGAATAGTTTGTAGGTCATCATGTAAAAATTACTGCAGAAGTTGTTTAGAAGAAAAAGAATGAAAATATATCTGACTCGACAAATAATAGAATGTGACGGAAATGTATCAATAATAAAGTTAATTAATTAGTTAGAATAGCTGATTCCCTCATGGACCATAGGATTCACAACATTTCAAAATACATATATAATTTTAAACTTTATCTAAATTATTTTTCGGAGTGTTTTAACAACTAAAGAATTAAAAAAAGATTTAAAACCAGAAGCCTTTTTGCTGTTAGTACACCTCATAAAATAAATGACTTGGAAATTCATTTATAATTTTTCAAACGATCTTGTACTAAAAATGAAAATGGGAGAAGAAGACAAAAAAGTGTATGTAGTAAAGAACGGTTATAGTTAGTTTTAAAATCGTTTAAAACAGTTTCAATTTAGAGATATAAACGAATATTTCCACTCATTCACTTACTTACTATTTCATACAAAATGTTATTGACTTCTTTCTTTTTTTCTTCCATGCCTTCACATTTATTATTCAGTGTTAAACTTGTCACTTGTGTATATGAATATGTTTTCGTTTACATCAACAACTAACTTCCTTTTGCTGCAACAAACTTGTCGCATTTCATTTTATTTCATTGCATTTCATACGAGAGTACTTGTCGCTTTAGTATGAGTAACTTATCGGTCGGTCCGTCTGTTTGCTGCGGTTGTGCTCGTATTTGACTGGTGTTAAATTGTCTAGTTAATTTGGGGCGTGTCGGTTTATAAATCTTTGTCTGGTCAAGCCTAATTAGTGTTTTTCGTTTAATAAAAGTCTGTCGTATAAATTGTTTATAATTTGCAAAATTGAAAATCAATAATCAAAACATAGAATTATGATGTAATTTTATCGGGGTGTTTGCAAAAAATAAGTCAAATTGAGTACATGAGAAAGTTATTATAAAAGTAATTTTGAATATATGTACATAGGTACGTATGAGTAATTTGCATTTCCGTTATTATTTATTTTACAAACTACATTCATATGTGCTTAAGGAGAAAAAGTTGTTTAATGAAAGGCATGTATCCAGATCTAGGGACCGATACACTGAACGCTTTTCTTAAAAAAATAATAACCATAACTGGAGTATTTAAAATACTGAACCTAAAAACGGTATTATTTAACGGAATTTGTCGTTAACTGTGAGACATTGATCTCAGATTGGAAATCGCGGCCTAGTGGAACACTGCATCAAAACCTGCTGGAATATGTTGTTAGAAGGGTGCTATAAACTGGGAGACAAGACTGATTTGGACATCAACATTGCAAATTCGGAAACCGAAATAAACGAAGAGTACACAACAAATCCCATAGCTTTTCCAATCTGATGTGATATAAATTCTCATCTCAACCTAACCTAACCTAAGCATTCAAAGAGAAGGGTGTTAAAAAAACTACTATATTCAATATCTTTAGTGTTATTTAATGATTAATAACTTTATTAATATTCGTTTTTTAAAAAGATGAAACAAAATAATTTTTAGTAGCTAATTTTAAATGCCTTTTAAATACAACGTTTATAATTTTTAGTACTTAATTTTGGTTTGAAATATTTTTCAAAATTTTATGATCAACAAACATGTCATTTGTAATTGCAATTTCAATAAAAAATCAGTCGTTATTGAGTCATGATGCCACATCACCTGACATTCATTCACTCGCTCACTCACTCATTCATTCACTTTTATTCCAATGGGGCTTAAGTCGTGTCTTTGAAAGACATACAAATATAAACAAGTGAGATTGTTATATTCGGCTGTGCCGAATCTCATATACCCACCATCAAACCGTATGCCTTAAAAGGAACGCTCCCCTTTAAACATAATGGTGATATTACTCATCAAATTAACTGAAGATAGGGTTAATAATTGACCGTTTTTCATAAATTTTTTTTAGACCAATTTTGGTTCATACAAAACATATTTACATCGAATATCACTTCCCGACACTTTCCGAATTAAATTCGGTAGAAAGATTTACGTTCCTATAAATGTTTCTTATATAAAATTTCATAACTGTTCACGTATTTTTAAGTCAGCAAAGATCGTCAAAGTAAGTTTCTTATGGACCGATCCTCAATACATTTGGTAGAGAGGTTTTAACTCGTATAAAAAATATACTTTTAAGCCAGTAATGAGTTTAAGTAATTTTTTGAAGGGCACCTTATATGGGGAGTAGGGTCAATTATGGACCGATCCACATAAAGTTTGATAGAGAGATTTTGGCTTCATTGAAACTTATGTGTGTCGAATTTCATCACTATACTCGTATTTTTAAGCCAGTAATGAGCGTTAAAGTCATTTTCTGAAGGGGACCTTATATGGGGGGTAGGGTCAATTATGGACCGATCAACATAAAATTAGGTAGAGAGATTTTGGATCATATGAAACTTATGTGTGTTAAATTTTATCACTATACTCGTATTTTTAAGCCAGTAATGAGCGTTAAAGTCATTTTCTGAAGGGGACCTTATATGGGGGGTGGGGTCAATTATGGACCGATCAACATAAAATTTGGTAGAGAGGTTTTGGATCATAATAGACTTATGTCAAATTTCATTGTTATAATAGTATTTTTAAGACATTAATGAGCGTTAAACTAATTTTTGAATGGGGCCTTATATGGGGGGTAGGGTCAATTATGGACCGATCCTCATAAAATTTGGTAGGAAGATTTTGGATCATATGAAACTTATTTCATCGCTGTACTCGTACTTTTGAAACAGATATGCCCATTAAAGCTGTTTTTCGGGGGTCCACTTGTATGGGGGCTATCCGAAAACGTGGACCGATATTGCGAATTTTTAATACGAAACAAACCTTACCTATAGAGAATATTTGTGGAAAATTTCAATCATCTATCTCGTTCCGTTCGGACTCTATCGTGCTTTCAACAGACAGACGGACTAGATTGTCTTAGAATTTAATAAGGACCCAGAATATATATACTTTTGTGGGTCTATGACCAATATTTCGATGTGTTACAAATGGAATGACAAAATCAATATAACCCCCATCTTTTTTGATGGTGGGTATAAAAAGATACATTTGGGAGTTTCTAACATGTGTGCGTGTGTGTGTTTTTTGTAAAAATATAAATTTACTCAGACCATAAAGTCTAGATGTAAATTCGTATATGAAATGTCATGAATGATTAGGAAATATTCATAAATTTACAAATCAACAAGATTTGAATTTTTCTTACATTTATTTCGCCGTTGTTTAATGAAAACAACTTGAAATGGTTTTTTATTATTTTATTTATTTTTTTTTTTGCTTATAAAATATTAAAAAAAATTCAAACAAATATTATAATTGAATTTTTGTTTTGTTGCTTTTGCTGGATCGGAATAGATCACCTGAAAGCTCTTCTCTTAAAATAATAATGAAATAAAAACTGAAATATAAAACTTGTAAAATAGTTCGCATACTATTCATGTATGTAGTAGATACTATGATATTACAGTGGAACGAGTAATATTTATATGTATATATAAAAAATATCAGGACAAATATTGATTCCCTTTGAAAGGGATTAAAGGGATAGGATGTATGACTAAAAAGAAAATATGTAACTTTTATGTACAGTCAAGACTGTAGTGAGACTTAAAACCAATTGTACTGTGCAAAGAATAAAAATAACGTGTTACCAAAGTACACCGTTGTCAAACAGAACGTTGCGTTGTCGAATTACCAACGATTCGTTGTCGAAATTTCAACGATACATTGCCAAAATGACACAAAGCGTAATCGAAGTGAAAACAATGCGTTTTTGCAATGACAACGATGCGTTGTCAAAATTACAACGGTTGTCAATATTATAACTGGGTGTAATTTAATTGTTATATACATCCGTTGTATAAATGTTAACACACTTGGTAAGCTCTCTTTTGACATCGGATTGTATCTATTTCGGCACTTTTCTACCGGTTTTATTCCTCTGTGTATTTATGCAAAGCATTGTGTTGGAACTAGGAAAATAGGTTGTGGAAGGGAGGATAGAGGGAATAGTGTTTGTGGGCATTTGATTTAAATTTTTTTACATCGAAAGTGGCAGGGAAAAATTCTGCACGAATTTTGTTCCACATACGAACAGTGCGGCTGAAGAATGAATTTTCCCTGTAATGTGTTGTGCGGTCCACTGGCCAATCTATCACAAATGTATGTGTTCTTGATGAAAGGCGTGTGTTGCGTAGAATATACAGGCATCGGAAACATGTTCCTAATTTCAGAGCAACACATTCCATTGTAACACTGATAGAACAGTGAAACACACCCCACGTTGCGGAGGTGCTCTAGTGAATCAAATCGCCTTCTCCTGTACGCGGTCGAGTAGCTCCAAAATAGACTTCAAAGCTCCGGCCCATAGATGAGAGTTATATTCCAAACGAAACGAATATAGGTGATGTAAATAGTAAGGAGATCAGATGGAGTGAAGTATGTCTTATACCGTTTTAAAAACCCGAAATACTTGAATGCTTCTTTTGAGACTTGAAAAATCTGTTTAGTCCAGCGGACATCGCACTGTATTTTCATGCCCAGAACATCAAAAGTTTACGATTCCTTAATATTTACATCAAAAGAATATAGAGGGACAACATTATCTGCCACGCGTTTATGTGTTAGAAAACAATATTGAGTCTTGCGGGCGTTAAAATCGACTCTATTAACACGACCCCATTTAGAGATTATTATCGTGGTTGAGCCTTATTGTTCCAAACTCCGAAGGGCTTGGCCTATAATTGAATGAATAAGAATGGCAGATATCGTTGTCGTTTAATGAGATTCCATCTATAACAACTCGTAAAGTGCGATCTCTGAGAAAGCTCGAAATAAATAGAGAGAAATTATTATGAACGCATATTGCAATAAGTTTTGATATAAGTGCACCATGTCACACTCTATCGAACGCCATAGAGTGACCTCCACGAAAGCCATACTGGAGGTCGTTCAGTAAGTGTTTCTAAGTAAAGGTCTTTTCAAGTCCGTGTTATTAATCTATGGAATAATGTTATTCCATATGAAGAAAGAAAGTTTACTCATAGTCTACATGTTTTCCGAAAAATTGTACTTGATAATTTTTAAACAACTTACAAATAATTGCCGTTACTAACAATACTGAACCAATGCTTTTTCATATGCAAAATTGATTAATATTGTTAAATTATTTTTACAGCTACTATAATTTATTTAATTATAATTAAATTTTTTTTTTGTTATTATGAAAGAGTTCTTCCTAAATTATACCTAATATACTAATTAATATTTTAATTAATATTTATATTATAATGTAAATATTCTTCCATTTAAGAAATTTCTCTTTCATTTGGCCCATAAGGGCTTTGATTATAAATGAATAAATAAAAATAAATAAATAAATAAATAAATAAATAAATACTTGACAAGATGAAAGTTAACTATACTTTCCATAACTTTTAAAAGTGCGGAGCAAATTGCTACTAATGTTCAGGGTTATTAGCCTTTTTTGGAATTGGCGTTACTTTAGCTAGCGTCGAACAGCATTACTTCAAGATCAGTGCCGGTATGCCATCTGGTCCGCTAAAATCTCTTTAACGGCACGCGCTCGAAAGAATATATTTGGCCAAATAACTGATACCTTTTAGAGCTCGAGCAGTGATTGATCGCTTCCCGACTTGCGAATAACTCAGCTAAAAGGTTATCTTTATCAACCGGGTCAGTGAATGTTTGGTCGTCCTTGAAAAGCGTCGGAATTGAAGAACTAGCATTATCCTTTACACTTTTAACGAACGACCAAAAGTTCGAAGGCGCCTAGTGAGAAGGCGCAGCTTGTGTAGAGCATTTTCGCGTCTTAGCACTCTGGCACATGAAGACCTTGACTTTTTGCGCAGCGTTTCATTTTAAAGTTTTTTGTTGTTGCGCCAAATTCTGAAAGCTTCTTCTCTGGATCTGATTGAATTTTTTGACTTCTGATTAAACCAAGACTTTTGCCTTGGTCTAATCGACAAATTTTTTTATGAAATTAATGTTTTCATTCCTAGCATAATTATATTTTCAACCATTTTCAACAATGACATTATTGTCAAGGAAACAAAGTTTCCAATTAAAATACCGAAAGAATTCTTTAAGTGCAACCCAGCGAAGCTTTTCGTAAATAAAAATTGAACTTTCGTAGCAGATTGTAGATTTCCGTGAGGTGCAAGAACATCCACTTAATACTGTCAGGGTGTGAAGTGAGAAAAAGGCCGATGGTATTATTTTGGTGCCCTTTAACACATGCATTATGTGATGGTTCATGCTCTAATTGCGCAAGGCGGTTGTGCGCAATGACTTCTATCGAAGTTATTATAGAGTAAACCATGACTTTTTGCATGGTGAAATCATGCAAATGAATGCCAGAAATCATTTTCTGAATTGGGATCGAATAGTTTCAGATGGTATGCCGTGCGTTTTTTATCAAGCCTTGGCCTTATCTTCTTGGTTATGATGCAGGTGTGATCGTACTTCAGCTTTAACAGTAAGGTTCCTATTTTGGCGAAGTCATCAGCTACACAGTTGTATATGTAACCCCGTGTTCCCATATCCTTGTTTAATGAAGTTTGGACTAATCTACAGCTATTGGGATTTGACTGCAACTTGACTATCGTAAAAGTTATCTTAATTTTGGAATTAAAATGCATCATCGTTGATAATTGTTATCGGATAAACTACTTTCTTCCAGTCTCAAATTATCCGATATAATAAAGCTAAAGTGTCTCTGGAAGAAGAGTTTAGAAGTGGCTACCTGGCTAACTCGATATACCCTCTGTAATGCTAGCGTGTCCGTCTATTACTTTTAGTCTGAATGCTATGGTTAGTACCAATTTCCTGAATAATAGTTTGATTGAATTTAGTTTAGCAACGCGAATAGATATCGATATCTTCAGAACCTTCTCAAGATGTATGCAATTTGAGTTTCTGTCTAGTGCTTTCCACCATCGACTTAGTATTTTGAGACCATTTTAGTGCCTTTGTGATTCTATCTGACGCTGCAATCATCTGAACAGTCAACAATCTTGCATTTAAGCGAATCCAATGTTCTGATTGGAGCAATTGCTAATTAGGTTCTGAAATTTGTCAAAGATAATAGTATCAAGGTCAACATAGGTTCAAAGTATTATCTGGAGTTCTGTTTCACTTCGTAGTTTGTGTTTGATTCTGCCAGCGGGATTTAAATTTTTGAATTCTTTTCGCGACTATGCACGTTTTTCATCAATTTTAACCACAGTATTTACAACATGTAAATTTGTTTTCTTTATGCATACATACATAGTTACATACATACATATGTACATATACAGTACGAGTATATTTTCACATCGAAGTAAATGCAACATTTCTACAACTGTCAAGCTGTCAAAAGATTTATAACTGCCTTTAAACCAAAACAAAAAGAAAACGTTAAATAAAATACTATATATTTATTCGTATCTAAACTAAAACATCATATTTATTACAAGTTTCATGGCTGCATAGTTTTTTTTTATTAAAAAAATATTACTTTACTTTTAATTTTATATAATATAAATATTTGCATATGTAATGTCATAAAAACTTTGATGCATTTCAATTTGTTAACATGATTTTTAATGGCACAGTAAACAAATATTAAGATTTTGTAATATTTACCTATTCAAAAATGAATTTGAATTAATTTTAAAATTTTATAAAAAATATTTGAAAACAAAAGTTATTTTTAAATAAATCCTTATTGAGAAAGACATACATACATCTATATTATTCCTTATATGAACATTTGACGCTTTAGAGAACCAGTTTTTCCTGATTCCTATAACTTTGTATCATGCATATGTATGTATGTGTTCATTTATCCTATTCCTATATAGATGACTCCATTAGAGTGTGTAAGGTCAACCTTTTCAAATTATTATGAGCCATTAAAATAAAACATTAACTGGTTTGCTTTAACGTGATCTGGTATTTTGTTTTCTTCCATTTCGTTTTCTGCTTTTGTCATTCACTTAAGACAATGAATTAAAAGGAATTTCGGCTAAAAAAAAAAAATTGTAACAAACATGATGCTACGTGATTGATAATATAGCGTGACAGACAGCGTGTCGGCAACTTAAGGAATTTGAAATACTTAAATATTTACTCAAATATAAAGTTGTGTCTCTTTTTGTGTTTTTGCTGTTTTTTTTTTAACTGAAAACACTTTCAATCTGATGATGACATGTTCTCAAACTGCAAAATAAAGACATTCCCCTCAAACTGAATATAAAATATGCAAAAATCTTTAAAAACAAAATTGAGTTGAAATTTAGTAAATCAGAGGTTCCTGTTTATTAAGCATAAAGACTGAAAGTGCTCCTGAGTTTCACTGTCCTCTCTCCACACGTTCTGTTTTGTAAAGCTGTGTCCGTAATAGTGTGTGTCCACTCAGATTACGTACCATCATATTACCCTAAGACTTGCTCATTTTGAAGGGGTTTTTTGTCCTGCTCTCGTTAGGGTTACACCATAGGATCCTTGTTTGCATCGAATTGTTATGCGTTCGTCAGGCTAACTACCTCGAGTTCCCTACCCTTTAAAGATACATAGTACATTAGATCTTTTCTTACAGAAATCCGTTTCTTACAATCCAGTACGGTCTTAGATTTAACCTTTTCACCTGATATCGCTCAAATTGTGTTCTGGATGTCGGTAAATATGTTAAAGTCTGTTGGCGCCACATTTATTCTAATCCAATTTACGCATTCCGTTATTGCTCGGACTTCTGCATTCCAATGTGTCCATTATACATACATTGGTGACGTGTCCTACAAACGTTTTTGGTCAGTTTTCCTCAAGCTGTTCCTCCTCATATCTTAGATATGTTTCAATGGGTGGAATATCTAGATACATTTCGATGGCACCCAAGCAGCATATGCGCTGAACTCCTATAGTATTAACATAGGTATTACGCTCTTTGTCCAAAGAAGTCCAGCAGAATATTGAAGCATACATTAGAATTGGTCTAATTACACTTTTATAAAGCCAATGTGTCATAGTAGGACTAAGTCTCCATTTCATGCCTATGGTTCACCTGTATAGTGCACAACAGAATAATTTGAATTAGAAATTAAACTTAAACGTTTTCAATCACAATATTAAGTGTAAATAGTTATACCAAAAGTTTCAGTTCACAATATTGTATTCTTAAATGACCGATATAATGCATTCCCCAGTTTTGCTCAAAAGAGCGCCAAGTAGAATTTTGTAGAATCCTATTCAATAATCTTAGAGTACCCCTCTTTAAGATTTCATTATTATTTCCTGCACTGTAAGCATTTCTTTATATCAAAATTGGGTAAAAATATATATTATTCGAAAAATTTTGGATACACTTTAAATGCACGAAACTCTTAACAAAACACTTTTATCGGACATTAAATTAACAGCTAATTTTGAGTCATAAAATTCTCACATTTCGTTTTATACTTTTAATTTATGATTGACATTTTTTGCAATAAAATACTGTTTCAAAAAACGCGTGAATCGAATCAAGGATTTATTTTGATTTAATTTAAGCGAATAATTAATTAGTGTAGATATATATAAGATGGTTATTAAAAGCAGAAAGTCAATGGTACTGATTTGAATGATGATTGAGGATCTTCAATTTCCTAAGATATGATTGGATTGGTGAAACTAAATTGTCGTTAACACAATAGTATACTCCCCACTATTTTAGTCATAACTTTACAACTTTAATTGTCAATGGAATCATTTATTTAATATTGATTTTATTAATAATATTGAAAGTGGTTAAAATCGACCCATTAACGGTACACCGCGCAATCATTTGCAAATGAAAATTTGAAAGAAATAAATATATAATTTTGCAATAATATTTTTCTAATAATCAGAATCCAATCTTAGTAAATGAATCTGTATTGGTCCAAATTTGGTATCGGTATTTTAATACATAGGTTCAATATAAAAATCATTTAAACTCTCATAAATTACTGACTCAGATGCATTTGTAGCCACTATGGGCTTCAACAATTTAATGTTTTCCGATCACTTGCAATTGGCAATCGGTCAACGTCGAATGCTATGACGTCTCGGTATCACTGCAAATAACATAATAGTTGGGGTAACTCGTCAGAAGACATGCCGACAGGAACTGTCTTGTTAAGAACACATGTTTTCTGATCTACAGTAACCTGGTCTCGTTATGTATATGATTCATTCGTCATCTTAACACATCGATTCGGAGATGAGTCGCACATGAGGTGCCAGCTAGAGCTTTATGTGAAATATGCTGTCATCTTGATATTATGAACATCGACAAAGATGTTCAATAACGTCTTTACTTCTTCAATACAAGAGATAGGAGGAACACTAAGGATTTCGAAGCTATTCCCTGCAGTTCGACAAAGAGTCAATGCATAGGAAAAAGACAGTGATTTCCACTTATGTTAAACCACCTGGTGGGCTTTAATTCGTCTTTCGTCACGGATGTACTCTTTGTAAACGAGGGTGAAGGTAATCGTCACTTTAGTGTCCCCTTTGTAAGCGAGAGAGGGGACACTTAAAAAACACTTGTCTGTCTCTTTGTAACCTATGGGGTGACGATTGACTTCCTCGTAGGACAAGCACAAGTTAAAATAGCTAGACACCTGGACAGTCGGTGGCTAGGGGTAACCCTATGTAGTAGGCTAAATAGGGAGTTCGGGACTGTCCGCCCGAACTGCTGGGTTGTTGGTATTAGTATTAAAATCAATACAAATGAATTGTATGTGTTTTTGGGAGGTAATAAAAAATTAACTTTGATTCTATAGATTAAACGTTAGAGCAATGTATTGTTTAGTCATTGTACAGGTCCAAAGACTTTTTCATAAAATAGTCTATAAACAGATGATTAGTTCTAGAAACTATAAAAACGACAAATTTTAGCGATCAGAGAACAAAAGTAATCCTTGAAAAGTACTCTCTTTTACCAAATTTTCTACTGCTTATCTGGTTGTAATCTATTCCATGCTTCTTAACAATATGAGAGAACATAAGCAATAGAGTGTACCGTGGAATAGCGTTTTTGGAAACCTCATATAGGCACAAGTCTCGCCGGATTTTTTTAAAGTTAATCAAAGTTCTAAAATAGCAAAACCCGAAAATTTGACACACTTTTTTTTCTTACAAATAAAAAAAAATAGATAATAACAACAATTTTTAAATTTTTGACCTTTTTCCAATTCATTTGCACTAATTTATTGTTGTCTTAAATGAATGGCAATAAGGACAACGTTGTATGATGGTGTTTCGATATAGCAACCAGCAAATGTATACAAACCATGTGACATGCCATACATTTTTGTAACATTATTTGTGACTAATTGAAAACAAGTTATTAAAATTCTTGTCACCCCAACTACAACTACAAAAAAACACAAAAAGAACAAAACAAAAAACAAGGAAAACATTGTTAAAACAACAAATTTACATGCTAAAATAATTGAACATACTTGTAACAACAATTTTCAATTCCTGCCACAAAACGAAAAAACAAAACCAAAACATAAACAAACCAACAAAGAACACATACATATGAATACATGTAGTGTATTTGTTGCATGTACTAACGTTACAAGTACAAAGTTATATTTACCTAAATTAGAGGTTGTACGTATGGCGGGATAAAAGCCAGGGTGGAATGGTGATGCAACACTTCTGAATGACAGGGAGAAGGAGAGAAACTTACATGGATTTGTATGACCAGTATGAAATCAATAACACGAGCTAATCTCAAAGCTTACAACATCGTACTCGAGTTTAAACATAGGTACTCGTAAGGAAATTGTCTGGATTTTTACTCTATGATTTTGTAAAGTAAATACCTACTAGTGGTTGAAGTAGTAGTAGTTGTAGACTTGGTTACTGCTTGAAGTTGCTAGTCGAGGCGGAGGCCATATCATGTTGGAGGTTGTAAATTGACTAAACATAACTTGGCTTAAACTAAACGTTAGGACAAGGACTTTTTCTTTTTTAACTTCTTACCGCACACCAACATACGTTGCACACTTACACTGACATTTTGGGATATACAAAGAGACTGATACTACTACTTGTAGTATTCTAACATACAAGTGTTACAACTACTAACAACGGCCACCACGAAGTCTTAAAGAAAACTTTTTCTATTCTCTGTTATTTGTAGGGGAAGTAATCCAAATCGAAGTAAATTCTTATGAAATACAATTAAAAACTCAATATTACCCTTAAACTTTGATTGGGCTCAATAATAAACCAATGATCTCTGAGTATGTTATCCTCAGGGTGGACTTAAAACGTCTCATCGGCGGCTCTAACCGATACAAAGTGTGCTGGTGGAATTATATATACCTGATTCTTCGGACTATGTACAGTACTTTGTTAAAAAGCCTATAACTTTGTTGAGGTTCCTTTAAAATATCATCTGAAGAGGCAATTTCTGACTAGCGGTGCTCCAACATGAATCCTCTAAATCGAAAAACCTTGAACTCGGGAGTTTTATTATCCCAATTTACGATCCCGTAAAAAATGACGTACAAATTTTAATAACATCAATAACAATATAACATGCACCGGGCGTAATGTTATATTGGTAAGCTATCTGATTTACTAATTATTTTAGTTTAGGATAGAGTTCTGAAATCTAAGCAAATCCCAAGTTGATTAAGACATACTTCTCTTGAGTTTACCTGAGCAATCATTGCACACCAAAAACCTCAACTACATTCAATAAGCCGAAAATCCAGTTCAATAGTTTGGACACAAAATAAAATATCGAATAAAAAATGAAATCTGGAGAGAAAAACAAACGGCTTAAATTGATTTTGCATTTTCTTAAGCTTCAACACTAAATCAGTTTAGCATTTTATACCTGGAGGACATGTTAGAGTTGAATTAGTAGCAGCAGAGGCATTAGCATCACCAGCAACAACAATTGTAGTAACAACAGCTAGATTAAATGTAGTATTTTACATACAACAGCCAGACCCAAACACTCATTATGCGAGGGTGGCGGGGAAAGGATCTAAATGTAAAGTAATCAGTTGTTGTTAATTATACATAAAGTAAAAAATAAATAAAATGCCAAATCGTCAGACTAAAATGAGGGGCTTAATGTCAACACAACTAATACGGGAATCTGTATTCACTAGAAAGATAAATATTCCTAACTACATTGGACCCCGTTTCTTGGACATAACGATATCAGTGTCCGTCAGGGTTAAATACCTAGACGTACTCCTTGATCTTAAGTTAAAATGGAAATAACATTTAGAGAATAGAACAAAATACATATCAATGTTGGGCACTATGTAAGAGAAAAATAGGCTCAGAATGGGGTCTTAGTCCAGTTATGACACATTGACTGTATAAAAGCCTAATTAAACCAATTCTAACTATCTCTTCCATAATCCGATGGATTACTTTGGACAAAAAGTGAAACATAAAACAATGGTGTGTTAAACCTTACGAAAGAAAAATATATAGAAATATTGCTGGACATTCCTCAGATTGAAACGCATATCAGATTCGAGGCGGAACTTACAACCGAGTGGCTCTGTATGAAGGTATATTGTAGATCTTTGGGAAGCTGAAGCCTACTTTGAAAACCTAAAAACCAAACTAGCTTTTTGAGAGAAGTTCGTAAGAAATGTATTGAATGTGAGAGAATGGGTTTCCTGCCTAATTTTGTTGACTACTTGCGGTCTCCGTGAAAACCCGCCGGTTTTTCTAATAAAACCGATTATGTTTACTAGTGACGCATTCAACCACCTGAGTTTCGTCTCACTCAAAGAACAGTCATATATCAATTTTGATAAGGTAACCAGGGGAGTGTGAATATCCCTTTGCGCAAGGATTAAGTCTAGAGACGACCCTTTGGTTGCGTTTTCATCAGATATTTCATTTCCCCGAATGCCCTCATGTCCTTGAACCCATATCAACTCAACTTGATGTTGTGTCAGTTGTGCCAATGTTTGAATACAATTGAGAAGACATTTCGACTTAATAACATTGGAGTTAAGAGCCTTAATTGATGCAAAGCTGTCTAAGTATATATGTATAGTCGAATTTTCGAGATTTAGTTCTCGGATTATTCTCGCGGCTGTATCGATGGCATATGTATATCTCTACCTGAAGGACCATGCAGTCGAAGAGACAGTTGAAGATTTAGTTTTTCAGAGAAGTTTACCGATCCCGTGCCACTTTCTGTCTTTGAGCCAGCAGTATAGATTGAAATCACATCATCCCTTAGGACAGTATTCGCGGCCCAATCATTCTTTGTCGGTATTCTGGTCTTGAATGACCTATTAATATTCAGTGTACATAGTATGTAGTAGGCCGATTCCTTCTCCATGATTGGCCTGCCAAATTTTTGTAGGATGGTGCCATGACCAATGTGATCATGCTTAAGTCCGTTCAACTTTTCAAGTCGTAGAGCAGATGTAGCGGAAATGCATTTGATATATATATCAAGGGGATTTATATTTAGCATCGTCTCTTGATTAGCCTGAGGGGTGGACCTCATACAGCCAGTCATTTCAGGTCATGCTAATCTTTTAACATTGTTTAGAATAGAGAGGAGAGTCTTGATATCCACAGCTCTCAACCAAACAAGAGCACCGTAGGCAAACTTGGTCTTATGACCGTGGTGTACATCCAGTGTACATATATAGAAGGCACGTCTTCATTCGACTTGACAACTTCGTTCTTAACATTTTTAGATGCACCACGATTTTCAACTTATTAGGTGCGTCATGAGCACCACTAAATAAATTTTACGCAAGGATTCTGACGAATACAGAGAGGAAAGTGAAATGCTGGAATTCTTTCTCTATTATTGATATGTCTGTCGCTATGTATGTGCGTATAAAAAATTTAAATGTTCGTATTGAGCACAGCTTAAAGATCCGAAAACTTAACACACAACCCTTCCATATTAATTTAAGTGTTTTCAAAACATTGTTCAGTTTTAAATGTGATTTCAATGGATGAATGGTAACGTCATACATACACACATGATGGTAGTTGTATCGACTCATCAGTTGTAAATGTCCCCCTAAGAGTTGCAAGAACTTGTTGCACAAGTTAATTGTCCGGAAGAAAACAAAAACTAAATAAAACAACAGCAAACGACTACTTTGTTTCGGTGTATTTCTTTCTTTTTTGTCGTGTATTAACTCTTTTTTTAAGGGATTTCTCTTTTTACTTAGAAAAGTGGTGGTGGTGGTGATGATTTTGTAGAATTTTAAGTTTGTTTGTGGTTATGTGTCCAGCTTACAACATGTTGCAATTTTAATTGAACGAGCCCATTAATTAATTTTAACATACCTTTTTTGTTGTGTAGTTCTTGCTGTTGTTGTTGTTGCTGTTCCTTGTTGAGAGTATCCTGACACACGCACTTAGTATTTCGGTGTGAAGTTGTTAAGTTTGTCGTCTTGTAGTTGTGGCTGTTAGTATGTTGCATGGTGTTGTGTTTTAACTTCTTCCTCTCACTTTCAACACTGTGTGTATACGTACATATCTCTGTGGTGATTTCATCTGTTTTTGGTTAGTTTGTTTGTTTGTTTTTATTTGTTGTGATAATGTTTTACAGATACGTGATTCTTTTACTGATCAGCTTGACGATGACGAAGTGATGGTGTTGATGATAATTTTTGTTTTAGTTATTTGTGATAAATTTGTTACGCGTTACGATTTTTGTGGAATACACTAAAGTTTTAAAAGTTTTAATTATAAGTTTAACCCTAAACGAATGGATCTAGAATACTGAAAATCATGACAAGTTATGAAACTGGAGTCTATCTTAAGAAACGTAATCAAATTATAATTCTATTGCTTTTTTCATTAATCTAAACATTTTGAAATAAATATTTTAAAATTCACTTAATTTTCAAACAAAACAAGTAAGAAAGTATATTAGGGCGAGCAAATGTGAACCGATCCCGATAAAATGGGCTGGATAGATTTATATTTATATAATAATTGTCTGTGATAAATTTCATTGCAATAACAGTGTTAATAAGTGAATTGCGGATATTCAAGTCATTTTCCGAAGGGGGGCTTTGTATGGCGGCTAGGGTCAAATGAAGGCACGGTCATCAAGGCTTGTATAAAACTTAGTTGTGCGAACTTTTATCGAGATACATTTATATTATAAATAATTATGAGCTCAAAAGCCCTTTTCGGGGGGTTCAGTTGTATGGGGGCTAGGTGAAATAATGGACCGATTTTAACCATTTTCAATAGGCTTCGTCCAAAAGAAACATGCATGTCAAATTTCATCAAATTATCTTGAAAATTGCGACCTGTACTTTGATAACAACGTTTACATGAACACACGGACGGCCGGACGGACATCATTAAATCAACTCAGAAAGAGATTCCTAGTCGATCGGTATACTTAAAGGTGGGTATAGCACTAATATTTTAGTGCGTTACAAACATCAGCACAAACGCATAATACCGTTCCCACTATAGTGGTGTAGGGTATAATTATTATTTAAGTTGTAATTATGATTTTTTTATTGAAAGTTTATGCAAAATTTAATGAAATGAATCCACAAATGTCCACCAGAACACTAAATGACCCTCAAATGAGCTGAATATACAATGTTCGTTTAAAGTTTCCGCCCAATTTGAAATCTATAATGAAATGTCATTAGTAGAAAATTTAAAAGAAACGACAATAAACTTCAACAACGTACGACAGCTAATTAAAAATAATGAATGTTTTGTCTTATGAGATTTTAACGCTGTAATCAAAACAACTAAAATTGAAATAAATGAATATGATAATAAGCAATAATAATAATATTAATATTAATATTTTTTTTTTTTTTTTTTTTAATAAAAAACGCTGATGTTGCTCGCTACTCATGGTCAGAATCGAAAACACTTGTTTTTGGAACATAAGCCGACAAGTGTTTCGAACTCTCATTTCAACCTCATAAAATGAAAAACTTTCAAAACCTTGTTAACATCATGCTGATTTTTTTCGAATCAAAAAAAAAAAAAAAACAATACTTTGAAGTTTTTTATAAAATTTTAGGCTTAATTTTAAATCGAATATGTCATTTTAAATAGATACCAAAACTACTTTTATATCTGACCGGTCCATTGCTAAAACCAAACAAAAAGAATCTATTAGTTAGCAACTGCCATACATGTCATTCAGCCTTTTAGAAAACCAAACAATAGATGAGTTAATTTCAATTCATATAAAACCCAAAAACAAAAAAATATTCAAATAGAAGAATCTGATCTCCCCTTTAATTAGTTGGTGAAAAGAAACAATAGGCGTAACACGTCACAGTGAGGGGCTACTGTGAACACACTCTAATGACAGACACAGTTTAGCTGTTATTTAGGAAGAGTTTCTTTCTAACAATGTGGCAGTTTTTTACCACCAAAAAAAAAAAACATATACATTTTCAATTTATTATTAATAAATTACTGAGTGGTTTTTCAACAGTTTCTTTTTCTTCAACCAAAAGAGGATCGTATGTTTTGCATGTGTATTTTGAATTTTGTCATGCAGCCAAGCCTAATGACTGTTTTAACGCCCCTTGGCGGCTAAATTCGTTACAGCTATTAAATCTATTTAATATTTTGGTTTTTACAACAAAATAATTAAAAAAAATCACAAACTTGAAGATGTTTATACACTAATATTGAATACAAAAATATTCGAAATTTTTAACTAAAAATCAATATATTTATTTATTAGTCATATTTTATTACCCTAATGAGCGTACAATTTTTGAAGGAGTTACCAGTTAATCAAAAAAAGGTCAGATTATGCAAAGAATTTGTTTAAATTGTATAAAAATTCCTCTATTTGATTTAATTTAAATATTGAAAAATATATTACACTGGAAAAAAATTTGTAAACGTTAAAATAATGAAAATGGTTGTTAAGAAATTTAGAACTAAAATTAATAACTTCTAAGTATTTTCAAAAGCTTTTTTGAAAAATCCAGTAATTTGTATTTTCAAAACAAAGGCTTCAAGGGGTTTAGGTGTGTTTTGAATCTCTAAGGTTATTCAATCCAGTTATATAAAATTTATTAGATCCTACCGTAAGATAGTTATTTGTCACCCATCTTGGGGATTGACTTTTGAATTTCTATATATATTTGCTCCCAGAAGTCCAGAAGTCTGTGCCAATCCAATGAACTTTTCTTTCCTACCTAGTGTTTATAAACCGGTTAACCGGCTAACCGAAAAACCGGTTGTTATTGCATATTTCGGTTTTTCGCAACCCGGTTTTTTTAAAACATTGGTTTTCGGTTAATCGGGTTATCCGGTTTTTTAGTCTCGGTTAACCGGTTTCAAAAAAATCTAGTTTTAGTACAAATTGATGATGATTTTTTATTGTGATTTTTAAAAATTTTGGATAGATAATTTTAAACATTATTTTCCGATTGTGCATATGAAAACAGACCTAATATTGTTAAACAAATGTTAGGAAATGTTAAACTTATATTATGTATAAAAAATGGAGATTTACAATTTCAGACAATCAGGAAATAGATAAAAAGTTGGCATTTAAACCAATAAAAAATTAACTATTTAAAAAAATTCCAACCATTGTATGAAGAAATTTGTTATTTATTAAGACGAATAAATAACTTTGATGATAAAATACAGGATGCACCTACTTGTTTACTGCGTGAGTATAATAAAAATCGAGAAGTTTCTCAAACGTTCTCAAAACGGACTTTATTTATCGAAACATAAGTGTTGTTGTCGCTGTCCGAGAATTTATGCTGCAGGGGTTTTTCACAAACTGTAATGGCGCTTAGGTTGATTGACAGGAAGTCAGAATGCCACCTGTTAATATTCCGAAGCGTCATTCACAGTAATTTGAACCACCACAGGCGTAGCGAACGGAGGGAGGTAACAATTAAAGCAGGGGCTAAATGTCTATGTCGAGACAGTCGTCGTCTACTTCCGTTCCCGATGAATCGTCGCGAGCCTGAACACTATTTATACTTGATAGTCCTGGACATACAATTTTTTATTGATATAGATGCATTATATATTCAAAGGTCAATTTATCCCTCCTATGGCAACTTCCATATACCTAACGAATCAATAACATCTTCAGATCTGTATAAGTTTATTTTCTTATGATATATTAATGTACATATCTATACTAAAAAGTGCAAATATCTTATTAATTCATAATATTTCGCAAAAGGACATTTTTCAACTAAATATTATAATATTTTAAAGATTTCCAAACATTTCGGTTAACCGGGTTAGCCGGTTTTTTTATACTCGGTTAACCGACAAACCGGTTTTCTAGAAATGGTCAATTTTCGGTTAACCGAAAAACCGGTTTTCCAAAAGTCGGGTTTTTATAAACACTATTCCTACCCAAACATGTAAAATTTATAGCAATACCAAACCTAAATTGTTGATTAACAATGAAATAAAATTATGCTCTCCCCACTATGTAAAGTATTATACGCACAAATATTGGTCCTACACCATAATGTACACCAATCGGCTTAGAATCATTTTCTGAGTCGAGAAATCTTGTAATCTAAGTACTGGTCGAAATTTTATAGAAATCGACCTATTATTTCATCTAGACCTCATATAAGCGGACACTCCGGTATGGACTTTCTAGCTCCCAACCCAATTCCCATGATTTTGCATGATTCTCAAAAGTTTGAATGCTGCTTGAAAATTCTCAATGAGCAATACCTTCAATTCTTGGTCTTGAACCATTTTGGTTCATTTGGTTCATCATTGTATTCCATGTCAAAATCACCACTTCTGAACTGCACAAATATCATACGCACGTGGAAACTGTTAGAACATATTCTTTATATGCTTCAGTGAAGAATAGGTGTACTTTAGAGGCACTTTTTATACCCTACACCTTCGTGAGAATAGTATATTATATATACGTTTATCATTCTGTATAAATTTCTATGATATAATTTTCCGACCTTATAAAGTATATGCATGTATTGAGAGTCCTTATAGATAGCGGAGTCGATTAATTACCGTGTGTCTGTCAGCATGTTTGTTGGAATAGATTTTATGAACTTCTCGAAAGCATGTCAGACATGCTCCTATTAAAAATCAGCAAATTCGGTTCATAAATAACGGAGATATGAGCAAAAATCCGAGACAACCTCCGAAAATTTAATAAAAAATTTAGATTTTTGGTGATTTCTTAGTCAAAAATAATAAACAACAATAACACAAAGCATCATACGGTACTTTTCGTTTGATACTTTTTCGAAACTTTTTTAATTTTTTATAATATTGAACCTAGAGACATAAAACTATGCATGTAGAGCTCTGACTAAATGAGAACCTATAAAATGGTACATTTTTATTCTTCAAAATGCACTTTTTAATTTCTATATTGAATACTGAATCTTGAAACATGAAATAAAGCAAGAACCTACAAAAGGGGACTTTTTAGTACTTTTTCGATCTTCAAAAGGCATCTCTTTGAATTTTTCATAATATTAAACATAGAAACATAAAATTAAGCATGTAGAGCCTGAGTAAATGAGAACCTTTAAAATGGGGCTTTTTGGCATTTTTTCGTTCTACAAATGGTACTTTTTATACCCTCCAACACCATCAGTGGTGATAGAGGGTATTTATAAATTTGTCATTCCGTGTATTACTCCAAGAAATATTCATCTGAGATCTAATATGTATATTCCGGGTCCTTATCAAATTCTGAGTCAATTTAGCTATGTCAGTCTGTCTTTTTGTCTACCTAAAACACGCTCCAGTTAAAACTAAGCAAAGACAGTAAACCAAAAATTCACGTTTTTTTTCATAATTCTCGAGTAGTTTTCTCAAAAACTACACAAAAAAACAAGACAATTCGCCCAAGGATCAATTGTGTTCAGAATCAAAATAATCGTCCAAATCGGACCCATACAAAGGTACATATTCTCGGATATGGATTTATTGTTAATAACTTCGTCAAAAATATTGGTATCAACAAAAAAATTTTGCAGATATGTATATGATATAAACAGAAATCATATTACCAACTTAGATTTGTATAGGCGCATAATTGGTCATAACTCCACTTCCGAAAATCACTTAAATGCACATAACTAATTAAGAAATAAAGATATTGGAATAATATTCGTCATAAATATGTTTTGTACTTATATGAATTTACCAAATTTTTTCCGGATCGGTTCATAATTGGTCATAGCTTTCATATAAGGACCACTTCCGATAACTACTTAAAAGGACCGAATGAAGATATATATATATAATTTTGAAAAATGTTTGGATTAGTCCATAATTTGTCAGAGCTCTAATATAAGATCCACTTTCTTAAGTCACTTCATCCTCAGTCATATAAGTATATATAGAAAAAATCCGATATTGAATATTTTGTGTATCGATAAATCATTTTGCGAAATTTTGTTTGGATTGTCCAATAATTGGTCATATCTTTCATAAGAGTTATAGACTTGAAGTTAGTTCCATAAATGTATAAAGCAACTAATAAATGATTTCTAAGTGATAGCACCATCATAACGGAATATCTAAAACTACTTAGATGGGCTTTCATAAAAAGTAGCTTACAGGGTATTTAAGATTCGGCTAAGCCGAATATAGCACTCTAATTTCCTAATTTCTATAATATTGAGTCTAGAAACATGAAATTATGCATGACACTTTCCGTTACTTTTACGTTTCCTAAATTTTATGTTGGAGTTGTTGGTTATTGTAGACTGACAGTTGATATAAAATCCATTATGATTTAAGTGCTGATCATGTAAAATTTTAATTCAAAATTTTACATGATCAGGTGATAGTGGACCAATAGGATAACTTGCACACATATTTATGTACATATATATACATATATATCATTTGTCTTAAATTTTGTCTATAAGAATAATTTCATCAAAATGAAGACCCTGAGAAAACTGATACTTTATCATCAAATAAAATTCAATTAATTAATACGTTTTTTCATCATTAAAACTAAACTATTTCTAACCATACTATAAAGATAAGGAAAAGTGCATAAAACCTAATTTAAATTTGAAATGAAAATTCCTTTCTGGTGACGAAATTTAGAGCATAAATTATATATGTATTTTATTTTATAAGACACAGTCAAGGAAACAATCAAAATCATATCTTTTCACTAATAAAGATAAATGAAGTGATATAAATGGAGCTTTGTAAATATTGTTATTGAATACCCTACAGTAAGTAAGGAAAACAAATCTCTGTTGGTTGTGACATGTGTCATGCTATCAATAGACCGACATACAAAATCGTATTGTGATATTGACCCAGAATGTACATATATATTAAACGGATCTCGAAAAATATTTTGTAATGATCGATAAATGCCATCTTCCAGTTATATATTACATCTCGCAATTATAAACCGTGTAGCGTACTAGTGATATCGTTTATATTCAAATACTTTATGCTTTAATTTTCATTAATTTCACTCTGTTAATGTTATTGTTAATGTCCGAATTCATTAAGAGATTTTTTTCTTTGCGATTTCATCTTCCGATAGAAATGGAATGAACATTTTGGGTCACATGCTGAAATTTGTTCATTTTTCCACTAATTAATTGGAAAAGTGTGGCCATTAAAGAAACACACAAGAATAAATTATACAAAATTTGTATTTAAATACAAATTTAAAACAGGTGTTTTTGTAAAAATTAACGAAATGACACTGATCTTTTTTTACTCAATAGTAAAGCAATTTAAGATTAGAAATTATTGATTTACTTGCATTTCGAATGAACAGAGAACCACATTTAGCTTCCGATAAATATCTTGAAGATTCATGTAAATGGCTGGACGGTTTGCATGTAATTAAGAGAGTATATATTACATTCTTTGTAAAAAAAAGTTATGTATTTTTTTCAGTTTTGTAACGTTCACAAAGTATTTCGATCGATTTGGATAAACAGAAAGAAAAAACACAAAAAGTAAAATCTCTCAGACATTTGTATATTGATCTCATAAAAAATCAAAGTTAATAGCTTTGGATTTAGATTTTTATTCTGTAAGCTATAAAAACATTGTTATACCATATGGGTATGCGTTACTTTACTTTATTTAAAAGATAAATACTCATACTACTAGATACTAAATGTATCTACATTCATACCTTTTCATATGTATGTATTTGTATCTTAAATATCAAATGTGTCATATTCATTACGTTTTTCATACAAAGCTACAGAAACTAATAAAAACACAAAAACAAATATAGACCATTAACATTTGCTTACGATTATTGCTTTAGCTTTCATAGAACTTTATACACATCATAAATGCATCTGTGTATCTTTTCGATTGACTTCAAAATAAACAAAAAACACATCTAGTGTAAATGATATCATTTTCATTTTATTATTGTTGAGTTTTATTTTGTGATAAAGTTGTAGGTAAAAAACACTTTACTTATATGTATATGCGTATTCTGTTTAAGTGCATGTATGTATATGATTTTCTTTCCTCGCATCTGTTATTACTTTACGTGTAATTTTTTAAGAAAAACAACTCAATTTTATGCGATTTATTGTGATAATAAAGAAAATACTTAGAAAAAACGGTTGCAAATTAAAGAATTATGTATAAATATATTTTTCCAATTCATAATCGGTGTTGTATCGTAGTATGTCGTACATTTTTATACCCACCGTCAATGAATGATTTTGTCACTCCGTTTGTAACTCAACGAAATATTGGTCAAAAGTAAATATATATTCTGGGTCCTTATTAACTTCTAAGACAATCTAGCCATGTCTGTCCATCCGTCCGTCCGTCTGTCTGTCTGTTGAAAACACGATAGAGTGCGAATGGAAAGAGGTAGAGGTCAAAAGTTTTTTTGGTATTGAAAATGGATAATTTCGGTCCACGTTTAGCCCCCATACAAGTAGACACCCGAAAAACAGCTTTAAGTGACATTACTGTTTTAAAAATACGAGTACATTGATGAAATTTAGTATAAATAAGTTTCATATAAGCCAAAATCTCCCTACCAAATTTTATGAGGATCGGTCCATAATTGACCCTATTCCCCATATAAGATCCCCTTAAGATCTTAAAAATAAGCGTTTAGCTATGAAATTCGACACAAGTAAGTTTCTTAAGATCCAAAATCTGTCTACCAAATTTTATGTGGATCGATTCATATAAGGTCTCCCTTCAGAAAATTATTTTAACGCTCATTACTGGCTGAAAAATGCAGTGAAAATCGACATTAACAAGTTTTGTGCGAGCCAAAACTCTCTATCAAATTTTATAAGGATTAGTCCATAATTGATCCTACCCTCCATAAAAGGTACCCTTCATGATTTTAACGTTCATTACTGGCACAAAATAGCAAGTACAGCGATAAAATTCGACATAAACAATATTAATATGAATAAAAATCGTTCAGCAAAATTTTAGGAGGAGCGGCCCATATAAGGGCCCTTTCTGAAAATTACTGTAACGCTCATTGCTGGCATAAAAATATAAGTAGACCTATGACATTCGAAATAGACAAGTTTTATGGGAACTGAAATCTTCCTACCGACTTTGATGAAGAGGGATCGATTACTGATCCTACCCCTCCCATTTGTGGACCACTGCAGAAAATTACTTTAACTCTCACTAACTTGAAAATACGACATAGGCGATGTAATTCAAAATGAACAACTTCTTTGCCAAACATAATTTATGTTCAAAAGTTTATAAAGATCGATCTAAAAAGGTCCACTTCAGAAAATGACTATAACGCTCAATAATGGCTCAAAAGTTCGTACAAATAACGGCAGTTTTATACGAACTGAAATTTCTCAATTGAATTTGATGAGGATCGGTCGATAACTGATCCAACACCCCATTATAAGTTTCCTTCAGATAATTACCTTAACTTCGTAACCGAATTAAAGATACGAGTACAGCGAAGAAATTTTAAACAAATAATTATTGTCTAAACCGATGGGGATATTTTCATAATTGACTCTATCATTCATATAACCCCTTTTACAAAAAAAGATAATTTATGGTTATAAAAATTGGACAAAAACGATTGGTTTTTATAAGTTAATATTATTAATTCGGAAGAGCACGGTCCATACTAAGGCCCTCTTCCAAATATTACCCTGATGTTCATATTAATATCAATATATGATGGTAAAATTCAACATGGATCTAATAAACTAGCATTCCTTTTTGGTAATGATTTGACGGTGGGTATATGAGATTCGCCATGGCCGAATATAACACTCTAACATCTTTATTAATGTTTTGTTTCAAAAAGTTTATGACATACAACGATACGACATCGATTGTGAATTGAACAATTATATATATATTGAAACCTTGTACATCGGACAGACAATAGTCAGAAACTGTGAATCAAAACATAAAGAAATTGCAGGCAGTGCCATTAAGCTTAACACCAGATCCCTGAATTATTGATCGTGATCGATCATGATTGTATTCATAAGCTTGCTTTAGTTTTCTTCAATCTTTGTCTGGGTTAGTCTGACTACATCACAGTTGTTCATCATAATTCATTATGTGATAGAATTTCTCTTTAATTAATCTTAACTATCATGTGTTCAAACACCTATAACCGAGTGCTTGTTCTGAAAAGACAACATTTGTATCGTAAATAGCTTAATGCTTTTACAATTTGTATTTATTTGTAAAATATTTTAACTAAATTGTGTTCCGATGCGTATTGTAAATATCTAGATTCTAGATACATATATCTAAGTCGAAACAGTCGGAAGGCTTGGCAATTTTGTGTCTGATTTCTAGAAAGATAGTGATAGTAGTTATGGCATAAAAAGCCCAAAGCGGGAGGTCCGGTTGTATGGGGGCAAGTTGAAATATTTATAATTTTATCAAAATATCTTGAAAATTGCGACCTGTATCTTGTGCACAAAGTTTACATGGACAGCCAGCCAGCTGGACAGATCTTAGTCGACTCAGAAAGTGATTCTGAGTCGATAGGTAAACTTTATGTTGGGTGTAGCCAAGCTTCTTAAAGCACGCATAAGTCATTCGGACAATGTTTTATTTAAAGATAAGGACGAAACTTTAATATACCTACTCCCTATGATAGTGTCCAACTCCAAAATACGATTGAAAGAGTTAGATAAAATATCATAGGATTTCGATATCATCATTATTATCGGAGGATCAACAAGTTTCATACAAAAACATTTGTCATTTTATCTAATTTTTAAAATATTAAAGAGATGTTATGACAAAATATTCGTTTAATGACTTGGAACCAATGGACCTAAAGACAAGCATGTAGATGCTTGCTTACATCTTACTATCAAAGTAAAAATACAACAAAAACATGTATGTATTAGTAAAACATTTGACCTTTTCCAGTTGTTATATAAATATGTAATATTTTCATGCATCATATGCAACAGAGGCATCTCAGCAAAAACTAGTTGCATTGGATATTACTGATATTGTTACGATCTACATACAATCTACAGTATTTTATTCCTTGAAAGTTTCTGTAAACAAAATGCTTTGGATCGTTTGAATAGTTGAGTTCAGATTTTTTCCTGGGTTGTTAAATATAAAAAGCGCGAAAGAATTAATAACGTGAGCATTTAATAACAACGACACACGCCGTTAAAAATTCAAAACAAACTCGTTACACACACATTCCACCACCAACAAACAAATAAAATGCCTTTTGGTTCTTTCAGATATGTTTTTTTTTTGTAGATTTTTATTTCTTTTTTTTTAATTTTTTTTTAAATTAAGAATCTTGTTGGTTGTTGATTGTGATAAACTTTAACAACCTTCTTAAAATGTCATTGTGTTAAAACACCATGTTAAACAGTGTGTTTTGCCTTTTTAGCCGTGTTTTTGCACTTTTTGCCTTTTTATTTTGGCTTTAAAGAACATGCGTGCCAATTTTATTGTCACTTTAATAATGGCAAGTCAGAAATCGTTGCAGAAAAGAGAGAAAAAAACAAAATCTTTAAAATCTTAAACACATTTCTTAAGGGCTTAAGAACCGAAACACACACAAAATAAACGCAAACAAGTCCAAATACGCACGAGCATTTTCGAAATTATATGGCTTTATAATGGAGTAAAATGTGTGAATAAAAGTCACTTTAATTCTAAAAAGAATTAAGAGTTTTATAATAAGTTTATTTCAATGTGTAGCTACATTACATACATACATACATAGCTGATCTAGTATGAATTAGTTTACATCAGTATTTACATATACTGATATGTTAATAAATGACGTGGACCTATTAAATTGAGAATCTTTAAATTCTGCAAACATTTTAACCTTTTCTATTTATAATCATTTCAATTTATTATTAATACCATAATATTACTAATTTAGCTTTTCATTGCCATTTCAATTAGCTACAGTCTGAATACATAAGCATTTTTTTCCACATGATTTTTCTCTTAAATGATTAGACCAAAATGTGCTTTTGATCATATAAATCAAAGATAAAAATCTCGTAATTTGTCATTTCTTTTTATTGTGATGTGAAGCCTCTTTGTCTATTTGACTAAAAGGAACTAATGACAATTTGTCAAATCATTTGTGTCAATTATGTCATAGAATTTTGTGAAAACAATACGTTTAATATTTCTATTATATTTTTTTTTGTACATACATTCACGTACAACAACAATTTGGTGTTGATCTAATGAATTGTTGTCTATTTAAATGACATGCAGTCATTATTTAAACAAAAATAACAAACAAATGGCAAAAAAAATTATACAATAGAAAATAAACTTTGAAAACTTTATTAAAATGGTATGATTAAATAAATTTCTTAGTGTGTGTGTGACAGAATTTTTGAAACTTTTTTAATACCAGTTGCGGATGTGTTTTTCATTTGGAAATATGAAAAATTGCTTCGAAATAAAAAAATGGTAATAGTAATAAACTATTAATGAAATTACTACCTACTTTCAAATGTGAAAGTATGTAATAAATGTGACCTGTCATAATGTTCAATGTCATACATTATGGGCTCTCTAATGCACCCAAAATAACTATAATTAAACTAGAACAAGACTAGAATAGAACTAGAAGAAAACTAGAACAGAACTAGAGCAAAACCGCATGATTATAAAAACATAATAGATAACTGAAACAGATCTAATCTAGAACTCAAGTAGAACATATTTAGAACACAGCTGGAACTAAAGTAGTGCTGAACTAGAACTAATCTAGAACTGAACTAGAACTGAACTAGAACTGAACTAGAACTGAACTAGAACTAGAACTGAACTAGAACTGAACTAGAACTGAACTAGAACTGAACTAGACCTGAACTAGAACTGAACTAGAACTGAACTAGAACTGAACTAGAACTAGAACTGAACTAGAACTGAACTAGAACTGAACTAGAACTGAACTAGAACTGAACTAGAACTGAACTGAACTAGAACTGAACTAGAACTGAACTAGAACTGAACTAGAACTGAACTAGAACTGAACTAGAACTGAACTAGAACTGAACTAGAACTGAACTAGAACTGAACTAGAACTGAACTAGAACTGAACTAGAACTGAACTAGAACTGAACTAGAACTGAACTAGAACTGAACTAGAACTGAACTAGAACTGAACTAGAACTGTACTAGAACTGAACTCAACTAGAACTGAACTGAACTAGAACTGAACTCAACTAGAACTGAACTAGAACCTAACTTGCATTAGAACAGAATTATAAGAAATCGAACCCAAGCCCCCATACAAGACCTACAAATATTAGTACAGAGCACTGATCTAGAAGAGATCCGACCACATTTAACTCTATAATAAGCAATTCATTTCTGACACGTATGTATGTATGTCAACAATATGTGTATACAAACATTAGTACAGTAATAATTATACCCTACACCACTATAGTGGGGAGGGTATTATACGTTTGTGCTGATGTTTGTAACACACACAAATAATGGTCCTACACCCACCTTTAAGTATACCGATCGACTCAGAATCATTTTGAGTCGATTAAGACATGTCCGTCTGTCCGTCTGGCTGGCTGGCTGTCCATGTAAACCTTGTGCGCAAGGTACAGGCCGCAATTTTCAAGATAATTTGATGAAATTGGGACCAAGCATGTTTTTTTTGGCACAAGGACGAAGCCTATTTAAAAAGGTTGAAATCGGTCCATTATATCACCTAGCCCCCATACAACCGTACCTCCCAATTTGGGCTTTTTACGCCATAATTTCGTAATGAATGGCCCTTATTTGACCCTAGCCCATACAAACCCCCCTTCAAAAATGTCTTAAACGTCTAAAATTGACTTGTAACCATTTGAATCGCAATGAAACTCAGCATAATTAACTATTATTTAAAAATATATCCTTTTCCCAAATTTAATGAGGATCGGCCCATGTTTGACCTATACTCCTATATAAAGCCTCATTTAGAAAATTAGGTTTTTATCAATAAATTGTTTAAATACTTTGGAATTAAGGTAAAATTCAACATAAAAGTTTCTTTGTGAAAAATAAAATTTTTTTAAATATACTCATGGTGTAGGGTATTATATGGTCGGCCATGCCCGACTATACTTTCCTACTTGTTTTCCTATGAAAAGGTAGGGTATGAATTGGCCGTTCCTGTGGAGATCGGTACATTATTATATGCATTCGGCCTACTTCAGAAATTCAATTTAAAACTAAAACAAGTGGCATAAACGACCATATAATACCAGTATGTTTCTGGCCTATAAAGGTCCTTTCCTAATAGAAGAGTTTAGTTTAAAATAAACAATCACTATTAACAATCACTATTAAACTAGTTTAAATTACCTTTATGAAAGGGGTCAGGCATATAATCAAACGTAGTCTAATTTTCACCAAACTTTGGTGAATTATTCCGACAGAGTGGCTATGGATTCCTAAATTAACAATTTCGAATAAAATTCATTGGTTTTCTCGACAAACCGGAAAGAGTATAAGTTATTCATACGCTCCAGAACCAGTTAAAGAACTAATAATATTTTACATGGTTTTCTATCAATATTATGAAATTTCTTTAAACATTTCTTTTTACTTTTCATTATACATATGGTAATTCTAAAAAATATAACTTAATAATATAAAACTCTACATTCATTAAATACAGTTTTTTCATTATAAAATTTATAAAATTTATGACAACATTTCTAGACAAGTAGACCACCCATGTCGCCTATTTAAGCCGTACTAGCTACATCTTGACCAAAAACAAATAAACAATTCTGTCTGACATGATCATTAACATTTTTTATAAACTACAGTTTAATTTTTGTTCGTTCGTTCGTTTACTTCCTCCAAGTAAAAAAAAAACACGAAATCATCTTGTTTTTCATATTGGTGTCTAAAGAGTTGATTAGATGTTCTTGCATATAAACTACACTTTAACACAAAAACCACCAACATCGAAAAATGTCATAAAATTTCAGTTCAATCGTTAAAATGATAAGAAAAGTGAATTTCAATTTTCATTATTGGTGTCTTCACTCCTCAAAAACTCAAAAAAATAGAAGAAAACATGAAATAATCTCAGTAAAATGGAGCACTTATTGACAGCATTAAACTGACCCATCAACACATTTAGGATTTAATCGTTGGCGGTTGTTCTCTTACCAGTTTATATAAATGAAAAAGATTGGTATTTCTGCTTTGTTATTTGACCAGCATTTTTTCTGTTGTTTTGTAATTTATAAACTCTTCTAATTGGAATGTGTAAACAAATTGTTGTTCACATTTCTAATGAAAATTTTATATTTGATTTTTGTAGCATTAATGTATCAAATAATACACGAATAAATTGTGGATGTCAACACTTTTATAGAGTTTTTAGCGATTTTTATCATCCCACTAAATGAAATGAATTTTACAAAGGTTTGCTGTAGGAGTTTACGTTACAAATAATTTTATAGGTTAATTAAAATAGGGCTTAAATATGGGTGCCCTTTTCTCTGAATTTTAAATTTCACAACGTTTATTTGTAATTTTAGAAATCTTTTAACATGTCACACTAACCAATAACTAATAGTTTCGGACTTTATTTGATTTCGTTTGAACAACTACAAAAATTTCTTCAGTTTTCCCATACAATAGTTGTGTTTTGTTGCTATCAATGAGTGTTAACGCTTAAAGTTAGCAACAAAACGAACATTACCTGACTTGGCATCACTCCACAGAAGAAATCTGCTAAATCTTGAAATTATTTACAATTTCTTGAAAAGGTTTTTTTATTTGGTAATTTTCTTTGATTTAAATTTTATTTTAAAATATTTTTTTATTGTTTGACATAAACACATTAATATTTGTATTTTTATTTTTGAATTGGTAGCACTTTTATCAACGTTAAAATTAACTTGTATAATTTTACACGTTAACTCCTAACGTTTATAAATTTTAAATTTATATGAAATTGCCTTTGAACGTTAGCGACAAAACACAACTAATATCAAAAGTAAGGGTTGAGTAGAGATAGCAGAATAAAAAGTACATACATAGTTTTCTATCTAAAATTCCCCAATTCTCGCCAAATTTGACAAATGTTCCTGAAAGTGCAATACGGCTACCGCAACCACAAAATTATTTAAATTAAATTTTCGTGATATTTCCCTATAAATTGGTCTCCTAGAAATTTGACACTTCTTAATTGTTTTCTGTTGAACCGTCTGAAGTCACTAGTTTATGGCCCCGACGGCAATGCCTGCAAAAACGGTAGTGTTATCCCGATACTAAAACTAGGGAGGAACGCGACAGGGGGTCAATTATACAGGCCGATTTCCCTCCTGTCACCAGTCGCGAAGACTCTTGAGGCGCTCCTCCTCCCCAGCTGTCCAGCCATCTAACAGCAGCTCGCCACCAACATGGATTCCGTAAGATGCACGGCATCACCTCAGCATTAACTGCCATAACCACTCAGATCTGACAGATCTTAAACCCGAAAAGGCCTTGTGAAAGGTCACTCCTAGTGGCGCTGGAATTATTGAAGGCCTTCGATACAGTCAGCCATATCACACTCTTCCAGAACATCCTGCAGTTCACCATGCCCAACAACTTGAAGAGATGAATTGTGAATTTAGAAACAATTGTTTAGAGACAATTCTTTAAAAACCCGTAGAGTTAAACTAGGAGTACCACAGGGCAGTATCCCCCTACCGTTTAACTTATATCTCTCTAAAATCCCCACATCTCAACAAGGTGTAAGTTATATCATATGCGGACGACTATATCTCGGAGAAATATACAACTTCTTCACTGGACGTAACCTGAAACTATTGGGGGTCAACTTTGACAACCCCTTTACCTCCTCAGATCATGCCAGTGCAATTATGCACAGATTGCGAAGTAGAAACAAGGTGCTCAAAGCGCTTGGTCAAAGGAACCTTGTTGGCTACCTATAAGACAATTGGCCGGTCAGTGGTCAATTATGCTGCTCCAGTGTGGTCTCCTTCTCTTAGTGCTACCCAGAGGAGAAATATTCAAAGCTTTCCAACTGCTGGCCTACGGACTGCAACGGACTGCATGCAAATAACCTCGGAGCACCACCTACACGAGAAAACGAAGTTCCTCCCAGTCAAGGAACATAATGTCATGCTGACTAAACAGTTCCTCTTGGGATGTCACCGAACTAGTCATCAAAACTTTAAAATCATGCAGTTGGATGCTCCCCGAGGCTGCTCACGAGGACACTATACGAACATATGTGCAGGATCCCTTGGAATCCTAATTCGTAATTCGTATACAGCAGCTTCATAGAGACGCATTCAATACCGCGGTTTCAGGTTACCACATGAATGTCGTTCTTAGAGATCGCCCACCGCCAATAGCAGAAATAGAGAAAAACCCGCCGCCGAAAACTAGTGTTGCTCTGGCTCAACGCTTACTGATCCCGCATAGACCGTGCCGTAGTCATACAATGGTATAAGGTCTAACGATTACAGGTTTTTTATTAAACTCAATAAAACGTCGCAACAAAAATGTAATCTTACAGCTTATAATCCTAGTATAATCTGCGAGATACTCAGATATCAACGATTAATAGCCTCCTAATAACCTTAACCAATGAATGATATAGAACAGTTTATTACGCAGTTTGTAGGCTTCTCAGGGGCAAATAATTGTTATGCATACGGGTGGATTCGATTAATTGAACAAATGTAATCTGCATTAAAAACCTAGAAACCGAGTTTAAATGGGACAAGGAATTGTTATTCATGCAGAAGGATCTTATCTTTAGATGAATTGAATAATGTAGATTTACATTAAAACCCCAGAAAACGAGATTAAAATGATTTGGATTTAATATGGAGTCAATAGATTAGATGATAAGGTTATATAGACTTTAATGGGTATAAGCTAATACTATTCCTGGAAAGCTACGCTTGGCCTACATGGCCAATCGGTATTAATCAGCGATGAGCGAATGTAAAGGGTTACTTGAGGAAGTTAATCAGACGACAGCAAACCTTTTCGACTCAATGAGGAATGAATTGTTTAAAAATAAGCGTGAGAGAATCCCGTAAGAATCCGTTGCTTCGCGGATGGCTCTGGTTCTGGGTTTCTATTTTGAAGACTACCGGTAAACTCAATCTCAACACTAACTTCTAGGCAGAATTCAGAGCAATAATGGAATGCATAAATTGGATTAGAATAATTATGTCTCTAACAGGGGTTAAAATATTTACCGACAGCCAGAAAGCAATTAGGTGGTAAAGTTAAATCTAAGATCATATTTTATTGCAAGAAAGCTTTAACCGAATACTCTCACAGAGGAAAGGTTTACATCATATCCATTCGGGAGTAGTCGTCAACGAAAGAGCGAATGTACCAGCTTTAAAGGAAAGAGAGCTTGGGTGAGAGAATCTCATATAGCTTCTTGCAATAGCGAAATGGTGGGTAGAACCACTGAGATTCTGTGGGGTGACCTACGAGAAGGCTTCTTAAGGTACCATGTTACTGAGTGGATATACATGATCACGGGCATAGTTATACAATATTGTAGAGCATGTAGAGCGTATAGTGTATCACTGGAGCACTTTCTTTGCCATTGTCAGACCTTTCGTTGAAATTAGATACAAATATTTTGGGAGTGACATTATTCCAGATATAATCTCACACACACTGATTAGAAAATTCTTAGGAATTACGTCCAGGAAACTGAGTTTCTGGACAGCGAACAATAATTTGAGTTAATTTGCTATACTTTAAGTGGATATAGGACCAATAACCATGTTAACATTTCTTTATACAGTATATTCAAAATCTAATATCCCCCAACTTAAATAAAACTTCAATTTATTTCTTGTACAGTTTTAGAAGTTTCAAATTTGAAACGATTATTATTTTTATTGTAAATTTTTCATTAAAGACTTTTTCACGTATTTTTTTCCAAGACTTAAAATATACAAAGAAATCAAAAAAAGATTTGAACATAAATTTATTAGTATGTAAGTATGTACGAGTATAAATTATGTAGAATATTTAGAGTATAAAGTTTAAGCTTTTTTTGTTGCTGCTAAATTAGTATTTAGAATATTAAAATACATAGTATGTGTGTAGAAATATATTCGTAAATACTAAATACATTAATTGTAGGGACATTTTTTGAAATTTAAGTTATAGAAATTAAAATAAAAACTCCAGTCTTACTAATGACAAAAATTAAAATTATTTAGTTTTTAACTTTCGAATACAGAATTTATGAATTTGATTTTTGTTTTTATTAAATGATAAATTTTTATTAAATGTATAATTATAGTTTAATTTTATTAAAATATTTGTTAAGCTTTTCAAGTCTTTTAATTAATTTTTGTTTATTTGTATGTGTTATTTTAAATAATTTCACATTTATTTGTTAAATTTGTTTTTCGTTATTTACTACAAGAAAAATAATGAAAAAACGGCAAAAATTATTTTGTTTTTTTTTTTTTAATTTGAATTTTTTTTAAAGATGTTTTAATTATTCAACATTAAACAAAAAAAATTTAAGAAAGTAATGACTAATATTGGTTGCTTTAACTAAAAATAATGATGAAATTAGTAACATTTGATAGGGACAACTAAATAAATGGCTGCAATTACCACTTAAAGAAAATCAAATAAAACTGAATAATAACATTTATTTGTCTTAACCAAAATATGTAAACAAAACTAAACTTTAAGACCGCAAAATCAGAACAATATATTTTGGTCATTATAACGATTCCACAAAAAAAAATAATATATAATTTTTAAATTTTCTCGATTAATGTTGAATGAGTTTTAAAAATCTTTCAATTTTATTTAAAAATATTTCTTTAAAATTGTTTTTAATATCTGTGTTTTAATTGCAACATCCAATTTAAATATTTTATTTAATTTTCTTTTTCTTTCAATATAATGACAACAATTAAACATTTATTAAATAACTCTATCTACAATAAATATTTTATTAATTAAATATATATGTATGTATATATTGGTTTAAAATTTATTTTATTATATTTATTTAAATTTAAATATATAATATATTTATTTAAGCGCTAATAAAAATCAAGAACAAAATCCTAGACATGCAAATAAATTTGCTGTTAATTTTGCGTCTGCATATATTGCAATAAAATGGAATAAAATTGTTTATTTAATGCATAAAATGTTTTTTTTTTAAATTTCTTTGTAATAATGGGTTTTTAATTACATATTTTTCTCACTCTAACTAATTGTAAAGTTGTTTCAGTTAATTAGTTTAAATGTTTAAAAACGACACTAAAAATGTTTATTATTTACAGTTTTAGCAACAGTTAAGAGCAAATTTTTAGCACAATTAGGAAAAATTTTCGTTGAATATGTATTTAATACTAATTATAATAATTCAATTTGCTAATTACTTGCTCTTAGCTGTTGTCTTTATTTAATTATTTTAATTCAAATCTTTGGAAGAAAAGTTACACCCAATATTTTAGTAAATTTTTATATTATTTTTTTTGTTATTGTTGATTTTTTTTTATTTATTTTAATTTTTTATTTGTTTATAATATTTTGCAAATATAATTCGGAAAATATTTTTCTTTTTTGACTTCTTCATCTTTTTCTCATAAGTTTTGTCTTGTTGCGGTTTAAAGGCCAATGGAACCTGCGTTAATTAATTTTTATTTTTATTTTAATATTAAATATTGTTGTGAAAATTAAACCATAATTTAAAAAAAAGTATATAGTTAAATTTTTGCCATAAATTTAAGAAATTTTTTTAAGAAAATATGACATGAAACATTCCATATTTTCTTGGAAGTTTTTTCGGAATATATTGAAGATTTAGAAGTTATTCCTTCCTAAGAAATAACAAACGCTATAACAAGATCCCCACAAAATCTAATAAACATCATGCCCTGAAGTCTGCAATCTTTGTCCAGTAACAGACCGATCTTCACTTCGTTAAAACAAATCATTTATCATATCCCTGGAAATATTTTCAAACTTGTTTAAAAAAAAACTACTTCCAGAACGAATGCAAAGAGAACCATATCAAATTTTTAAACAACAACCTTGAAACTAGTGATGTCACCATTAATTCTGGAACCCTTTCCTCGGTACATTGTTGTGGTTCTAAAATTCTTCTAAAGAGTTTCAAAAAACTAGGTCTTTGATACTAGTTATATATTGGTCCTACACTACTTCAATGGAAAGCAGAACCGCATTTCCGGAACCATTCCAAAGAATGAGTGATTTCGAACAAAATCATTCTAGAACTAGTTGTGGAACCATTATAATTTTTCCTGAGATATAAGTAATATATTGATAATCAACTGATTTTCAAAAGGATCAGATTCAGAACGGTATATCTCGGCACTATCCTCATTTGATAGAGGTACCCATCAGGATACTTGTTCATAATATATAGGCCAACAAATTTTCTAAGGATTGAGTTACACTAAATGACGGATTTGAAACTCACATCGAGATATCTTAACCTAAAAAGGTCACTGAAAATAAAAGGTCACTGAAAATTTGGAAACTAATTTTGACTTCTGTAGAAGTTTCCAAAATGGGGATAAAGTAGACAACGTAAGTCATCTTATATACAATTGTCTGGCTCTTGAAACAATTAGTTATCAAGCTTTTTATGGTCGGGATTGCGGATCATCGGATCTGCCTAACGTCCAGAATTATAGAATTCTAAATTACTCCAATTGGGTTTAAATTAGTAAGTCTAACTAATCTCAGGATGTGATCACTATATCTGTCTTCTATACATCGTTTATTTATAAACTCTACACTTTTATATTCACTACTTTCTATGTTCTTTCCCTTTCTTTTAATTTTCTCATAGGCACTACAAATGGATCTTCTGGATTCAAGTAAAGTTGTAGTTACCTTACTAACTATATATCATTTTGAATGATGATGTTATATCAGCAGTCGGAAAGCTTCAAAATTAAGGCTTAGTTCTGTTATACAATGCTCCTTCTTTGAGATAACTTAAACTAAAATTTGAAATAATTTTAAGTTTCACAAATTCGGGCTTACGCTAAATACCGCCATATTTTAATGAGAAACTTATAAGTCTCAAGGTGATTCAAAATTTAGATTGAGATATAGGACGAAAAAGATATAACAAAAGTTATATGTTATTCATTAATATTAATTGCTTTTATAACAATTATGGCCAAATATCCCGGAAATGCGGATTTAGCGGAGAAATTCAGTATTCAGTATTCGAAAAGTATACTATAGATTGTTTTCGGCCAGTGTTATTTACGAAAGTAAAGTGATTTTTTGAAGGGCTTATTATATGGGGACTATAATCAAATGTGTTCCCAAAAACTGACTTTTTTATTTTTGTTGCCTATATAACTGTCCAATAAACCAATTACAATTTTCAAAACTGCAACATTCTTTTACCAAATTGTTTCTCGTGAAAAATTCACTATTATGTGAAAACTTCGGGATTTTGTTACAATTCAATCCATCGATTGAACAGTTCATGGAACACTCATAAAAGCAATTTTTTTGAATCAAGTGGATAGAATAGAATTTTCGCAAGTATTCGCGATAATCATAAGAATTTGTTCTGAATTGATGTGAAGTGGCTGTAAAACCATTGCTATTTCTAACGATAAATAAAAAATTTGTCAAAGAATTGGAATGATTTTGGGGGTTAAACTATTTATCATTGTTTTGATATTTTCAACTGAAATATTAGATTTAACATAACAATTTATATAAAAATAAAATAAATTGATATTGTGTAATAATTTTTTATAAATTAATATAAATTTTGGCAAATTGGCATATAAATGAAAATAATGTTCGTTGTATCAGTATTTTTTTTTTTTGTTTGTTTTGGAATAAAATAACTGAATTTAAATCTTTTTGAAAGGAGTATTAGTTTTCTTATAAGTTTTTCATTTTATGTAATATTAAGTATTAATCTAACAGTTTTTATTTTGCACCATATTTATTTCAATTCATAGTTTTATAAATTATGAATTTTTAGTTTTCAAGTTTTAATTAAAAGTAATAAATAAAAAATAATAATTGGAATTGGTAACTATTCACGATCTTTAATATATTGCATAAAAATAAATCCAAATTCTGCTCATAAATGGTTATGATATAAGCAAAATTCCGAAATAAAAACAATATTTTCGGATACATCTGAACATGTAATTGTCTTACTTTATCAAATGAAAGTTCTTTGGAATATAGTTACATAGTGACTACGCAGACCTATAAATAGTATCCGAAATATATTTGAAATTCTGGAAAAATCAAGGGTTTTTCGGAATTATACATTTTGAATGCAGATCTAAAAGAATTATATAAGATTTAGCCCCGTTAACTCCATCTCCGGTTATCGTTTAACCGTTAGATATTTTGTCGGTAAAAAATATTTTTTGTATGAGAACTGTCAATTTATCCTTACGATAATATATAACCAGACATTGAGATAATGGGGATTAGAACCAGAAGATAACTGAGATCTTCAGAAAATCATGGAATTTTACTTCTCGAAAGCAGGATTTAGACTCTGAAGATGTCTGGGGTCTTCAGATTTCATCCTACATACGGAGAAAGCCAAATAGACTCCACTATCTATAAGAATTCGTAAAATTTTATTGTAGAAATTATGAATGGAATGACAAACTTATATGTACCTTTCTCATGAAGGTAAATGGTATCAAAAAAGTAGGCCTTTGGATTCAAGCTTCACCTAAAAGCTAATTTTCTTGACAATGCCATAGTGTAGTTTGGAACCATCGATTTGTCGACGTTTTCTTAAAATAGTTATAGTTTAGTTCTCAAACTGAGTATTAAAAGTTTATTAGGTCCGGTTCATACATTGAAACATTTGTCGTAAAATTGTTTCTGAATTATTTTCTTTTAGGTTCAACTTTTATTTCGTCTATTACCTCTTTTTGAGTGGCCTCTGATAGGTTAGTGGTCAAAGTTCTAGAATGGTTGACCGAAGGTGGTGAGTTCAATTTCCACCTGTGGCACTGGTTAAGGAGTGCACAACAGCCCCATAGAGGCCTAGGTATATTTCATCGGATTTCCTCTCTGAAGCATTCAAAAGTTAAGGATCATATGAACTTCTATTAATATAATATATTAATTTAAAAATAGTCTGAATAAGATAAATATTATGATCTATTAGAACTATAGTCAATAGTGAAATTGAACTATTATAAGAATGTAATGTCAGTCAAGACTGTCTTTTATTATGATTTCTGAACCTAAAAATTGTTTGTTCAAATATGCAGTGATCCGATTAAAAATTTAAAGTTTTATGAACTGATATGATTTCCAGAGATAAAAACCTTATATAGAAATCACTGAAAGAACGTATGTATGTATTTGTAATGTTAGACATAAACTAATAATTTCATTGAATATTTCGGAAACTATTTCACATATTTGAAATTGTTTAAAATGCAAGTGATCGTGAATAGTTGTTTTTTCTCAGAAGAAAATTAAATTAAAATAAAGAAATAAAACACCAAAAAATTTAAAATTTTTTAATCAATTGTTATATATTTTTGTAGTTGTTGTTTTTGTTTTATAAAGAAATAATAATAATAAAAAAAAATAATAAATTATAAAAAAAAGTATATAAAAAACAGTTTTTGTTTGTCTTAAAACAATAAAATAATTAACAAAAAAATTATGTGACAAAAATTTAAATGATTTTATCATTTTAAAGAAATAAATTTCAAAAATAAAAAATATATAATAATGGAAGGAAGTTGAAAAGTGATAATTTAAAATTTTTTTAACAATATTTCTTTTTGTAATATTTTTTAGCTTTTAGAAGCTTTCAAAAGTTTTCTTTTTTTATATTTTTTTATAAAAAATTTTATGTTTTTGTTGTTGTTTTTTTTTTTAATCTGATATGCTAAATATAACAATTTTTATTTTCTTTTATATATAAATTTTTTTATGAAATAGACTTATTAAGCTTAAGTTGTAGTAAATTTAAATTTAAGTGTTAATTTTTGTTGTAGTAATTAATTTATAAAGGTTTGTTTGTTTTGCTTAATTATTAGAGACAAAAAAAAACTTAAAAATAATTGGGCTAAAAACATTTATAAAAAATATTTCAAATTTTTATAACTTATTTTTTAAAAGATTAATAGTTAAAAAAAATATTTAGGAAATTAATTAATGTTATAAGTAAAAATAATTGGCTAAAATTATATTTGCTTTAGAAAAAATTAAATTATTTTATAAGAAAAAAAATTATTATTAATATTATTTTCACAAATAAGGGAAGAATTATTAATTATTTATTACACATGAGATCACAGTATTAGAGATATAAGTATTTTTTTTAATATATTTTAATAAATTAGTTAAATGTAATTTTATAAATTAAGCTGTTTTTTTTTAGTTTATTTTTAATAATTTTAGTAAGATTAGCTTTGTTTGTTTGTGGTAGTAGTATTGTTTTAAACAATTTTTATTTTTTTTTTATATTTTTTGTTGATTTTTCTTTAATTTAAAATATTTACAATTTGTGTTTTGTTAATAATTTGTTTGATTTTTATATTTATTAGGTTTTAACTAAATGTCTTCTTAAGTTTTTGTTTTTAAATATTTTATTTTAATTATTGTTTTCCTGTTTTTAATAGTTCAGCAATATTTTTTTGTGATTTTTTTTTCTTATAAATTTGTGTTTACAACCTATTTATAAATTGTTTTTTTTTAGTTAAAATTTAATTAAATTATTTTGTGCTGTTTTTTTAACATCATCATCAAAATCCTATAGAATTTTTGGCTCTACTGAAAAATTTGTATTGTGTGTGTTTTTTTTTATTTATTTTTCAAAAAAATAATTATTGGCACATAAATACAGCTCTGTGTTTGTTTAGGTTGTTTTTTAATTGGAATTAAAAGAGTTTTTTGGGTTAAATTAAACGAAACTGGGCTTAAACAAGCCACTTAAAAAAACGTTTACTTTTCTTTATAATAATTTAAACTAGATTTGTCAAAACTGTTATACTTTATTACTTATCAAACAAGTATACAACTGTCATAAATCCATTAATATTTCTTTCACTCGCTTCATTTGCTATCCCCTTTTAATCTCTGTAACGGTTAATTTAATGGCAATTAGCTTTAGTACTCATAACAATTTCTTGCTCAATTGATATTGACAGTTAAATACTCTCCATATAAATAAAGAGCAGGTATGGAAAATTCTGTACTTTATTACTTTTTGTCTATAGTCTAGTCTATAGTAGAGTATATAATCAAATTTATAATCTAGTCTATAGTCTAGTCTAAAGTCTAATCTATAGTTTAGTCTATTATCAAGTCTATAGTCTAGTCTAAAGTTTAGTCTATAGTCTAGTATATAGTGTAGTCTAGACTATAGACTAGACTATAGTCTAGTCTATAGTCTAGTCTATAGTCTAGTCTATAGTCTGGTCTATAGTCTAGTCTATAGTCTAGTCTATAGTCTAGTCTATAGTCTAGTCTATAGTCTAGTCTATAGTCTAGTCTATAGTCTAGTCTATAGTCTAGTCTAGTCTATAGTCTAGTCTATAGTCTAGTCTATAGTCTAGTCTATAGTCTATAGTCTAGTCTATAGTCTAGTCTATAGTCTAGTCTATAGTCTAGTCTATAGTCTAGTCTATAGTCTAGTCTATAGTCTAGTCTATAGTCTAGTCTATAGTCTAGTCTATAGTCTAGTCTATAGTCTAGTCTATAGTCTAGTCTATAGTCTAGTCTATAGTCTAGTCTATAGTCTAGTCTATAGTCTAGTCTATAGTCTAGTCTATAGTCTAGTCTATAGTCTAGTCTATAGTCTAGTCTATAGTCTAGTCTATAGTCTAGTCTATAGTCTAGTCTATAGTCTAGTCTATAGTCTAGTCTATAGTCTAGTCTATAGTCTAGTCTATAGTCTAGTCTATAGTCTAGTCTATAGTCTAGTCTATAGTCTAGTCTATAGTCTAGTCTATAGTCTAGTCTATAGTCTAGTCTATAGTCTAGTCTATAGTCTAGTCTATAGTCCTAGTCTATAGTCTAGTCTATAGTCTAGTCTATAGTCTAGTCTATAGTCTAGTCTATAGTCTAGTCTATAGTCTAGTCTATAGTCTAGTCTATAGTCTAGTCTATAGTCTAGTCTAGTCTAGTCTAGTTTAGTACTTTAATATCTGAAAAGTACGAGTTGTTTATTATTGTTAAAAAGTTCAATTTCCCATGCCTGATATACAGCAACTGTATGTTGTTGTTGTTTTACGTCTTTTAAATTTGCAATTTCTTTTAATTTTTTCTTGCTCTCTCAGTCTTTTGTTTTTTTGACAGATAAATGTGTTTTATGTTAAAAATTTGCAAATACTTTATATTTTGCATAAAAGTGTCATAAAAACTTGTTATAATTTTTTATATAAGAGAAAAAACAAAACGACAAAAAACAAAATAATTTAAAATTAATGGCGTCAGCTAATACAACAACAGCAATAACTGTTGCTGCTACTTATTTTGTTAATGACTTATCTGTCATTCTTACTTTTCTTTACTATCTTTCTTTTCAAAGGTATTTGTTTTTATTTAAAATTTATTAACAAGTTAAAAAACCGTTATGGACGTCAAAAAGGGGGAGGGGTTTTTAAATTAAAAAACGCCCTTTTTTTTGGAAATAAACCAATAAATTTAAAACAATTAATAATTTAAATTTTGCCACTAAGTTTGACAGCTGTCGTTTCACTTTAAAACCGGTAAATTTAATTAATTCTTCCTTAATTTAACCTTAAAAACTCTTTTAATTTTTTCTCTATAATATTCTCATATGTGTATGTGTTAGTGTAAATTTTCAATAAATCAACTTTTTGTTTTCTCTTTTGTTTTTACTAATTTTCAACAAGAATTCTATGTTTTGTATAATTCTACTATTTACTTAATTTTTTTGTTTGTTTTATTGTCTTTTATCATTAACTGTTATGTTTTGTAGCATCAAGCCATAAACCTCCAACTTATTCAGTAAGGAACAATATAACCATTTCATGATTACTATTACCCTCAGTTTGAGGACCACCACTTACTAAAGTTATTTGATTATCCTTGACGGTATAGGTACTTCTTCTGGCCTCGTTGGGCTCTAGCAATTCGCTGATGAAAAATTCACATTCATCCTCTTCATCTTCGTGAGAATCTTGTTCCGAATCCAATTCCATTTTTAAGGGGGAACTAGGATTAGGGGGAGTAGTATTGGTAGCTTTGTCATTGCTGGGCTCCAGCAATTCAGAACTGTCAGATGAGTTGAGTAGAAAATCGGGTTCAAAGACAAATTGTTTGCGGTTGTCTCTTTTAAGTGATAACTCTGACGTGGGCATAGTGTCTAGGGGTGTAGTGGGTGAGAGGGGAGAATGCCATACTGTATTCACATCTGGCTGCAGCAGTGGTGGTAGTCTTTTTATTCTATAGGATTCCAGCAATGATGATTTCTTCTCTACCTACAAACTAGTAGCACTCGATGATACTATGGAAATATCGGAGGAATGAAGCATATGGGCATGAGCCGCGGACTGGTGATGAGCATGGACATGTTGCTGTTGTTGCTGCTGCTGGTGATGTTGTTGCTGAGCTGCCGTTTGCTGTAGTTGCATTTGCTGTTGCTGCTGTTGTTGTTGCTGCTGCTGTTGTTGACTCAATTTCTCTTTTTTCACTCTCTGTTTAAGATGAACCTTAGCATGTCTTTTCTTTTCATCCGAACGGGCAAATTTACGGCCACAAATATCGCAGGAAAAGGGTTTCTCTCCAGTATGGGTGCGTATGTGTGTGGTCAAATGATCTGAGCGACTAAAAGAGCGCATGCATATGCGGCATTGGAATGGTTTTTGACCGGTATGAATACGTATATGGCGGGTGAGTTCATCTGATCTTGAGAATCGTCTATCGCAATTCTCCACCGGGCAGGCGTAGGGTCTCTCGTGTACGGGCGTCTTACTGGGACGGTTGGGATATTTACGTGGCTTAACTGGGACTAGTTTCAAGGGCATGGCACTTTGTTGATAGACTTGAGATAAAATCTCATGGCCCTTGCTGGTGGAGGGAGAATATTCAGCTAGTTGGACGACCGAATAACCTGTTTGAGATCCAGATGCCGAGGCGGAGGGAGTCGTTTGCATGTGATGAGTGGGTGTGTGAGTAGGTTCAGCATATGCCTCCTGCTTGGGTATAATGCCACCTCCTAAGGCGGTACTAGAGGAGGCAGATGAAGGTCCAGGCAAGACCAAAGTGGCGGTTTGCTGGCTACCAGCAGCATATTCAGCTGGAGAATCTAACCATTGATATTTGGGAGTCGATACACCCATTTGCTGGCGGTATTGTTGCAAATCATGGGAATTTTGAGCTTGTTGCATATCGGCCAAGGTGGTAAAGGTGCTGGCGCTGCCATAACTGGGAGGAGCAGCTTGCTTAAGTAAAATGGGTGAACAGTCCATTTGCAGGCCCAATAACTCTACATGGCGTGAGTCTTCATAGGCCGCTGCTGCAGCATGCATATGATGAGCTGATGGCGAGGGTGTAGAGGCGGGAATGGTGGCTTGATGTTGTGTGGCATAGTGAGCCTGAGTGGCTACAGCATTTTGAGGACCCGGACCCAAAAGACTAAACATGGGAGGCTGGAATAGAGTCTTGTCGAGACTGGGCAGACTCCAACTGTTGCCTAAACCGGCGGAAGGAGGAGACATAGGACCAGGCAATACCGTTAAAGAAGGTGAATGCATTTGTGTTTGATGCTGCTGCTGTTGTTGCTGATGTTGCGAATGCTGCTGCTGTTGTTGTTGTTGCTGCTGATGCTGCTGCTGTTGAACGCTAGCAGCAGCTGTATTTAGACCACTCATGGTGGTATTACCTGTGGTAGTAAAAATGCCACGATATGATATTTTACCACTACTACTACTACTTGTATTATTATTGTTTGCATGCTGGGATTGTTGTTGCTGTTGATAGGGATGATGATGGTGGTGGTGATGATGGTGATTGTGATGATGTTGGGCGTGTGTTTGGTGTTGTTGTTGCTGTTGATAGTGTTGTTGGTGTTGTAGGTGGTGATTGTGTTGATGTTGCTGCTGTTGCAGTTGTTGTTGTTGTTGGTGTAAGTGATTTTGATATATTTGGTTTTGTTGTTGTTGGTCATGATAGTGTTGCTGGTGTTGTTGTTCTAGTTCAAGCTGTTGTGGTGATTGTTGTCCAGTTTGCAGGTGTTGTTGCTGTTGTTGATGATGTTGTTGTGTGTGATGGTGTTGTTGTTGCTGTTGTTGTTGGTGATGATGGTGTAAGGGTGTATTGCTTTGTGTTGTATTTGTATTATTTGTCCCTAAGGTTGTTGTCGTTGTTGGTGTTGTTGTCTGACTTAGTTGTTGGTGTGTGGTAGTGGTGGATGTAGGATACATGGTACAACTATTATTACTTGTTTCTTCCTTAACAATTGTCAATGTGGGCGGGGTACTACGTTCCTCCTTCAATGGACTGCACAATACCGGACTGGCCACTGACTGAGGTTCCAACGACAAATCTTCAGATTCAATAGAACCTGCAAGCATATTTCAAAATAGAAAATAATAAAATAAAAATCATAATTAAATTAAAAATAAATAAATAATATTTTTTTCTTATGAAAAATGTGTGGGAAATGAAGAATGATGATAAGAAAGTTTTGAGAATTAATAAATTAATAAAAGTAAATTTTCTCTAGATTAGTATTTAACTTTTAAAAAGTATTTTACAAATTTTTGTCTATTCCCCAAAATATTTTTTTTTTTTTGGTGAAAAATCATTTGATCTTCATTTGTTTGCCTTAAGTCCAACCATAATACATCAAATGTTTTGTATTGAATGACAATAAATTCCGCGAAGTTTTTGTGCCACCAAAGTGACAGTTTATGTCGGTTTTATTGACAAAAAATCAGTTAAAAAAGCATACGACACAAAAACGTGCAACAACATGAGCAAAAAGAAAAAACACAGATATAATTTAAAGTGGTGGCTCAGCAAATGACTGCACAACAGCATCTTGGATAAAAACAAAAACAAAGCATCCGAGATGTTGCACATGTTCAATGGTTTAGTGCAAAACGAACCAGCCAGCCAAGTTTTATATAAAATTCCTGAGAAATCTCAACACGGGAGGTCGTTTATGCAGCTCCAACACTCCAGTTCGATCAATTACGTTCTCAAGAATAAAACAAGTCAAGCAGCAATGAAAAAAAAAAAAACAAAACTTCAGAACAATCAACATTTAAAGCGAAAAAGAAGAATTGAAAAAACAGGAGCTGGCACCTTAAACCCTGAAATACTCTTTATCCCTCAAACAAACAGCTGGCCAGCCACAAACCCTGGAATGTAGAGGCATTTGAGACAACTAACTGGGATAAGCTCGAAACAAAACAATGTAAAACACAGCAATAGCAAGAAATTTACTTGCAACTGACTTTGCATTAGCAGCAATTGTTTATGTTAAAATACGATGAACATACATTGTCAGTTGTTGGTCTTTTTTTTTTTTTTGTGGCGCTGCAAACTTAATGATGCATTTCCAATTCCTCACTATAAGTGTAATGTATCGTGTTATTGCTGCTGCTGTTGTTGATGAATTGTATTGCTGTGATCTTAATGTGAGGTGACATCAATCTCTTATTCCTTTTGTTTTTGTTTATGGACTTTTATTGCAGTTTACTTGGTTGTTTGTTTTCTGATCTATGTTTTTGTTTTATTGTCCAGATATTTGCTGTCCCATATTAATGAAGACTTTATTTATATGACTTACAAGTTTATTGACATGTTCTAATCCAGTCAGCGGCAATAACATTGAAAATTTTATCAGTAATTTGTATTTGACTTTTTTTTTGTTGCAATAAATTAGTATTGCGTAATGTTTAGTTGTTATAAAGTAATCAGGGGATGTAAAGCTATTAAGAGGCGCTTTATATGTTAAACTATTAATGTAGAAATGAATATAGATAAGCAATGGGAAAATCTAAGTTTTTGTTACACATTTTTTTAAGAATAATCTTTATCCGAACATTTAAGTCTTAGCTTTGCGTTTTGTTTTGTTTTTATTCCATTTATCCATTAAAATTCAAAATTATCTTTAAATATTTAAAATTTTTTAACAAATTTTTTAAGTCCGGCTTAAAAATAAATCTCAAAATTTTATTTTTAATCGTAAAATGTTTTTAATCAAAATCAAAATTTTGTAAAATTAAGAAGCAAAATACAAATTTATAATTTCTTTAAAATATCTAAAATTGTTCACATAATATTTATACAAACATTTTACTCTGCGCCATGGCTAAATTTTATCCATTATTATCCAAATATAAATTTTAAGCTTTCGTTTGTTTTAGTTTATTTATTGACAAATTTTTGCCAAGTTAGCTTGTTAACACTTTAAGAAATTTTTGAAAAAAAATTTTTTTTTTCAAAATTTTCAAGATAAATTTAAAAAAAAATTTAAAAATTTTATTTGTTAAAATTAAAATGTAAAACAAAAAACCAAAATGTAAAACAAAAAACCAAAATTTATAAAAAGTTAAAAAATTTTAATAGTTTCTGTTGGAAACTTATCCAAACATTATGCACTGCGCCATGGATAAATTTTATCCGTTGTTAGCAAAACTTGTTTTAAAAGCTTAAGTTGTAGTTGCTGTTTTTAGTGTAAATTTATTTTAAGATTTTGATAAAATTCATTTAACAAATTTTTAAAATTTCTTAAAAATTTTTGGAAACATTTTTTTTTTTGTTTTTAAGATATAGGAAGAAAACATGTGCCATGAAGCCATTTTTGAATAAAGTTTAATTTAAAAAAAATATTTATTATTTTTTGTATGTATTTAATTAGCAATTTAAAAATCTTAAAATTTAAAACAAATTATTGTTTAAAAGACCAATTACTTAGTATTGGATTTATGAGTCTGTGATACTTAGTTTTTCTTGAAAAAGTTTGAGTTTATAAATCATAACATAATTACCAAAATTGTTTAGTACTTCATTATGTTTTATGGCCTTGTTTATTATTTATAAAAGTCCATTAAAATTCAAAAAAAAAAAACGAAACGAACTTCATTTACAAACTAAACAGATATGTACTTGTTAAAATGATTTAAATAAACCATAAACCAGTAAGACTCTTTAGATTTGGCCAAATATGATATAAATTTATAAATATAATACTATAAATCCTCTAAATAAGACAATGGCGGAAAAATAAATGCATTACAAATTATGCTCAAATGATTTTATGGCAATATGCCGAAATTTCGAAGCTAATTTGTATGAAATTCGTTAAGAAGTTTTAGTAATTTTTATGCTTGACATTTCATTAAAATATTGTTTCTTTAAAAAAATTGTTTATTTCCATGGGATTTGGTTTTTATCATTATGAGCCATATAACATGCATGTTTTATTATTATTATTACGCATGAGTTAAAAACAGTATTTTATGGTTTTTTGTGTTGTAGAGTATTTATGGTGATTTTTTTGGCTTTCTTTCTTTTTTTTTGTAAAATTTTTTGTCATTGCTAATAAATGGTTTTTTGTTGCCAAAATCTACGATTAAAAGCTGATTTATCAATGTCAAATAAAAAATTTTTAAAAGAACTTTTATACATTTTAATAATAAATAAAAAAACAATGTTTGTGTTTTGTTTTGTTTAGCCATTCGAGAGACGATTGACTGTAAAAATATTATTTTAGACATGTCTCATAAATTTATTAAAAAACATTAGCTATTTTGTTTTTTTTTTTTTTTTTTTGAGAATCTTTTTTTGGAAAGAAAAAAATCATAAAATGTTGCAAGTCAAATATTAAGTTATATTTAATTTAAATTTCTTTATTTATTAAAAAGACAAATTTCTGTTTCAGTTTTCTTCAACTTTAGAAATTTGTTAAGGCGTGGGTGTTTCAAGAAAAGTGTTCCATCAGTTTAAATTTAATATTTTTTAAGAAATTTGTTTAGATTTGTATTTTAATATTAAAAAGATAAAAAATTTTTTATAAAAAAAAGTGGTAGTAAAATTTTATTACAGCCTTAAAGTATGCTGTAGTTTAAATAATAGTTAATCAATTAGAAAATAAAGTCAATTTTAGAATAGCTTTTTGTTTTAATAATATGTTTAAACAATTTTGCAATAAATAAAAAAAATAAAGAAATTTAGTTAAATTGTTTACAAAACTGTAAAAATAGTTTTAAAAGCAGCCTTAATGTAGGCTTTACTTTAATAAAACAATACAAAGTATGCAGCAAATAATACAAGTTGGTTTTTTCTTTGTAAACAGCAGAACGAAAGAGAGAGAAAATATCCAAGCAAGTGAGTAGGTTAGGTTAGGTTACGTGGGTTGCTCGTTAGTAAGCGAGTTCACACGTAGGCTTTAAGGCCAATTGTGATACCCTTAGAATTGCCATTCCCTAATATTGAGATAATGATTTCCCTCCCCTTATTTCGTTGACTACTTGATTCCTACAGTCTCCATGAAAACCAGCCGATGCTTCTAATAAAACCATGATCATGTTTACTAGTAACGCATCTCTGAGACAGTCCAGATCATGGAAAAGAGCTCTACCTAAAAAGCGTAGTCTATGCTCTTGTAAGTCTGGGCAGTCTCATAGAAGGTTGTTGAAACCTAATCGAGTTTTTACTAAGAGACAAGAGAGTCCTAGTTCTATCCGTTGTCAGAGTGGGCTAGAGCAGTCACGATATTCTGCAAGTGGTGCCATTTAAGCACCTGAGTTCCGTCTCACTCAAAGCCCAGTCGTCTATCAATCTCTGAGATACTCCAGATCATGAAAAATTGCTCAACCTAGAAAACGTAGTCTATGCTCTTGTAAGGCTGGGCAGTCTCATAGAATGTTGTTGAAGACTAATCGAGCTCTTACTAAAAGACAAGAGAGTCCTAGTCCTATCCGTTGTCATAGTGGGCCAGAACAGTCTCGATATTTTACAAGTGGTGATATTTGACCACCTGAGTTTTGCCTCACTCAAAGTCCATTCATCTATCAATTTTAATAGGATCGTCAGGGGAGTGTGCACATATCATTTTGCGCCAGGGTTAAGTCTAGGGACGACCCTTGGGTAACGCATTCATTAGATATTTCATTTCCCCGGATGACCTCATGTCCTGGATCCCATATCAACTCAATGTGATGTTCTGTCGGTTGTGCAAATGATTGAATACAATTGAGAAGACATTTAGATTTAATAACATTGTAGTTAAGAGCCTTGATTGATGCAAAGCGGTCCCAGTATAGTCTAATTTTTGAGATTTAGTTCCCGGATTCTTCTCGCGGCTGTATAGTTGGCATATATCTCTGCCTGAAGGACCGTGCAGGTATCGAAGAGACGGTAGAAGATTTAGTTTTTCGGAGAATATTCCCGATTCCGTGCCCCTTTCTGTCTTTGAGCCATTAGTATATATTGAGATAACGTCGTCCCTTAGGACAGTATTCGCGGTCCAAAAAAGTGAGTAGAAATAATAAGAATCCGCTGCAATTATAGCTAAATCTAAGATTTATACTTCAATTATAATGAAATAAACTAATTAACAAAATTAGTTATTTTTTACTGCAAACTCGCTAATACAAATTAAAATTCTTAATATGAAATACATATAATAATTTTAAACAATTTTTAATGATAATTTTCTTTCAAATATGAACAAAAAACACATTGATTGCATTTAATTATTTAAAATTATAATGGGGTTGATATCATTTTAAATTCTACTATAACAGCAAAAAAAAAAAACACACACACACACAGTCACAACTTTATTTTATGTTCATTAATTCAATTAGAAAATTACTCGACACATCCATCAACAAATGCTAGAGAATATATTCGTATTACACTGAATATCTCAAGCTAAATATTATTTAATTATCAAAAGATTTAAAGTTTTTTTGCTGCGTTTAAAATAGTTTTTTAAAGAAATCATTTACTGGCATTAAGAACATGATAAAGTAGTAAAAAAAACGGCAGTAAATAGTAGTAGTTCGGTAGTATTTAGTAGTTTTTTTTTATTTGAGTGTTCAAATAAGAAACATTGACACTGAACGGAAATGTTTAATAAATGATTAATTAATTGTAGAGTTTGCATGTTTGTTGTTAAACAAAAAAAATATTTTAATCAAATCATAAAATAAAACAAAAGTCATTAACTTAAATTAGTTATCGTTGGAGGGTTTAAAATTTAATATTTAAATAGTTTAAATAAAAAAAGTTGTGGAAATTAAAAACAAAAAATTATTAATTGCAAAATAATTTAAATAAATTTTCAAACTTTAATGAACATTAAATGAGTTAAATATGATTTAAAATGGTGGAAAAAAATAACAACAACTAAAACACTAACCTGTTATTGGTGGTGGTTCGACAACGGTCGAAGGACCAAAAAATGAGGGTATATCACTGGAAGTGGTAACGGGTGTATTTAAATCTCCCTGTTGAGCCTCAATATGCGAATGTTTAATATCTATGCTATCGCCTACCGACGATACACTGGCACCACCCACCGGACTATGTTGGGTGGTATTCAATAGACTTAAATGTGAAGCCGAACTGCGACCACTTGTTGTAGTGGTGCCAGCCGTATTAATACTAACCGCAGCACTGGCGATCGAAGGACTATTGTGTAAAGGAGAGTTCTGTTGCTGCTGCTGATGATGATGCTGCTGTTGAGTTTCAGCTGAAACTGAAATGGCACCCAAGCGAGCGTTAGTATAATGACGTGATAATGCTGAATTCGATGTAGAGATACTGCTAAGCGAGGACGAGGCGGTGGTTGAGGCGGTGGCGGGCGATGATTCGGCTGCCGACGATGAGGGTGATGTTGTGGAGAGATTGTAATGCAATAGGGTCTGAGAACCCAAATGTCCTCCGCCAAAGGAGGAGGGTGTGGTGAGATATGTAGCGCCGGACGACACCGCTGTGGAGGGACTCGTCTGAGCGGTGGTCTTAAAGAGGCATGTGTCAAAACTTAAAACATTGAAATGCGCCGCAGCAGCTGATTCGGTGAGTAGAAAAGTGTGATGCGATGGCGCCACTAGGGTTTCAAGCCCTTCCATGATCATGGCCGCTGATGGGGTTCCAGGGGCTACGCCACCTAAAAAGATAATTAAAAACAAAATTATATTAATATAAAATATCTAAAAAAGGTATTTCTTAAATTATTAAAGAAAAACACAAATTTCACTTTTTTACACTTGACTTCAAGAGCCCTCAATAAACATGCTATATAGACCCGTTATTACAGCCATCAAAGAAATATCTAGTTTTTTATATTATTTCATTGTTTTGATTTCATTTAGTACCTTATAATAGACCCACAAAAAAAGCTGCCAGGGAACAAAGCATCAGAAAAACACAACATTTGTAAAAACAACAATTAAACGGTAGTGATTTTAGCGCATAGATGCTGTCATTAAGTGCACTTAAAATGCAAAAACAACAAAACACAATGAACACATTTTTTTTTTAAATTTTTTTTTTATCAAAACACAAAATATCTAAATGTTAAACATTTGTAAGGCAAACTCGTGTGACTGTGTGGCAAAACACACGCTGAAAAAGAAATCAAATTTTTGAAAAAAAAATCAAAATAAAACAACAAATTTTCAGATGACGCCACAATTGAGACAAAGTTGATTTTAATAAAGTTGAGTGTTGGTTGTTATTTTTCAACACTTTTTAAGAAAAGTACTCTGACAAACACACACACATACACTCAGTCAGTCAGTCACTCATTTGATGACAGGGCCTCGTATAAAATGTTTTTCATTCATAATGAAGATCTTTTAGAAATTGATCATGATAATGACGAAGACATTGGTTGTGGATAATTAAGTTTGTAATGATAATAATGTGAAATAAAATAGTGGTTTGTATTGGTTTTTAATGGAGGTAATGTCGCTGATATTTGGCATGGATTTTTAGTTTTTGTGATGCTAAACAATTTGTGCTCTTAAAAGTGGAGTTATGACTAAAATATAAGTGTTAGAGTGTGTTTAAGTGTTTGGTCTAAAAGTAGACCGCATAGTAGAATAGTTCTAAATATTAACAGTAGTTCTCAAATATAGTATACATGTTAAGAATTGATTTTTTTAAAGATTTTTTAAAAATTTTGTTTATTTATCCGTTGTGGATAAAAAATTATCCGTAATGGATAAAAAAAATTTATCCGTTATATATATTATAATTTTCCTAAGTTACTTAATTACTGATGATAGCAATTTAAAACAAAAATTATGAATATTTTAGGAATTATATATAAAAAATCATAAAATTGTATGAAATTTTTGCAATTTTGTTTAGAGAAAATTTCAAAAATTTGTCAAAATTTTAAAATTTAATATTTTTCTACAAAACAAAAAATCATAATTAAAGAAAATTCTAAACAAAAATACAATTTTATAAAATCTCACAAATAAGCCTTTAGTGCTATGATAACGCTAATCAAAGTTTTAGCCTTGCGCCACTCTTAATTTTGAACCGTTTTTAAAAATTTTTATTTTAAAATTTTAAGAATATTTAGGTTTATTAATAACCATAATAGAAACAAAATATGTTATTATTTGGGAATCCCTATTCCAGTTATACACACACAATCATATCCCCATATTTGCACACACTTTATTAATGTAGCGTAAAAATTCATTATAAATTTTTTAGCATAAAATCATTGACAATTTCATGCTCATCTCCATGGTTTCGAAAAATAAAAGAAAACAACAACTTATGAGTGGATATTTGTTTTTATTTTTTTCAACATCTTTTTCAGTTTTTATAATTTTATGTCATATTTGGTGGTAGAGGTAAGTGTTCCCAACACTACACCACACAACACAACACCAATCATCATTTTATGCAAATTACTGTCAATACAAGTGAAGCTAATAATGATGTTTAAAGTTTATTATAATATTAAAAAAAAAACATCAACATATACAACGTTATTTTAAACAAGAAAAAAAAAATACAAAAAATCGCTTCATTGATCTTTAAAAATTTTTAAGATTTTCATAGAAAACGTCAACTATAGTATTAGTTTTAGAAACTAATAAAAAAATGAGTTATAAAATTTTAATTAAACGGAAAATTAAATTAAAAAATTTTTGCTGGTACAACATGTAATGAAACTATAAAAATATTTATGAGGAATTTTTTTTTAGAAAATTAACACGAAAATTATTTTAAGCGAGAAGAAGCAGAAAAAAAATATTGGCGCCAATTTTGTTTTTTAATAAAAATAAATTCTTATAAAATTTTAACAAAATCTCTCTATGCATATGTGTTTAAGTTTTCATTTTCCTTAAAATCATGTGAGTGTTTTTTTCCCACCATATGTGGGTCAGTAGTTGAGTCTTGGATTGTCTGTCAATATATATTTTTTTAAATTTTTTGTTCGATTGATCGTTTATTTTGTAATAAATACGGTTGTATTTATTTGACCATTTTTTTCTTTAAACATTTAATCGATTTTAATTTAATTGTTTATATTTTGCTTTTGTGTTGCTCTCTTCGTTTGTCCTCTCGCTCTTGTGATGTTGTGTCATTGACAGCTGTCACTTTTAAGTTTAATATCTTGGAAGATCTTATTTTTTTTGTTAGCTGCTGAGTGGGTGTTGCTGTTTTGTAGCTTTTATTGTTTTGGGAAAAAATTATTTTGGTTTTTTTACAAAACATGTCATTTTATTGTATTTTTTAAACAAAATTGAAAGTAAATTTAAGCAATAATGAACAGTTTAACCATTAAGTAATTAATTTGTACAAAATTATAAAAATAATTAAAAAAAGTTTAAAAAATAAACTTACAAAAATTTCATTCAAACTCAAGGTTTGAAATTTATATTAAAAACCAGTGATCAGCTTAAAGAGAACTTTTTGTAAGACATCTTAAGCTATTGTTAAAAGCTTTAAGCTAAAGCTACTAGCAGTACTAAAGCTTCTTTAAAGCTAATTTTTCGTTCCCTGATCATAGATCCCTGATTTCTAAAGTTTGTATTAAATTTACTATAGATTTAAAAGCTTCTTAAGCTTTTTAAAATGATTACAATGTTTGCAAATATTTGTAAATTTATTTGCTCCAAACAAACCCCTTTATTAAATTGTTTAAATTTTGGAATCTTACCCTGTCATTCATTACAAAGTTATAAATAATTAATTTATGTAAATCGTTTTTACGTTTAGAAGGCTTTACAAACCACAACAACACCTTAAACCAAATTACAAAAAAACTAAAATTTTGTATTTTATTACAAGACACCAACACAACATAAAACATGACACATAAGCTGTCAGAAAAAAAAATTCATTCATAAAAATTGAAAACCAAAAAAACAAATTTTTAAATGAATAAATTCAAAAAAAAAAAAAAAAAAACATAAAAATCTTTAAGACTTGAAAAAAAATCTTTAACAAACATTACAAAACAAAAGATAAACATGAAAAAAAACGATGGATGAGTATTTTTTTTTTCCTCAAAACACCAACTTCATTCATTCATTCTTTAAAATCACAAAAAAATCAATACAATAAAACCAGAAATCTTGAAATCTGTGTTTTTTTAAATTTGTTTCTGTTCAAAAAAAATTAAAGCTTTAGACTTGGTTGCTGTATATAATTATTATTTTATTTTTAAACTGTTTTTTATTTAAAAAACATTTTTTTTCTTAAGTAAAGTCAATTGACACTCCTTTAAACTAAAACTGAACGTAGCAGACAAAACCCAACACTATGTATAAAATGTTAAAATTTTAACTGAAAAAATGAAACGATTTCTTTCAGTTAAAAAACTTAAAAAACTAGTTTTGTACGGTGTTGATTTTATATTGAACTTGTGTCTATTCTTTAAAAGAATTTAACAGCTCTAATAACAACAACCATATAAAAATTGTCTTTTTTTATAGGATGTTTAATAATGTTTAAATTTTTATTCTATATTGTACGTTTTCATTCATATCTCTTCTAGGTCTAGAAATAGCTAAAGATTTTTATTTATTTATTTTCGTTTTTTCTGCATATTCAAAACTAATTCTCATAACTTGTTAGTAGTAAGTAAGTATGAACGAATGTGTATTGAGATATGAGGAAATACAGTGAGTAAGAAAAGTAAACATCTAATGAAAGCTTTTTGAGTTATTGCTGCTAAAATTAGGCCTTGTCTACTCAATACAAAACAGTAGTTGCTTGTAGTTTGTTAAAAGAGATTTAAACTTTTTCACTCTCTCTTTCCTCTCTTTTACATTTCCTGACTTTATAAGTAATATTAAGATGACTGAAGCTTTTCTTTGGAAATACTGCATGAGGGTGAAAAAGCTACATAGTCAAGAGAAATGTGCTTTTCTGTAAAAAAAGTTTTTTCAAAAGCTCTACTTTATCAAACTTACTTATCTGTTTCCTGTTTCTCAAAATAATATTAAATATTCCGAAGCTTTTCACAAGAACTTAAACACTTAAGCAAAAGTGAGAGAGATGACAAGGTAAGTAACATGTGTTGATTCTCAGCAATGAATCATTTGTGCTTTTTGCTATGAGAAATTCTACTAAAACTTACTTTTCTATTCTGTTTTTTGGTGGCACTTAAACTAATATTTATCGATTATTTCAAAACATTTATTAATATAACATTAATTATTACGAAGCTTTTTCGATTAAACTAAAAAAACACTAAAGCAAAAGAGAAGAAGATTATATATTCATTAGTTTAGCAAGCAAATAACTTGCGTTCATTCTCAGCAATGATTCATTTGTGCTTTTCTATGAGAAAGCTTACTAAAGCTCAAGCAAAGGCTAATATAATCTCCTCTATCTTTTGCTTAAGTGTTTAATTTCTTACAAAAAGCTTGCATATAATTGTTATTAGTTTAAGAGACAGGAAATACATAAGAGAGGATGAGAGAGAGAGCCAGAAAATAGATAAAAGAGGAAAAGTGTTATATATATATTTCCTATCTCTTAAGCTAATATCAGTTATATGCAAGCTTTTTGTAAGAAATTAAACACTTAAGCTTTTTTCTATGAGAAATTCTACTAAAGCTTACTTTTCTATTATCTGTTTGTTGGCACTTAAACTAATATTTATCGATTATTTCAAAACATTTATTAATATAATATTTATTATTCCGAAGCTTTTTCGCTTAACACTAAAGAAAAAGAGAGGGAGATTGTATATTCATTAGTTTAGCAAGCAAATAACTTGCGTTCATTCTCAGCAATGATTCATTTGTGCTTTTCTATGAGAAAGCTTTCTAAAGCCCAAGCATGAGACAGGAAATATGAGAGGATAAGACTATAAATAGATAAGAGAGGAAAAGTGCTCTCTTATCTATTTTCTATCTCTTAAACTAATATCAATTATATGCAAGTTTTTTGTAAGAAATTAAACACTTAAGCAAAAGAGAGGGAAGATTACATTAGCCTTTATTTGGGCTACTTATGTTTATGCTTATGTTTAGTCTCATTAATGACTTGAAAGTTAATAGTAGAATTAATTACTTTTGTCTCCCACTGTTTGATGACTGCTTGTAAAAAAAAAGTGTCTCATATTTTTTTTAATTTTTTATTTATATTTCTATAATAAGAAAATCGCTAACTAAATGAATATAAAAATTTAGCATTTCAATTAAAATAATATGGGTTTTTCAGGAGAGAGTAAGAGCAAAAAAAAGCTGAGTTGATAAGAAAACTTAATAAGAAACTTTAGTAACAAATTGTTTGGCGACAAATCAAAAGTACATGCAGAAAAATAAGAGAAAATAGGATTTGAAATAGATATTGAATTTAAATTGAGTTCAACATTAAATTATAAGAAGAAACGTTTATTAGGAAAGAGAGAAAAGGCTATAAGAAAGTAACTATTTTCATGATTAAGCAGCTTTCTCTCTCCAGCGTAATAAACTTGTCTTGTAATAAGAGAGAGTTGTAGAAAACGCTACTGGGAGATGTTGAGAAACATGGTCCTTCAAGCTTAAAAAAAAAGTTAAGAAACATGGTACTTCGAGCTTTAACTATCATCCAGTAACTTTTGATAAAGCTTGCAATTAAAGCAGATTAAAATTAAGAAAACTAAATTTAGATCATTATACAGGAAATTTAATTAAACTTATTTTTGATTTCTTTTCTTTAAGTGTAATTATTTATATTTTTTTTTTTAACGAAGAAGAAATCTAAACTTATTATAATTGCAAAATAGATTTTTATGTTTGGTCTTTCTCTATGCAATTAGTACTTTCAGTACTGGTGTACTAGAGTAAGACTTATAGTTTGATTGAAAACATTTTCTTTATAGCAAACAAGTTTCTTGTTTTTATTGATAAAAATGTATATAAAAACTGCACAGAAATCAACTACAAAATATTATTTCCCTATAAATCATAAATAAGTATTATTATAATTTTCGATTTTTTTTTTTTTGTATAAAATTATTTATTACGTTTATTTTGCCAATAGTCTGCTGCTTGCTGCAGCCTTCTTAAGCCATTATTATTATTAAATAAACATTAAGATTTGTTTCCTTTTCTTCAATAATATACGATTTCAAAATGTAGATTGTCTACTTAATGGCTCCAATGGCTCAAGCTATTGTTGTTGTTTATTTAAATAAAATTATTTGTAAGGGGCAAAAAAAAATATTTTTAAAAACTAAAGTTTAAATATATACTGTAAAGTGTCTAATATTTTTGATTGGATTTATGCAATTTGTCTGTGACTTTAAAAGAGTTTGATTTAAATCCCATGAGGGGACCAAAATGTTTTAGAATAAAAATATATAAAAATATTTAAATAAATAATTGAAAGGGATTATATAAAATGTTAAGAGTTTAATGGTAAAATTTAAAAGATTTAGTTGATTTTTAAATTTTAATACTTTACAGCTAATTAAGAAAATAAAGACTCTTTAATATTAAGTTAAATACAGTGAGTGCTAAAAGTTAAATAAACAATTAAAGATTTTGTCTTTATCATTTATGTTTTATTTAAAATATATTTTTAATGATATTAACCACAATTTTTTATATATATTTTTTATTAATCTTAAAATATGACGTGTTTTTTTTCAAATTTATTTTTTCCTTAATTTAAAGTCAATTTTATTTTCTTAAATATATATATTTTTTAAATGTTTTATAAATGATATTTTTGACACAAAATGACCTTCATGTTAATTTTTATAAATAAAATATATAGAAATATAGACAAACATATTTTTCTTTTCTTTCGTTAGGAAAAAAAAAACTTTTTTGGTCACTTATAATAAATTATTATTAAAAAAAACAAACATTCCAAATTGTTAGTTCAACAATTTGAAAACATATTTTTTTTTATTTATTTATAAGAAAAATAAATAAGATATAAAAACATAATAATTTAGAAATTATAAATAGTTCAAGGTATTGTCCAAATAAACAGCTGATAATATTTCGATTCTCTAGAAATTTTCTATAAAGAAGAAAAAAATTATAGAGATATTTTTACTTGAAATTTAGTAAATTGTACAACTTTTGTACTTTTAGTTGTGTTAACAAAATTTTTGTAAAGATAAACAATTAACATGCTTCTATTAGTTGCTATTGCTGCAATTGTAAAGTTTGTTTGAGCCAACTCAATACAGAGATATTTATACCTGAAATTTTGTAAATTGTGTAAACCCAATATCTTGAAACTTTTGTACTTTTAGTTGTGTTAACAAAATTGTTGTAAAGGTAAACAATTACCGCTATTTTTGTGGTTGCTTTGGCAGTCTTTCTGCTGCTGCAATTGTAAAGTTTGTTCGAGCCAACCATTTTGGTTCTTTAAATCTTTAAAATTTTTAATACTTTGGTCTCAATATTACTTTAGATCTATTAGATTATTTAGATCTATCCGTTTTCTAAAGTCTTTAAAAATTCTATCTGCTGTTTAATTCTTTTTTACTGTTTTCTATATTTATCTTCATAAATTTTAATAATTTAATATTTTCTTGTTGTTTTTTTTTGTGTCATTAATTAGCAACATATTATAAATAATATTTTATTCAGATATACAAGCATATTGAGACATTTTTTATTAGTTTATTATGGAGGATATATAAATCTAAAGAAATATGTTCGCGCTCAATAAAAATGTTTAAACAATATTTTTTATTAATAGAAAAAATATATACATATTTAAATACAAATAAAAATCAAAAACATTTATATATAAAATTGAAATAAATGTGGTATTTTGGGAAAATATTTAAAAAATATTGGTAACGATCTGAAACTTTATCAGTGTAGCACTAGAAAGGGTTTTTTTCAAAATCACAGCTTTTGGAAACAAAAGCTTTTAATGGTTATCTCAATTAAGATCCTAAAATGAAGATCGTTTACTCATCAAAGAGAGAATATGTTCGGATTTTGGAAACAAACTTGTAAGAGGCCATTGGTCTTTGTTCTCAACAAGCATGAGAAAAAAACATCGCATTTTCAACACGATATTTGTGTTAGGTACTTTTTTATATTACAAACTTTAATAGGTATATAGTTCATACATTAGTCAATATATTAGTCTATAGACTTGTATATAAACTAGTTAACAGACTAGTCCATATACTAGTATTTGTTCCAATCTATGGACTAGATCATATAATAAACCATATATAATCTATAATCTTGGCAATAGAATACTATATATAGTCTATATATTATATATTAGTCCAGAGAATAGTCAATTGAGTAGTCAATCCTGTCCATATGATAGTCAATACAGAATAGTACAGAATCGTCAATAGACGAGTCCATAGAATAGTTCATAGATTAGTACGAATATTAGTTCATATACTAGGTTTACTAGGCTAGTCAATAGACCAGTCAATGGATTACTCCATATAGTAATCAATAAAGTTGTAAATAGACTAATGTATAAAGAAGTCAATAGATCCACAGAGTTATCAATAGACTACTGCACATACACAGAGGGAAAAAGAAATATACACGCCCGGTACCAAATTGACACAAACTGTTTATAATTTTTCAATAACATCCGTTGTCAAAGTATATACATACGTACGACAACACTATGTAATGTTGACAACGCATCGTTGCAACAATTCGTTGTCGAAATCTAATTATACACATCCGTTATCTAAATGTTAACAAACGTGGTAAGCTCACAATTGGCAACGGATTGTTTGTCAATAGTGAGCTTACCACGTTTGTTAACATTTAGACAACGGATGAGTATAAAATTTGTTGCAATGTTATCCACATTACACAGTGTTGTCGTACGTATGTATATACTTTGACAACGGATGGTATTGAAAAATAATAAACAGTTTGGTGTCAATTTGGTAACAGGCGTGTATATTTCTTTTTCCCTCTATGTAGTTAGTATTCAATAAACTTGTCGATAGACTAGTGTGTAGGCAGACCATAGATTAATCCATAGATCATGTTATAGATTAGTCCATAGGCTAGTCAATCGATAAGTCTATAGACCTGTAAAATCTTTTTCATACCTTTAATGAGCAAAAAGTTCTCTAAAAAGTTATTACCATTTCAAAACTAAAATTTTCGCTCATATGCCGATCACTGTTCTAAATCGTACTTTTCTACAAACCTTTCCTCATCACCTGTAAACAAAAACCGGAACCTTAACGTAATATTTTTGAATATTTATGGGTTTTAATTTTATTTAAAGAAAAAAAAGATAAAACCAAAAAAAAAAAAAACAAAACAAATCTTAAGACATCAGACGGACAGAAACAGATCCAATGAAAACAGCAACACTTACGACAACAACCAAAGACAATCAGTCACTCAGCAGGTCATAAATGTTAAATGGTGGCTATGAATATGAAACGTCACACCGTTTCATGACAAACAACGAGATCCAACAACAAGAACAACAACAGCAATCACTTCAATACAAACATTAAAATAAAATGTCAGTTTTGAAAATAAAAATGTGTGACATTTATTTTTAAGCTTTTTGATCTTTTTTTGCTTTTTTTCATAAATTTTGAAAATTATTTTTTGTTAAAAAAAATTAACTAAAAATTAATTTTATGAAGAGAAATAAATTAAAATAAATTATATTTACTGCCGCTTAAACACTTACAGGAGTTTGAGTCTTAGTTGTAAAAACAACATTATGATTGAAGAAAACAATAACTTTAGTTTAGGTGACCAAAATATAATAACAGCAAACAATTGTGGCACTTAAGTTAACAATTAAATGAAATTTCAATTTATACTTTTTAAAGTTTAAACTTTAATGTCTAGCCATATATAATCCTTAGATATCTCTCTAAAATTTTATAATTTTCCAAAAAAAAAGTTTAGCTATTAGTTTAGTTAAGCCAACTAATTACATTTTTTTATATTTTTTTAATATTTATAATTACCATTTAGTTAAGAAAAATTACCGACGGCTTTGTTCAAGTTATTTTTAGATTTTTCTGTTTTATAATTTGTCAGTTTTTTTTAAATGATTTTTTTAACAAAAAATGTATTATTTTTAAACTCTATTGTCTGAGTTAAAAAAAAACACTACAAGTGCGTAATTATTAATACGATTTTCGTTATAATTATTTTTTTTTTTAACAGAGGTGTATAAGTAAAACTGACGCCAACAAAATAAGAATTTTACGCCTAAGTGGGGTGTGACAGATTGCGGTGGACACAACAACAATAATTTCTATCTAAAAAAACTGTTTACACGTTTATTTACCCCTCATTCTTCTTAAACAAACAAACAAACAGACATACAGCAATATAAAGGCTTTAGAGGATCAGTTCATCAGTGCAAGCATCCAGTTTTCTAGAAAATCATCCTAAATTATACAGATTATTACATTCTCTATCTAAGACTGTTGATGATGTACATAGTAGATTCACAGTAGCCGTAATATATAGTTGGCATTAAAATATTCTATATTAAATATGATTTATTTTATTGCTAGAATGTGGCCAACATCGTATTACACGTACATATAGCGAAGTGAGTTAAGTGTTGTTGGCTGTTATTTGTGTTTATTTTCTTCTTATTCTTCTCCTCCCCATCTTCTTATGTTGTTTAAATTTATTAAACCATACAAAATAGTGGCATTTTGTCATGTAATTTTCTGTTTTATTTTTCTAAATATTTTTCTTAATATTTATTTTTTTTAATTACATGACTATAAGATTAAGTAATTTTCTTTGAGTGTAGCCCATTAATATGGGGCGTATGAAGTTAGCCGCTTTTTTTTTGGTTTGTTTATTTAAGCAATTTGTATAGTTTTAGTGGTTTTTCTTTTCTATTTAACACTTTTGTTTTAGTTTTTACAAAGTGTGCAGGTTATGGTTACGGTTTAGCACCTTCAAGAGGTGCTGGTTTTAACACTTGAATCAAAATTGAAACAATAAAATCTATTTAGTAAATTGTAGATCATGCGTAGCTGGTTAGTTGAGTGATTAGAAGACTATTGTTTAAAAATATAATACCTAGGCTGAAGCTTTGAAAATGAGTTGAAATCCTCTCTTAGGAAAAAGCTCACTGTTTGTTTGAGTATTTGAATTCCCGATATGCTAAAAGTTTTCTCTAATTATTTACAATTTAAATTTAATTGGTAAGTTTACAAAGTTTAGAATACTTTAAAGCTACATAAGTGTTTTTAAAACAATTTATAACAAAAGTAACCCCTCCAACTTAAAGTTTATCTTTAAGTTTCGAAAAGTTTAACCAGAAAACTAAAATCCACTTATATAAATAACTCTGAAATAAATTTATATGCTTTAAAGCTCTTTCAAGTTAATGTTTAAATATAAGCTTTTGTTAAAAGCTTATAAGCTTTTGTTAAAAGTTTAAAATAAAAAACTAAACTTAGTTTTTTAAGCTAAAATTTCAAACTAAAAGCTCTCACATAAGCTTTTGAATACAAAATGCTTTTTACTGTAGTTTTGTTCTTCTAATAACAGACAAAATTTCCACAAAAGCTTAATTTATGCGAAGTTTTATAAAGATATTTATCTATATTTTAAAGTTTTTATATGAAATACTTTATCAAGAGATTTCCTCTTGAACAGCTGTTTAGTCCTTTAAATGTGGCAAGTTCCAATTGAATTTTTGTATTTCTATAAGCTTTCAAATAAAGAAGCTTTTGTCTATCAAAAACAATAAATATGTATGGATATGTAAATGCATTGTTTAATCTTTATAAAAACGGAAAAGCTTTAAGACTAAACTCTCAAAAAAGCTTCATACTTTTTTTACTTTAATATAATAAAATAGAAAGCTTTAAAGCTAAAAGTACTTTTGGGATATTATAAAGTTTAAATTTGAAAGTTTTTGTTTAGTTTTTATGAAAACTGAAAAGCTTTAAGACTACACTCTCAAAAAAGCTTCATATTTTATATAATAATAAAATAGAAAGCTTTAAAGCTAAAAGTACTTTTGGGATATTATAAAGTTTAAATTTGAAAGTTTTTGTTTAGTTTTTATGAAAACTGAAAAGCTTTAAGACTACACTCTCAAAAAAGCTTCATACTTTTATATAATAATAAAATAGAAAGCTTTAAAGCTAAGATATTATTATGTTTGAAGTTTAAATTTGAAAGCTTTTGAAATAGCTTGAGATTTATCGTCTAATTTATATTAACTAATAGCTGCACTATAAGAATAAATCTTTGATAATTAAATTTTAGATTAAAAGGATTTTGAGAAGATTATAACAAACTTTTATTGTAGACTTAACAACGTCTTATAAGTAAAAGTTCAAAAAGCTATATTTTTACTAATTGACAAATATTAAAAGTTTGTTAAGTCGATATTATTATAGAAACACAGTTTAAAAGTTTTGGATGTTAAGACTAAACTTCCAGTCATACAGATCTTTCACAGAAGTTTAAATGTTGAAAGCTTTTGAGAAAGCTATTTCCATTAATTAGTAAATATGTTGTTTAGTTTTAGAAAAATTTTAGTTGAATTAAATTAATATAAATTAATTTTAATAAAATTATAAAGAAAGCTTGAAAGCTAAACCAACTTTGTTTACTGTATTTGATCAAAAGCTTTAAGCTGTTTTTAGGATTTTGGAGTGTGATATTTTCTAAATATTTTAACAAATAAAATTATTAAAAATGACTTTAATTTGTGCATTTAAAATTGCAAATTAATCACAAGGAGTTATTTTTGCATTAAAAGCTTTTGAGAAAGTTTTTTCTTTTACATTTTTTATGCAATTTTGGTTTAACTTGAAAGTGAAGTTATTGCTAGTTGGGGAATAATTTCTTATAACAGGCTATGAAACTTTTTAAAAATTTTTTAAACTATCAATTAACAATTTTAGTACAAAATTTATTATTTTAAATTATAAAAAATCTGAATTTTTTAACCAAATATTAAGGTTTCATAATTTATTTATAAAGCAAACACTTTCATATAAAATTTGTTTGTTTAAAAAACTAATTTTTTATGAAATTTTTCTTTTACAAAACTTTGATAAAAGTTTATAAATAAGACCTTAATTTTAGAAACAATTTCCGCGATTTGTAGCCATTCCGTTAAGAAAACTTTTTAAAATAAAATTATACGAAATTGAAATACTACCTAGAGTAGAAGTTAAACTAAAAAAAATATTTAACTTTTATGAATTTTGTTTATATAAAACATTTTCTTCCAACAACTTGTTGCACTAAAACTTAAAAGTTTTGAATAATTGAACGAATTCTACCCACTTTTTAGTTGGAACCATTTTTACATAAATATAATTTTTCTTGAATATTACAAAATAAAAACTTTTAAACACCCACCTGGATATAATTGGCACGTGCAGAAGAAAGATCAGGCAAAAGTTGAAAAAAAGTTTTGGTAGAAATCACAATTTTTTATTTAAAATGCGATTTCTTTGCAAAGGGTAACACTGTTTAATAGCACAAACATTTAAAATGTTGTTTTAAAAATTTTAGTTAATTTATAGTTATTTATATATATATTTTTTTTACTTTATATATTTAATTTAAATTAGTGTTTTTCGTTGCGGCAAAAACAAGCCAAAAAACACTAAAATATAATTTATGATTTTGTTTATTTTGCACCAAAGAAATGAATCTTTTTTTTTAGTTTCTATAGATAAATTTTAAGCTCAAAATAGACATAAGAGCGCACAACTAAATGAATCGATAAAAAGTATATATAATGCAAATACTTTTTTATATATAAGTTATAATAATGTTTTATTGTATTCTTTACTTTTTTGCTTAAAATAAAATACGTCACAAAGTTCTTTTTTTCAGAGAGCTTTTTTTATTCTTTCTCACTTCAAGACTACAAAAATTCATTCATAAAAAAAAGCAAATTTTGTAGTATAGTTGAGTTTAGGGTTTATTATGTTTGATTTTGATTAACAGCTTCAGCTGTTGGCAAAATTAATCCTTTTTGTTCAAATACAATTTTCTTTAATTTTCACTTTTTATAGAGAAAATATCTTAAAGATACTTTTCCTCAGTCAACACTTTCTTATTTGTTTTAATCCAATTTGTTTTTTTTTAACTTAAAATTTTCACTTTTATTTTTTTTACTATTTTGTTTTCAAATGATATTTTTGGGATACTTTTAAACAGATTTGACAGTTCACATTTGTTTTTTTGTTTTTTAATTATTTATTTGCTTTCTTCACAAAAAAACCAAAATATTTCAATTAAAATACTTTTCTTATTTAACTCTGAGTGTCTGATTTGAATAATTTTTTCTTTTTCTTCTTATTAGAGTATAATATTAAGAATAGAGAGTGTTATATATATATTTAGTGTAGGTAGTAGTTGGTTAGACCGTCACGTTAGCTAGTTCGAACACAACTGAAGCACGAGATGAGTACACAATTGGTTTTTATGAATGAAACCGGTGGCCAAATAAGATACATTTTCAATCTTATAGTATATGCACAACTGATTCCCAACCAACTGCCCCTTCCTCCAAACCAAAAAAAAAAACCAACAACAACCAGCAAACATATTACTCTTACACAAAATTCGAACATTCAAAATTTCCCCTATTTGCTCTCATACTCTTCATAGACTCTTCTCCCGTTTTAATTAAGTATCTTAGAGAGTAAAATGTATCTGTTAGTGTTTATATATCCAATGGTTGTTTAAGTTAACTCCCCGTTATGTAGCCATTTTCAGGCTGTTAGTCTGGCGCAAGCGCATTTAAACCAATCAACAGTTTGTTTTCAAAAACAACCATCTCCCAGATACTTTTTTTAGTGCTCTATCTTTTGGTTACCTTAAATACTCAGAGTATCTATGTATCTGAGATACTTTTGTTGTACTCCTCAACTCATTTTCAGTTTTTTTTATAAAATTTAAATTTTGCTTTTGCCCCTTAAATTTTATTATTAAATAAAACATTAAATTTAATTTTCTTTCAATTTATTTTTGTATCTTTTTTCCTCTAGCATTTAAATAAGGTAAAAATAAACCAACAGGTATGTAAAACATAAACATTATTATTATTATTGTTTTTTTGCAATATACAAAAGAATATAAATTTGCCAAATAAATAATTTAAAAATAAATTTTCATATCATACTCAAAACTACGTCATTAATAGCTAACAGTTGTTGTTATAATTTTTGTTTTTAAATTGTATCTAAGAAATTTAAACAAAATAAGTTTTTTTTCTTTCGCTTAAATCTCATCATTTGTTGTATTTTTAATCTAAAGCAAAAATTTTTAGCTTTATGATTCATTTTTGTAAGAAAATTATTTAATATTATTTGGCTTGTTTTTGTTCTGGTTAATTTGATTAGATGTTTTTTTGTTTTTTTTTTTTGTTAGTTGTTGGTTTTATTGAAAAAAATATATTTTATTTTTGTTGTTGAGACTTCCCAGCAAAAGAACTACTTTTATCACCACTTCAAAAGTAGCACAAGTTGAACTCTTTTAGCATCTGTGAAAGTGATGTTTATTGGCTTCCTAAGAAGCGAAAATAAATAACTTCAGAAGTAGTGAATTTGGAATCAAATAAAACAAACATCTATCCCATTACAAGTCTGTGTTAAAATCATCCCTACTTCAGGTCTTTTTCAAAACTACTTCTTAGCTTAAGACCCCGTATATTACAGCTGTACTAACTAATGGAATACAACTCTGATATTTGAATTTTAAACTAAGTAAATGGATTTTGAGGAGTTTTGGGCGTTAAAACAGTTAAGAATAGCTGTTCGCTAGATCAAATAAATTCCTTAAGGAGTCCACAAAGTAAAAACCGATGGTAGCACTCTAGAAATTGGTCAAATTTATTACGATAGTAGCAGTCTTATGTCTTCAACTTTATTAACATTGATCGAGTTTTAGTAGCTAATAGTAGCTAGTAGCTACTTGGAATCCTACAGACAGCACCAATAGGTGAAATATCGGTTAATCGATCTGATTGGCCCATTCGCCCAATGACAAATACAACCCTGTCTTCTTACTCAGGTCAACAACGAATCAAGATTATTTCGAATACCTGGTGAAGCGCATAACAGAGTGGGATCCTTCTGCATCGATCAAATCATATTGTATACGAAAGGGGCAAGATCTGGACTATTAGGGGTAGGTTACCCCTTATTCTACATAGTTTTTAATAGGTATTGCAACATATGGCCGATCTTTCTTGTGATATAACGCTTTTCTGAAGTTCAATGCTAGCTTTAAACGAGTAAGTTATATTTGGCACAGGTTCCCTATAAAGATCTGCATAGATTTCAGCAGCCTTTTTAGTCTCAGCAAATACAGATTTGGCTTAGATGTCGGTTCGGTTGATATGCCGTTCTTCACATACGATCTCTTACGCTTTGGGTTTTCAATCAGCATTTTGGACTTTCTTTTAGTTCAGTTCAGTGCTAGTTCAGTTCTAGTTCTAGTTCAGTTCTAGTTCAGTTCTAGTTCAGTTCTAGTTCAGCTCTAGTTTAGTTCTAGTTCAGTTCTAGTTCAGTTCTAGTTCAGTTCTAGTTCAGTTCTTGTTCAGTTCTAGTTCAGTTCTAGTTTAGTTCTAGTTCAGCTCTAGTTCAGCTCTAGTTCAGTTCTAGTTCAGTTCTAGTTCAGTTATAGTTCAGTTCTAGTTCAGTTCTAGTTCAGTTCTAGTTAAGTTCTAGTTCAGTTCTAGTTCAGTTCTAGTTCAGTTCTAGTTCAGTTCTAGTTCAGTTCTAGTTCAGTTCTAGTTCAGTTCTAGTTCAGTTCTAGTTCAGTTCTAGTTCAGTTCTAGTTCAGTTCTAGTTCAGATCTAGTTCAGTTCTAGTTCAGTTCTATTTCAATTCTAGTTCAGTTCTAGTTCAATTCTAGTTCAGTTCTAGTGTTCGAAGTTAAAACTATACTGCCAGTAGTACAGATCTCAAACATTATATAGATTAGATGACATATACATCGTGTCTGATATGAGGAAATACAAAGGGAATAAAGATTTTTATGCAGAAAGTGGAATTTACTTTATTTACTGAAATTTAACAGAAATCGTATATTGGTGAAAAGAAATTTGTTTCTTATTGATTGATACACTATTCTGGAGTCATATCCGAAACTCCATCATAGAATTAAGAAGAGTGCTAGGGAGAAAAGATAGTTTGACATTTTTATCTGGAGTTCTACAATTTAAAAATGATAAGTTTACAGATTTTTTTTTGATATGTTTAAAAATCTTTAGTATTTGCTAAGATATCTAATTTTTTGGAAATTATAGTTGTTTTTAAGATATCTCGAAGTAGGGATTACGATATATAATAAAGATCAAATCTTTATTTTAAAGTCGACGGATTATACTTTCAAACGACATATATATCCAATATTATAAAAGAACATGTCTTCGAGCCGCTATAATGTCTCAAATATGACCAAAAACGGTATTTTTTTAATAATTATAACATGATATTTGGAAAACATGAAGTAATAAAGAAATTCTGAGGATTCGGATTTGGCGCTCAGAAATGTATAATTTAGTCTCTGGGTTACAAAATTTTTTAAAATTTTGTTGGTCTGTGTAATCATTTGTGCTAATACATTTTAGACTCATACTATGTTTAATAAATATTAATTAAGTTATTCAATTTTTACCCTGACATTTAAATATAATTTCCGAAGAATATTTAGGGTAAAAGCTTAAAGCTAAATATTAAAGTCTGTAATATATTTTCCTAGAATATATTTAACTTTATCCAATGAAAATGTATTGTCCGTGATAATTATTATATACTTAAAGAACATTAATTAATTACATAATAAGATATTAGTAGATACGTACATATTTATAATAATCAGAATTACTATTGAAAGAGGAAATAATGCATAAAATATAGATTCATCATAAGCCGAAGTTTCCGCTACCGGAAGAGAAGAAGAGAAGAATTATTATCGCCCGATGCTTCAGACACACACTCTATTCAATGTAAATCCTAAAAATCAGTTCGACTCAAAAGAGATATAAAAATCAGTCGGAACTGATCGGAAGTGGGTCTCATAAAATAATATTTTATAATAGTCTCGGATAGGGTACCGTTTTCTCCCGACGAAAGTAACATTTATGGTCTTAGAGTTTTTATTTAGAGAGTATTCGAAAATGACGACTAATAGGAATCCATTGCTACACGGATGGTTCTAATTTGGCAGACAAAGTGGGCCTGAGGTTTTATATTGAAGGCCCAGAAACAGAAATATACTACCGTTTACCTAATCAACACTAGCATCCAGGTACAAGTCCGAGCAATAACGGAATGCGTAAATTGGATTGGATTAAATATGGCGCCCACAGGTCTTAATATATTTACCGACAGCCAGAAGGCAATTAGGGCGACATCAGACATTGAATTGTAAAAAAGCTCTAACCGAATACTCTCCCAGAGGTAAGGGTACCAGCTCAATCGGGAGTGGTCGGCAATGAAAGAGCGAATGTAATAGCTTTAAAGGGAAGGGAGCTCAGAGTAGTTAACATAACGAACGAAAAACGATTTGATGCAACGAGGGCAGAATTAAAATTATGGGTGAGAGAAACCCATAAGGTCTCCTGGAATAATGAAACCGTGGGTAGACTACAAAGATCCTATGGGGTGACACTAACGACTGCAGGACGAGTAACCTCCTCAAAATGAACAAGTCTGAGGTTAGTATGATGATAGGTATTTTGAGTGGACACATAGGATTACGAGCACACCTATACAAATTTGGATGTGCGTATTCAGACGAATGTAGAGTATGTAGAGAGGACAGTGATACTCTGAAGTACTTTCATTGCCATTGTCAGGCTTTCGCCGAAATAAGATCCAAATATCTTGGGAGTGATATAATTCCGGATAAAACATCCCTTACGAACACTGATTGGAAAATTGTGAGGAATTCAGGAAACTGAGTTTCTGAACATCGAACAATAAGGAATACTATATAGGGTTTTTGTTTTTACCAACAAGCATTTTCCATGAAAAGGAGCGCACAAAAGGCCCGATAGTGGCCTAGGTATATTTTTTTTGGATTTGATGTAGTTACATCCTCCTAGGTTAGGTTGTAAAAATTAGAGTATCTATATATAATGATGTATATTTGTATGTATTTTTTGACTGTAGTTACTAACTGAGGATCCTAAAATAGGCGACCATTCGATTTGTGAACACCGTTTTATTATCCGCTTTTAGTTATTTAAAGAATGCTAATAATAGTTTCACAAAATTCCATAATATTTAATTTTATTCTTTTTACACAATTTTATCAACGACTCGACAAAATATCTGTACTCCCTCATATTTCGGTGGTAGGTTTTAAAATGAGACATTTTAAAGTACTTTTTCAAAGACACGTGTCAAAAACAACTTGTTGCTTCATTTTCCTTAAATCGGTCTATAGAATATTTATAGGAAAACTCCCAAACAATATTCTACTGACCCACACAATAAATTTTAGTATTTGTATGACTCCACCATGCCTCCATATAATTTTGTGTTTTATTTTTGTTGTTGTTTCTACATATGTACATATTTATGTGGCATGTACTAAACATATTAACCGAGATGGTTATCTTTAATGTTTCTATTACGTTAGAGTCATAATAGTGTGTCGGCATGATCGAGTAAGAAGGGGGTGTGTTAGTTGTGTGTTAGTTGAAGATTTCAATAAAAATTATCATGATGACAGAGTGTTTATGATGATTATTACTTTTATTTGTTTGTTTAGTGTTTATTGTGATGAGAGTTGGACATGCAAACGGTAAATGGAAATATTTGAAATATTTATGCGACAGACTAAATATTAGAGGAATGAACATATATAAGGAAAACGTACACTCGAAATGAAGTGTTAGTAAAATGTTTAATTGATATTTATACGAAATCTGTAAAAAGAGAGAATATCTCCCGAATGTCTTTTAAATTAAATCTTAAAACGCTTCAATTCTTCTAATATTTTTCTATGAGTGTAACCGGTGATTCTTTACTTTAGGCCGCTAAACAATGTCCATGACCATTTTAGGTTACTACAAAAATAATTTGTTTACGTTTTTTTTACTTTCTGCTGAAATATAAAAAACAAAAATAATCTCAAGAAATAAAAAAAATAAAACTTTAATACACATGTAGAACAAGATTTTACGAAATGCCTCTACTAACCAGAGTATAAAAAACCACCCACCCAAAATCAAATTGAGAAAAAAACACTACAGAAATCAAGCAAAAAAATGATGCATGATGACGAGCATTATGAACGAGAGGGGATCAAGGGGGCGGGTGGACACTCGTACTCTAGTCAAAATTGAATGAGTATAATCAATGTTTTGTTGTGGTGGCAAGAAGCGTGTGAAAATTGTTGCAAATAACATATTTTTTTTTTTGTTTTTTTACTATAAACACTCGTATATTAGAGGGCGTGATGTTTGTAAATAACAGAAACACAAAAATTGTATATTAAAGTAAATTGTACAGAGTATTATATTTTACCGGTAAATCGAGTCATACCCACATATTTTGACATGTTTTTGTTTTGATTCGACATAGACGTATGTAAATATTTATTTATATTTATTCGTTTATATGAGTTTTGAGTTTAAAAATAACCACTTGGTTTATTTTAAGAAATTTCAAATTTTATTGTGATCTTTTTTTTTAAAGAGAATTACACTTTATGTGCGCTACTTGTATCAGTGATCAACAATTTTGACAAACTGTTTCCTTATATAAACATTCATTTAGTTGGTTTCATCGATACCGGCAACCAACCAGCATCATCGTTTTAGGGGAGTGGATCCTGGATTCTACTGTAGAATACTTTTTTCCCACTAGAGAAATGATTTCTCATGCATTGTGGGGCTTGGCGATGAGGCGCTCAACAGACGTTCAGCGGCTCGCCGTCTTACAAATGCCTTCTTGAAAGGAGTGATGCGCCGAGAGGGAACTGTTTAGTATACGATGGGTAAGCTTGACATTGAGGTCGGCAACTTTCCCAACTCAGGAAGAGGCACATTATAGGAACCCGAAATCAGGGTCAATGGTTACTCTTGTATACAAGGCACTTGGGTGCCATTACTGCCACCCGATCAGCTGACTCTTGAGACATCAGAGGTACTCCCAGCGACTGGCTGAGATACCTCATCACATGGAATGTTATGCCCGACAGCTTCGTGGGCGGATTAGGTTCACAAGCTTATCATGCTTGGGCAGGGTACTTGATGTTGTTATTGTTGTTTTTGCTCCAGTAGCTCGCGAATTAGTCAAGCCTGGTGTTATCGCCTGACTAACTCGGACGCCAGTAGCAGAATCGACTGCCGGTGTCGCCGCTGTGGAAGATTGGAGATTGTTCAGCCGCGAACTAGATATGGCATCACTTGTTTTTGAATTTTTAGCCTACTGCCAGGACAATCAATTGCCGTCCCATTGGAAGCAAACAGACCATCAAGCCGTAATATAAGGAACAGACGATTAAAGGATTTCGGTCTTGCACATTTAAATGCTGCCCTAACGGATTCAAACGAACTATTCTGTTGATGGTCCTTTCTCAATGACTGACAGACCCAATATGGGAAACGAATGTCTCCTAAGGAAGGGGGGGGGGGGTGGTGTTGGTTAGTTTCTAGTTTCACACTCGTCTTACAACCCTTCTGACATGGTGACCCTGCCAGAAATAACCCTAATGTTTATATTAACACTGCTTAGTCGAAGTGCTTTACTTGAACACCTGTCGTGCTTCTCCTGTATCATATACAATTAACACCAACTGATTTCCAACGCTTAGTCCCACAGTCACTCCTCTGTGGGATATCTGTTGTCATTCGGCACAGCACCGAACTTATCCCGAAATATAGATTTAAACGTGTATCAGTCTTTTAACCGCTACTTACTCTTCCCGCGAATTTGGGTTTAAAACACAGCCACTACGTGGATCCCGAAGGAACGTCAACCAACTGACCAGCCAGGACAAGCGGGCAATTGGCTACCCGTAGTACCATATTATGTGGTTCTCTAAACAGAGAACCCCATATGAAATCATTCCAAGGACTAGCCGAGGAGTGAAACGACATAACCAGTTTATAGTCCCGGCATACTAGAGGTACTGGTAGCACATCTTTACCCCGGGATTGCAATACACCAAGATAAGGGTCTTACATCAAGGAAACATGCCCCGGGGGGAATATTGCCACAGATGCAGTATGATAACATAATTGAGAATAAATCTATGTAATGAAGGATCAAAAAGATCGGCCCACAAAGATCTAAGTCCATTAATGGCGCCACTTACAGAAATTGATTTTAAATTTACAAAAGTAAAAACTTTTCCATAATTGTTTTTTAGTGAGTTCTACATTTATGTGTGAAATACCTAATTTTCATCCAGGTCCAGATCTGATGTTCCTTCTGAAACCATATTAGTTTCATAACAAGTAGTGCATTACATATTCGTTACAGATCGCCAAATATAGAACGCCACTTTCCTAATTGTTTATAATTTTTAATAACGTCATTTCCTTTCACATATTTGACATCACAATATTTTGACTAATTACTAAGAAATTTCCCTGAGTGTATGTTTTGCATTAAAAATTCTATTTATTTTTTTCGCCTATTTGTTTACATTTGTGGTATTGTTTTTAAAATTTAACTTTATTTTGAAAAAAACATTTATTTTCCCAAGAATTTCTAAAATGAAAATTTTTTTACGTAAATCTATATTTTTACAACAATCACAAAATACGTCATTAATATTTGGCAAAAAATATTATTATTGCCAAAAAAAAAAATTATTTTGTTTATTAAAAAAAACCTTTTAGGCTTATTTATAAATTTCTAAAGAAAATGTACAACAACAAAACTTATTTTTAAAACCATAACGTAATTGATTTAGTTATTTATTTGCTTGCTCTAGGGGTGAATAGAGAACTTTATTTTTGAATCAAATTGAAAAAAAAAATATAATTATTTTTTTGAATATTCATACACGTACAGCCACAGGTGTTTTCTAATTGTGCAGAAAATACGAATTATTCGAGATTTTCTAATATTAAAGAGATGAATCAGTTTTTCTTTAATGAGCTGCTGGCTAAGTATGATGATGATAATGATGAGTATTTGCCCCTCTTTTTTCATTTTTATTTTTAAAACATTTTTAATGATCTTGTTCAATTTGCGAACTACAGGTGAAATAAATAAAATTTTGAACTCATACACTTAAAATTGCCTGCAAAGAAGTACATACATACGTATGAATTTTTAATTATTTTTGTTGTTTTTTTTTGGATTTTCAATATTACTCACCTTCACCTTGTTTTTGCAATTTTTTGGCTTTCGAAAATATTGAGATTTATTTGTATCGGTGTGTGTGTGTGTGTTGGGATTTGTGTGCGTAACATATGTTTAAAAATTTATGTCCGATTTTTAAAATAGAGATGTTGTTTAATTTTTCTTTTTCTTAATTTCTGTTCATTTTCCCGAAATTTTTATTTTGTTTATTTTCATAAAAATTTTGTTAGATTTATTAGATGCTATATAGAGTGTATTTTTTTGTTTTCGGAATATGTGTATTACAATTGGAATTTCAAACTCGATTTGACGTCAACATTTAATTAGCTGTAGATAATGAATATTTATAAATTTTAATACAAGTACTGAATGTTGTTTTTTTCTTTTGGGAACTTTTTTCTAGAAAATTTTAAATAAATTCCTTGAAGAATATTTTTAACATATGTGTACATTTGAAAAAAGATTCTTAAAATGGAACTATAGCAGACAAATAGACGCGGCTTCGATGAGAGGGGAAAGGAGGTTTATAACAATTTATTTAACCTCTACAGATTTAAATTCTTAATTATGACAATACCCCGTAAGGATACATAGTACTGTCTTAGTTCTAACACTCGACATCGTGGGATATTTTCTCCATCAGAGACTCTGTGGTCTGTTTCACTCGATTACACATAAATATTGATATAAGATTCTATTTTATAAATTCTCAAATTTGCAACTAATTTTGAAAAAAAGTAATTTTTTATTTATTGCGGACTACAAATGCATCAATTAAGGTCCCTTCTTTTAGGATAGTTTATTATATTTGACCTATTTTTTGATCACTTAATACTATTCTGAAAAAATTTCTTGTTCACAGTTCTTCCCCAAATATTTCAACAACAGTACAATACGAACAACTATACAAAGTTCAGAGATCAACAGGCATTAGAATTACAGATGCTCTAAGAACTAGACCTTCAGAAGTTCTGAACACTATATTGCACATTGTACCTATCTTCATATAATGGTCACCTCTGCCTGCAGTGAGGAACGTATATATGTACATGCTATTATCCTAAATCGACTGCCGGATCTTAAGCTTGTCACCCGACTGCATTACCCCGCACATAGACTTTGATTGATTTTTCAAAGTCAGACTTCCTTCCAGGAATGAGTAGTGTATGGGTAACCTACCGAACGAATATACCACCAGGTTCTAACAATTATAAGTTTCTACCACACCCTTTTCCCAACAGCTGTAGCGTTTTTAAACTGAAATCTTTGCCATAATGTCAGACTGTAGAACACGGCGCTTCTTGCATTAAACTCTTATGCTTCCACCTCTCCATTAGTCAGACAGTGCAAGAAGGAACTGTTAAGGCTTGGTTGTCGGTCTGAAATTACCCTAATATGGATTCGTGGGCATAAGGACCAATATAGCAGATGAACTAGCTAGAAAGGGATCTGCTCTGCATGTCACAAACGAAGTTTTAGTAGCAACTCCGTTGGGTTCTATCAAAAGTAATATCCTCAGGTTCTTTCTTTAAAAGGCTGAAAATATGTACATGTATTAATCTGGACTTATGTATGTAGAGGGGCCAAGTTAATGTGGCCTTCGGCTTGATCCCCCCCTTTAATGAATACTTTCGCAGTTGTGAGGACAGAGAAAGGGAAGAAATGGTCTTCCGTCATCTCTGTGAAAACCCTGCTCTAGCCGCCAAGAGAAACGGAGTCTAAAGCAACTACTTCATATAAAACCTTGGTGAGCTATTTGACTCAAAACTTATAGACTTCCTGAGTTTTCTCGCTTAAAGACTTTCGAGATTTCTGTCAAAATGGGGTCCACTCGACTCTACTGAACTGTTTTCGTTCGGTAGGCATGGGGGTAATGATTACACAAAGTAATTCAATACATGTTCAATTACAATTAGTTGTAGTGTGTAATTGAGCAATAACCAATTACAATTACTTGAAATTGTAGTTGAAGTTTTTACAATTCCTTGTAATGTGTATTTGACCAATAACCAATTACTTGTAATTGTAATTGAAGTATTACAAATTACAATTACTTGTAATTAAGATATTACTAATTACAAATTACATTTAATTATAAGGAACAAAATTCACATGTAAATGTAATTGGAAATTCTTCAATTACAATTATAAGTGTGTAATTGGCAAAACTACAATTACCATTACATGTAATTGTTATTGGCAAAACTTCAATTACCATTACAAGTAATTGTAATTGTCAAAATTTCAATTACAAGTAATTGTAATTGATAAAGCTTCAATTACATTTGAAGTAATTGAAAATGTAGTCAATACCCCCCAAGCCAGATTTAGCAAACTACCACGTTAACCAAAATACGAATATCGCGATTTTATATATTTTGATTAAAAACTTGTTGCCAGTTCAACCTATTTTGTACTTTTTCGGTCTAAACTTGAGATGTACATAGGTTCATGATTTTCGAATAAATATCGGAATGAGGACTAAAAAAAACTTCCTTTTCAATGGTTTACGGCGCGCTAAAGCCGAATTTGGCTTTTTGTTTTCGAGATCTCTTCACTTCAACTACGCAACCGGATTTTAAGGGCAATTTGCTAGAAAACAATGTTCTTAAGTCCGAATTCTCTAGGGTTAACTTTTCGACTAACTTTAGGCTAAAATATATTGAAAGCCTGATGTGATATGGTCAAATTCAGATTCAATAAAGCTCAGGCTTTTAGAAAAGTACCAAGCAAAAACTAGGTAATGGCTTTCAATTGTAATTACTTACCTAACAACATACTTTTCAATGACTACCATATATCGTCTGCATTACATAGAAATAGTCTAATAAGTTCTTACTAATAATGTGTTATATAAATACTTTATAATACTAATTGATAAGTCATCTTGTCAGTGAAGATATAGAATACGTTTTTTCATGCATTTCACAATGACTACTTTTTCAAATTACTTGTAAACGTTTGTAGTAAGTACTTGTTTCCAATGACATCACGCCTTACATGGTAATGAAAGTTTTTGCTGAGTATATTCTGGTCTCAGGGTTAAAGTTCTGTTTGGTTTGGCTCAACATTCCATCTCGTAAAGTATTAAACAAATATTGAATAATATTAAAATTTTTCACTTGCTCGTAAAGATTTTAAGAAAAATCGTCTCTTTGTATTTAGACATTTGAAACAGCGTTTATTAATTAAATAATTTCTTTAATTAAAATGCATTTTTCTTTTGTTTAAATACCTAAAAATAACAAATTTGACTAATAGACCAAAACTAATTTTGATAAATGTTTGTTAAAATTGTATAAATTTAAAATAAAAGTATTTCTCTAAAATATTTATCATATTAAAATTAATAACTTTACATGAGTTTTTAATTATGCATTTTAATATTCATTTAAGAAAGAAGAAACAAAAACGAAAAAAGGGAAACTATTAGTGATTTTCTTAATTTGTTGAAATTGTTTGTTGATGATGACGAGTTTTGTTTGTTAAATATTTAAATAAATTTTGAAAAGTATATAAAATATATTTTTTATTTTTATTTTTTTGTTTAAATTGCTTTGCTGTTCAAGTGAGTGGGCATTCAAGGCACACTTTTATTTAATACAAAACAAAACAACCAACGTGTGGCTAGGAAATTTTTAAGAAAATAACAAAAAAAACTATTATAAAAAAAAATAATATTTAAAAAAATTAAATTAAAATTTAAGCGTAGGGTGAAAACATTGTACTGAAAATGAGAAAAAAAAAACGAAACAAAAAAAAAAAAAAATGGATGAAATTGACATCAAAAAGAAATATTGACAGATGGCACGCGTCTTTCAGGTTTTGTAGCAAATAAACAGCCATGAAACAAAAATGATGAAAGATCATCATCATCTTCACCATCCAACCAGCCAACCATCCACAACAGCAGTAATATCATCTTTACCTTAGTACCTTTAGCTTCATCATGATCTTTAGCATTGAAGTCGACAACATATTCGTTTTTATTATTATCAATCAGATATATAATACATGAAACGTATGTATGTATTTGTATATTTTTTTGATTTTTCTAGTTACACCAATATTATTACCAACTCCAATACATTACTAGTTCATTGAAATGTATCTTTACAGGGCGATCATGTAACCAAACACTTATGACACACACTCTCGCTTAAAATACATTTAGATATGAATGAATTCATAAAGTGTGCGTTTTTTTAAGGTAAAGTCTACTTACCTTAAATGGTGAAACAAACACACATTCGAAAGGTAGTTTTGTGTTATTTTCCTCTATCAGTGGCTACGAAAAACTAATAAAAACAATAAGAAACAATAACAACAACATCTACATTACAAGCAACTACCACATACGTGTAACTAACTACCAATAATAATGTGAGTAGGTTGTAAATAGAAGTCAAGATAGTTTCATTCATTTATATATGTATATGAGTATGTATACCTTTGTTTGTATGTTTGTATTTGTAATTAAAAGTATCTTAGCGATACCATTATATTTATTTATTGTCTTACTAAAATATAACTACATTTGTGGCTCGTTTTACGCGGCCAATACTAGCATTAGGGAAGTCAAATATTTAACAAGTTTACTTACCAATTTAACTTAATGCTTTATGTACAATACTGTTCGAATCTTAAGCTACTTTCCTTGACAATGTAATTAATGTCCTGAAGTGCAAAAATTAAATAGTTGTCCCTCTCGTTTAAATACAAATAGTTATTTTGCTCAAAAAAGAGGAATGCAATGACGTCAGGGTTGTTATCTGCTCTTGAACATGGAGTTGGGTGAAACACCTTTATGGTCCAATGAATTAAGAACTCTGTCTCCTGGACATAAATTCTTAAAATTTCCCAATCAATGTTCAGTAGGGATTTATCGATCCCAAGGGATTTGGATTTAGTTTGTACAAAGGTTCAAGTGCTCCAGCGTTTCACTATCACCACAACTTGTTCTGTGTTCGTCACACATCGCTCGTCTAATATGGTAAAGTTGTTCCAATAGTTCTGAATATCCAGTGAAGATATGTACCATAAAACTAACTTTGAAACTACAACGACTGACAAGACCATTTGTTCTCTTTTCGCTAAGGTTACCCTAGTACTTATATCATAAGATTTTTTGTGGATCTGTTCCATTATTCCATGTCGAGTGGAATTCTCTTGTTCACATTTTGAAATTATAATTTTTTGATTCGAAAGGATATGTATTTGTCATATTATCTTTTTCCTGAAGTTATTGAAAGCTGTATTAGCTTAGCTCTATCGTTATCAACAATTTCCTAGTGGTCTGGTGCTCATATGATATAGAAACGTTCACTGGTTTCTAGAATTTATTATAGATTCTTTCTATCTCCCAGCTAACAGCCGCTAGTGTAGCAGTAGATTCCACGGATCTTATCTCTAATGTTTCAATTCTCTTTTGATCAATGTCTCATATTTTTGACAATTTCCGTCTCTGGGAATAACGGTGTTAACAAAAAATTGCAGTTTTGGCCGACAAAATTAATTTCTGATCCAATGTACGTTGATAAAATCCCCGTGAAGTACCTTTTATTGATAGTTATATTGCACATCTCTCAGCTCAACCATATATTCCTAAGATAGTCACAGAACGCCGAGTTAACTTGGAACTGGTCTTAAAGATGGATAGGAGTGTTAATATAGTCCCCAAGTGTATGCAATTTGCGGACAAAGAATTTCTTTATATAGTATTAAACTATATAGCATTTAACGCGATTTCCACTGATCATAACTATATTATATTTATGTTATTAACTATTCTTTCCCAGGTTTTGAGTAGAAAGGGAGCTTGGGCCAATTGGACGATAAGCTTTTGAAGTCGCATAGTTCCAGTTTTTGGGAACAAATACAATCATAGCAATCTGCCTTTTTAGCTTAATCTATACTTAATTTAAACACACCGTAAATATCATTAACAATTCGTCTCCATCTACAAAGTACCGGATCCTCAATTGTTCCCTTGACCATAACTTCCTAACTCTCTGTAAGCCTTCTCTTATCCCCGTATAGGAAGTTCTACTAAAATTTAATTATTTTGATTTCTTGAAGGGTTTTCCTGCATAGTAGAATTGCAATTTTCAAGCTTTAGTTTGGATATCACCGCTTTGAAAGTAAGGATCTTAATCCGATTGGGAGTGATTACCACAGCCACAGTATTGGGTGTATTACTCAAAAATACGGGATAGTTTTTTTTTAAGTTGGACGTTTATTTTGAGACATTGGTTCAAAGATTTGGTCATCGTTAACTATAAACTTTTGCCATTTTTTTTTTTTGTAAAATATGGATTTCATGTGAAAATAACTGTTAATTTCTTAAGGTCAAGAAAGAATCCAACTTATTTGGGATACCCAGTTCTAAAGTGAAGAGTATACAAGAGGAAATGTTCTGTTTCGATTGAACCTAATAATAATAGTCGTTCGGGGCCAGGTCTGATCTATAAATTGGAAGGGTTAAAACCTCCCAACTACTACTTTCTAAATACTATTTAACTGGTCCTAATGGTTTATTACGTATTTATGTCAGGTCGTAAAGTCCAAGCGTTTTTGGTCATTGTTTGTTTTGAGCAAATCATTCTCGTCCAAATGAATACGGTACTACTCGTATACCATAGCGTCATGGATTTGTTGTCCGAATACATATACTTATTTTGAATCAAGTCCAAAAATAATGATCCCTATAAATTGATTGTTCACCCAGAGATGCTATAATTTCATACTTTCACTTCCTTCCCTCTATCGAGCAATTTCATAGTATTATGATGTGTATCAAATGAAAAAAAATATTTAATAGTTTTTGTATATTTTAACAAAAATTATTGAAGAATTTATGAAAAATTATGCATTTAAAAATTTATTTATTTATATTATACTTTAGCAACATTTTATAAATATTTATTTAATTTTTTTTATACAAAAACTGTTCCGCATGCCACATTATTATCTGCATTTGAATATTTTAGAAAATTTTCAACTAAATTTCATATAAACAATTGAAATTAAGCAAAAAAAAATTGAAAACTAAATGTTTATTTTTTTCGCATAGACAAACTAGATCTTGACATATAAAATTACTCGAGCTAAACGAAAGAAATTTTAATTTAATGCCTAAATATTTTGTATAGATTGTAAATAGTGACTATAAGGCCAGTCCACAGATCTAATTAACAACTTTGTAGAAAAATTTTATAAATTATAGTAAATAGTGGTATTTGACTGTGTTCAAAAGTGTGTGATGTAATTTTTTTTGTTAATTTTATAAAATTTTATTTATTTTATATAATTTGATATTTTCAAAATTTTTTGGGTTTATAGTTTTTTTAGATTTGTGGCAAATTAGCAAGATTTAGTAGTAGTAACAAAATTTTCCAGATTTTGAAGTTTTAATTTCGATTTTAGAGAAAAACATCATAGAAGAGAACATTCGATTCAGATGAAACGATTTGAAGAGATTTGGGTTAATTATGGACCGACCTCTACAAAATTTTGATCGGTACTTTTATGACAAGACAAACAAAATAGTCCCTATGTTAAGCTTATATCTTAAAGAATTAAATTATTACATCGATCTTTTAACATCTTCTTTAAATAACATTTTATTATATATTTACAGTAAAACTAAATAATAAACTCTCAAATTTCTATTTAAAACCTATTTCGTCATATTTAAATATGACATTTAGTCATCTTAAATTGACAACCAATAAAAATTGATGATTTTAAAACCACTCACTCATTTTCACATATTAATAAAGAAACTCTCAATTTAATATTTGGAAATTCGAACATTCCAAAAAATAATATAACAAATGGCTGAGTATCATATCTCTCATATAAAAAAACTCATACAATAACAATTTTATTAAAAAAATCTATAAAAAAAACAATTGAAATTCAAAATGTAAAAAAGAGTAAAGAAAACGAAAACAAATACTCATATTTTTAAGTACGATCGTTGTTAGTGTAGTTGTTATTTAATAAAATTTGTTGTTGTTATTATATGGTTATAGTCAGACGATTAACAAGCAAACAAACCAAGAGGTGGAGTTATAACAATTGATGTACTTAATTGTTGTTGTTGTCTCAACAAAAAACAACAATACTTAACCAACAGCAATAACAATCAAAACAATTGAAATACAAATAAACAGGAAAAAAATGAACAACAACAATAATAAAATAATCATTGTATCTCTTTTCATTACAACAACGCCAGCAAAACGAATGAATCTTTTATTTAACTGACAGTCATCGAAAACAGCAACAATAACAACAACAACATAAAAATGATAAAATACTATCACAACAATACCCAACTAAAACATATCAACAATTTTTAAAAATTGATCTTTTTATTTCATTCATTCTGGTGAATTTTTTTGTACTTCATTTTCTATTGCGTGACCATAGATCTAAAATCGAAGATAATGGGACAATGACAACAACTACTTGTTGTAGACAGCAGAGTACTTGGACACAAGTACTTGGAAAAAAGTAGAAATCAGATGAAATGAAATCGGAAAAGGGAGAAGAGAATATAGTTGATGCTTTAAAACTACTTGTTCATATAAGATTGTTCAGTTTTTAATGTTAATACACATAAATGGCATAAACATTTTTATATCAATAACCCAGCAAACATAATTTTTAAGTAGATAGTTTTGAGTCCAATTGATAAAATATTTCTCTGGCTGTTTCTGGAATGTTTATGAATAATTAACAAATAAAAAAACAGGCCAACAAAATTTTAAAAAAGTCGAAACCCTGAAACCAATTTAGTATTTTCTAAAGGATTGAGCCGTGCCGAATCCTAATTTCTCCATCACATCTGGGATTTGAGGTATTATGTTCCGAAATTTGAAAAACGACATTTTGGCATTTTTGAGACGTTATAACAGTGCCAAGACAACTTTATTTATAAAATTTTGAAATCTCAAAGTTCATTCTATCAACTTTAAAATGAGGGCTTAAAATCTGGTATATCTTCTTTCAGAATGAGCAAGTCTGAGTTAAGTATACGTACTACCGATACAAAGTTGGACGAGCGGATTCAGACATACATAAATATGTAGAGCATGCGGATAGGACAGCGAAAATCCGCGTGACTTTCATTGTCATTGCCAGGATTTTATCGAAATTCAAAATATTTTGTATTATTCCAGATACTGATTTGAAAATTTTAATGAACTATGTACGTCTAGACCCTATAGGGATCTAGGTGCAGTTTTTCGGATAAGATGTATTATGGAAGAAGTAATATACAGCAATGGATGTGTTCGAATAGCTTAACCTAACATAACTGCAACGTTAGCAATGAAGTCGTTCGAAAAGCCAAACGAGACTCCTGGAAACTTTTCTGTGAACAGGTAGATAGCGTAAATGACGTATCGAAGATAAAAAGTTCCTATCCAAAATTCATGTCCAACCGGAATCCATGATCTATGACACGGGCAGGAGGCTGGAGGATATGGAGGAGATAATGAAACTCCTAATGGACTCTCATTTCCCACCCGGTATATCGAATAACATGGATGAACCGATATTGGAGGAAGGGGAGCCTAAAAGAGCTTTGCTCCCTATAAAGCTGCACGGCCAGATGGCGTTTTCCCGGCACTTTTGCAGATGGAGGCGGGACTGGTTTCCATACATCTGTCATAGATATTCACTGCATGCTTGAAATTACCTTATACCCCAGTTAAATGGTAGGATGCAAGGGTAATTTTTATACCCAAACCAGAGAAACCTAATATGCGACACCTACGTCCTATCGACCGACAAGACTTAAGTCCATCCTACTTAAAACCTCGGAACGGATAGTCGATAGTATGCTTAAAAGCAGTATACCAGCCAAATATCTTGAATGTAAGCAGCATGCTTATGTTAAGGGACGAACGGTGGAAACCGCTTTAAACGAAGTTGTCCACTACATAGGTGCATCCTTTGACAGCAAACTGTATACACTGGCGGTATTTCGCGGTATACCATAGGATGGCAATTTGTCTCCTTTACTCTGGGTTACCACGATTAATAGCCTAAGGACCGTCACCGAGAAAGGACTTAGACCTGTCTGCTATGCAGACGATGTCGTAATACTATTAAAGGGAAAGGATCCAAATTGCTTGTGTAGAAAAGCTGAGGAGTCTCTGAATACGGCCTTGAGTTGGGCTCAACCGAAAGTCCTCAATGTTAACCCGGCGAAGACGGAAATCTGTCTTTTCACAAGAAAGACAAACATTTCTATGTATAATGGAGCTTGCTTCCTGGGCAAGAAGATTCCATGACCGGAAATTAAAATGAAGACACCACAACAAGGCACAATTGGTGCTGAGCGATATGTAGAAGAACTATGTGCATGGGGTCTTAGTCCTACTATGACAAATTGGCTTTATAAAAGTGTAATTAGACCAACTCTAGCTTATGCTTCAATAATCTGGTGGACTGCTTTGGACAAAAAGTGTAATATCAAACTACTACAGGGAGTTCAGCTTACATGCTGCTTGGGTATAAGTGGTGCCATATAAAAGTAACAAATCATACTGTCGATTTTCGTAATCCCCCGGGGGCATGTAACCTTTATGATGTTATTTCAATCCCCGGGAAAAATGTCCACAATTATAATTCAGGATAAGTTTGTTGCTGTTACTGAAGTGAACAGATATCTCAGAGTGACTGTGGGAGTAAGCGTTGAAAATGAGTTGATGTTAATTGTATATGATACAGGATGGATGAATGGTATACGGAATTTTCCCACACGCATACTCAGAGTGTGAGTGTCGGATGTTGTTCTCTATGAATGAGTCGGACGACTGGGAAATGTGCTGGGTTAAATGGAGATGAATGAAAGGTATCTTATACAAATGATAACAATAAATTTTCTTGAGCAAAGTGCTTTACATGGGCCGACAGAACCATGTACAAAAATTACGGTGGTGAGTATTATAGTCAGCTCACCGAGTGGTTGGGAAAGTACCAACGTGAAATAAGCCAGTATTGCGGGTGTTTACTTAAAGCACTACGACATTTAGTCGATTTTCGTAATGTTGGGTTCATAATTGACCATAGTCACCATACAAAATCCCATTCCTAAAAATAATAAAGTATCCCTTTGAAAATGGACATATCACCCATATAAAGTGCCTTTCAGAAATCTGTTTGCTGCCAATAAAGAAAAATCTTGTGTTGGTAATCTAATATGCTGAAAGATGTGTTATATGGGGGCTTGGGGGAAATATGGACCTAACCTAATAAAATTTGGTTTATGGATTTACTTTAAATAAATTTATGCTTAATTTTTCTTTTTATAAAGGGGGATTTGTATGGGGGCTATGGTCAAATGAGACCTGAACATTACTAAATTCATCATAGTTATTAAGGTTAGTATAAACTAAGCTGTAAAGCTTCATGCCAAGATACGAGTATATTAAATATATTTATGATCTTAAAAACCATATTCGACGGGATCAGTTGTATGGGGCTAAGTGAAATAACGGGCCCCTGTTAACCATTTTTAATGGGTTTCGTCCCTGCTACTATATATATTTATATATACATATACTTTCCCACTATAGTGGTATAAATAGTGACAATAAAGTTGCAAAAATAAGATTTAAATATTGATAATAAAAGTCATGCTGTTGAGGACTGACATCTTTACACCAAAAAGTAACAAAATATTAGTTACATGGTGTCAACATTTAACCATCAATATTTGCTCATTCATAAATTCATGTCATTGCAGCACCCACACTCAAAAAGAGAAAAAAAGCGAAAATAAATACCAACAGACTTAAATCAATTACTCGTTTACAATTATGGAAAAAAATATTAATATCATTTTTGAAAAACAATGAAAACGCAAATAAAAACATCTATATTTGGAAAAATAAGTTGAGATTGACAATAATCACATTTAATACTTAAACAAAAGCAATATTCAAAAAATTTAAAACAAAAATTTAAAATAAAAAAATTTAAATTGTAATATACAAAAAACACTTTAGAGAAAGTGGGTCAATAAATTGACATTAATTACATTTTGTTTTTATTTTAATAGTTTTTTCGTTAAAAATTAACAATAAATTGTAAATTAATTATTAAAAATAAACCCGCTGACTCAGTACTTGTAATTGGCAAACTAAAATGTAAACAAATTATTTATTAATAAATAAAAATTTATGCTTTAAATAGAAACAAATAATTTTTAATAAAATTGTCATAATTAAATGATGAACAACTGAGCACAAAAATAAATCTTTTCTAAATATATTTAGCCGGCAAATAATCATCAAATACTTTCAAGATTACGACGACAAGAAATCATTTGAATCTATTTTAGTTGTTTTTTTTTCGGACTAAAAATAGATTGAAATAGATTTTCAATTTAATCTAAATTTAAATTGAAAAAAAGTGTATAAATCTAAATTTAGTTTATGAGTTTTGAACATTTGGTTGGTGTGTTTTTTTGCTATTGCTTTTTTCGTTGCTCATTTTTGCCTCTAATCAATAAACGGGGCTAAAATAATGAAAACAAATCATTTCAAATAGAGTACCAAGGAACCAACAGAGTAAAACTAACAAAAAAAAAAAAAAAAATCAAAAGAATCTTGCAACTGCGTCATGAATACAAATGAATTGTTTTGGTTGGTTTTCTATATATATTTTTTGGGATTAAATATACAGGACAAGACGGTTAAAACGTAAGATCTGTACTGAAAAATATAGATGGATTGGCAGCACCGCCTGTGTGCCCCATTAGCCAAAACATTAAACACAACACCATCATGACGTTACTATATTCATTAACAGATGATCATGATCATAATGATTATCATCATTTTGCTGGTCGTTTAAACAGCTAGCCATAAAATGATACACTGATCCATATAGAAAACAAGCTAAATATAAAAGAGAAATAAAAATAAGAACATGATCAGCCAAAACAAAATATGTATATATTTTTTTCTATTTGCTGAAATATGGAAAATATATAGCAATTTGGTCTATATTTAACAGGTCGTCTAATCATACTTTGTTTGTGGTTGTTGTGCTCTTGGCCCCCTCCCTCTATTGACCCCTCTTGACAATTAACCCATTAAGGATGTAATGAAAATATTATGAGCACAAATTTATTTTCTGAATATTTGTATTTACCCTGGCATTTAAACATTTTAAGACCAAGACTAAGTTTGTAGTAAATTATAACCGCTTTATCAATTACAGTCTAGTCTATAGACTTGTCTAGCCTATAGTCTAGTCTATCGTCTAGTCTATAGTCTAGTCTATAGTCTAGTCTATAGTCTAGTCTATAGTCTAGTCTATAGTCTAGTCTATAGTTTAGTCTATAGTCTAGTCTATAGTTTAGTCTATAGTCTAGTCTATAGTCTAGTCTATAGTCTAGTCTATAGTCTAGTCTATAGTCTAGTCTATAGTCTAGTCTATAGTCTAGTAGTCTAGTCTATAGTCTAGTCTATAGTCTAGTCTATAGTCTAGTCTATAGTCTAGTCTATAGTCTAGTCTATAGTCTAGTCTATAGTCTAGTCTATAGTCTAGTCTATAGTCTAGTCTATAGTCTAGTCTATAGTCTAGTCTATAGTCTAGTCTATAGTCTAGTCTATAGTCTAGTCTATAGTCTAGTCTATAGTCTAGTCTAGTCTATAGTCTCGTCTAGTCTATAGTCTATTCTATAGTGTAGTCTATAGTCTAGCCTATAGTCTAGTCTATAGTCTAGTCTATAGTCTAGTCTATGGTCTAGTCTATAGTCTAGTCTATAGTCTAGTCTATAGTCTAGTCTACAGTCTAGTCTGTAGTCTTGTCTATAGGTAGTCTATATATTCGATTCAAAATTTTCCGAAAGTCCTAATAGGTTAACTTAAACGAATCAAAAAAGTAAGTACATTGAAATACTTATACCGCTTCATAAAACACTAAAATAAAAACAAAATTAACAACACACAGAATACAAAAAGAAAAACTATTACCGGCATCATGCCTAAATTAGCCGCACGTTGTCATAAAATGTCGATTCTTACAAAATAGCGTAACATTCATCTGTCGAAATCTACATGCACCCAACCATACACTCAAGCAAACAAACAATTATTCAGCATTTGTTTCTGTAGTTGTTGCCGTTTTTTTCTAGAATCTAGATATAACTAAAGGTCTTTGGATGGATCATCATTATTATTAATTTGATGAATATAAAAAAGTGATTATTATATTCATGATGATGATAATGACGTTGATAGTTCATGTTGTATAGTGCTGCGTCCTATTTCTCAATCCAAGAAAGACTTTTAAAACCCAGCAGGTGATCAAATGCTCTAAAAATCTATTCTTTTCGGACGCACCTCTATAAAAAGACTAAACCATAAAAAAACATAAGCAAATTATAAATTTGAAAACAGATTCAAAATGCTTATAGTCAACACTAGATGGCGCTTTACTGATGACTCTGATTACACTGATGATGTCCGCTTTATAAAAAAGACTGCGGTAACCATTTTCTTAAAAAAGCACAAAATTAATTGCATATTTATCAAATTTTGTTTTGCCAATAATTACGTCAAAATACATACGTATACCATTAGCCTTAAACGATGAGAATTGTTTACAGTATCAAAAATATTTATGTGTGTATTTGCACTCCCCCTTTTGGAATTGAACCTATTAGAACTAAACAATTGTTTTAAAAATAGAATTTTCACATCATCACTTGTCGGTACATATTTCTATTTTATTAAATGTTTATTTCAGATGATTTTTTTATTGTATACAGTTTAAAATCAAGTTCAGAAGATGTGTTTTTTGGGTTTATTAAAAAATAAGCGAATTTTTATTACATTACACCCTACATCGGCAGAATACGTTTATTATGCTAAAGATGTCGTCGTACTTCTATTGCAGAAGAAACCATAAATATGTATTTCGATTAGGCTCAGCCAAGAGGGCCGAATGTTATCTCAGCAAATACGGAAATCTGACTAAGATTCCTGTCTATAGTAATATATGGTTCTAGGGCAGAACGATGTCAGTTACTGATAGATTATAGAACCAACTGAGTACATTGATGTTGGCTACTATATAGGAGAACCATAGATCCTTAAGTCCAACTACGTGACAATGGCTTTACAAATAACTTAATTATATAAATTATTGTACATTTCACTTCAATCTTGTGAACATCTTTGAGCAAAATAACACGGAAACATTGCCGGATATTTTTTGAGATATAAGGTAGCGTTCGCAGTACTCCTATCAGTTGGCGAATTAACCAAAGAAGTTACTTTATCAGTGCATATTTGAAAAGTACACAAACATCAGACATACCCAGTCGATGGATTGGTTCCAAATAGAGGAGAAGTGGAACACTAGAGCTAACACCCGTGGGAATTTTCTACTACACGGATGGCGCTAAATTGGAGATAGATAAATGTATATTATCGACTTCGATGGAGACGTTCCCACGACATTTGGATCTTCACTCCGTAACGATCCGAGTCATACTCGGCCAAAGTTTGTCAACCCAGAGACAGCTGCATCAACCGAAAGTTTTTTCCTATGAACTATCGACTTCCATATACATATATTTATTTCCGATTGTGAACCAAAAATTTTGGAGGTCACATTTGATAGAGGAGGTATCCCCTTCTTAGTCTGATTAACTCCTCTTCACTGCGAAGTTGAAATAAGATACTCATAGAGCTAGCCGGCAACACTTTTATTATGGACAGAGAAACCTTGTTGACTACCTATAAAATAATTGGACGGCCCGTGACCAGTGGCCAGTGTGGTCTGCTTAGCTGATTGATGCACAGTGCAGAAATATACAAAGCTGCTAAATTGTTGCCTTCCGGGTTTCATTCAAATAATAATGAGCACCACTCACATGAGCTAAACAAAGTCCTCACGGTCAGGGGACACAATGTTATGCTGACTAAACAGTTTCTTCTGGGAAGTAACTGGTGAAGACATTCTAACTTTAAAATCAGTCAGACTACCGAGGCATGACAGGAAGGATCTTCATGTATAGGAGGAGTGCATACCAAATTCTATGTACATATGAAATTACTATGGTCGTAGTTCGTTTATAGACGCTTTGAAAGACATTCATAGAGACTCCATCGATATCACGGTTTCAGGTTTGCCACATGAACGTCGTACTTGGAGGTTGCCCTCCGCTTTTAGCGGAATATAGAACAACCTGTTGCGGTAAACAAGAGTTGCTCTAGCACAAGTGTCAACGAGATGAAGCAATTGGCTCAACGTCTACAACGTCGAGCATAGACCAGGACCCCATGATACCTACCACATATTCGACTGTCCAGCACCTTACTAGCGTAATGGATTTATGGACTAATCCAGTAGATGTTTCTGAATATCATGACTGGAACCTCAATGTAGAACCCCCGGTTTAAAAGTGAAAAGTTTTAGCTATTACAACAACAACAATAACCATCTTCAAGATCACAACACTGGCTTCCAGGTAGTAAAAAGTACATGTTATTGCTAATTGTGTAAAATGCGTTGGATTAAATATGAAGGAGAACTATATTTTCCGATAGGCAATTAGATTAAATAGAAGTCTGTATTATAGTGTGAGAAAGTCATAGAAAACTCTTCTGCTATTGAAAATATCTGGAAACCGGGACAAGTTATTAAGGGTAGTGAACTTGAGGAAGATAACTTCACAAATGCAAAACCATTAGACGCAACGAATTTAAAGGGCAATAAAATTCAATACAGTCACATGGTATAATAGAACTGAGAATAGGACCTTAAAAATCCAATAGTGGTATTTATTGATCGACTATGATTAGTTTCAAATATTCTCACTCCCTGCTCTCTTTTTAAAACAAATTTTTTTACTCACTTATTAATGTAAACAAAAATTGCATTACCGTAATATTGAATTAAGTTAATTTGAGATTTATTTTTGGACCGATTATACGATATGTTTTGCCTTTTCTCATTTTTTTTTTTGAAATTTATTAGATGTGCTGTTGTTGTTCTTGCTGTCGACAGAAATTAGATAAATGTTTTTGCATTGATTTTGAACTTAATATTTTCAAAATTTTATTTTGTGTAAATGTTTTGTGTATTTTCTTTAGTTGATTGCTCTTGTTATTTAAAAAAAAAAATTGTTTTTCATTCAATATTTCTAAATTTAGAATTAGTTTCGAATAATGAAAATTATTTTTAAACTTTTGGTCAAGGTATTATTTTAAAGATTTAGCGTTAATAATCTTTGAGTGTTTATTTATCTTTTGTAAACATGTTTTTTTAATATGTTATATAGAGTTCAAAGAAAGAATATTTACAAATCTAATAAAAATAAGTCAAAGTTGTTTATACATAATTATCCAATATTTATAATTTTGCCAACAAATTTTAAGTGCTTTATAGATTCTATAAGTATTCAAATTTCAAAAACTTTCCACGACATTTTTTGTTATACTTCCTCAATAGAAAACAAAGGGGCCAAAATAGTTCCATGTTAAAATTGGCTAAATGACATCAATTTCATTGTTGTCTTATGGAGACATTTAAATTTTATTTGATTGCTCCCAATGCTTTCTTTGTGATTTTATGTCTTTTATTTTTGGTATTTATTATTTTATTTTTCCATATTTTTTGTTTTTCTTAATTTTATAATTTTCAATGTTTATTAAGTATTTTACAGTTTGTTGTTATAATATTTATTATCACAGGCCAACAACAACAAAAAAATACTACTAAAAAAATTAAAAAAAAAAGAATGTTGCATGGAAATACTTTCGTCTCGTAAGTTGTGGGCGTATTTTGATTATGATATACTGGCGAATTATGTTGTCATTTTAATTTTGTCTTTTTGTTTTTCATTTTCTTCTTGTTTTTTATAGTATTATTTTTATTGTTGTAAAAAACATAATGCAAACTCTTGTATTAAAAATGAAATGCAGCCAAAAGAAGAAAAAATGAAATATTTGCAAATATTTAATATACGAGTGCTATTATTACAGACATCTAAACACACATACTATTTATCTTAACTACACTCACGGAAAAAAAGTTAGTTCAAGAAAGCAAAATTTGTTGTGTTTTAGCCATTGACTTCGTTTCTATAAACCTTGTCTGTGGAATTGGCTAGACGCAGACAAAATGGCCGTGTTAATGTGAACCTTTTTCAAGAAACAATAAATTTATTGTATGATCGCTTACGCTCGGAACGGGTATGCTAATAAAGAAGAAGATGATACCAGAATCGATATTATCGACACTGGGCATCAGTAACTAATAGAGTCATAGCAACAGAATGCCAAAAAGGAGCATTGAGGAGTTCTATCACCTCTCCTCTGGAATCTAGACATTAACTCACTGTTAGTGTAGCCACTTTTTTCACTTTGCTTTCAATCTACACTAAGGCGATTGAACCGCTGGATTTAAAAAAAGTGGTCTTGGTGTTAATCCCTGGAAACCTTAAATTTTTCTTAAAAAAAATCAAAATGCCACCTTTTCCGTTACCTTGTCTGAATGGAGTGGAACTAACTCTAACAGTGCAAACTACTTGGCATCGTTCCAGATTTTGAACTTTCATGGAATCTGAATGTCCAAGCGAGAGCTTCTAAGTCAGCTATTGACATCTACGCTTGTACTCCCAATCTCATTCCTGACAAGAGTTTTACAGTGTAAATGGATCGATCGATATCTACACTGATAGATCCAAGCCACCACAGGATGTGGGAGGTGGCTTCTATATTCCCTTGCTTAATAAAAAGGTAAATTTCAAGGTGCACGACCAATGCAGTATACATATTACAGGCGGAAATCTCAGTCATAAGAGGAGCAAAAAACTGGATGAGGAACTATAGCCCAGCTAGCATTTTTGAAATTATTGATCACATTCGAGTCATTTATGATTCTTCTGCACGATTAAAATTATGACATATGTGCTTATTTTCTGATCATAGATGATACTTTCGTCGGTAGAAAATGATATCCTAGCAGCGACTCTTTTATAAGAGTTTTTTATAAACATTTCTTTTGATCAGTTCCGAGTAATCTTTTTGGAGCAATTTGGAGCAAAATTATACATATTTTAGGAATTTTTGAGTCTTTTCTGAGTCATTTTTGTGACTGACATAACAATAATACAGAAAACAATTTTGATCTTTTAATCAGTTTCGACACATTTTTACGTTTAATAAGAAACAATTTTATATCTTCCAACTGCTTGAAATATAATCAAAAAATAAGTTTTTAATCCATCATATTATAAACACCAGGATGATCAATTCATGATTGCTATACATGTTGTTATTGTTTTTGAAATAGTGAGTTTCAAATCATTTATCGCGATCATTTGCGAATCAGTTTTTAAGGGCTTAACTTATTAATAACTTTTAGGTCATAAAAAGGAGTCAAAAAAGACTCACTTAACTGATCAATCATCCTACAATCTTCCAAATGCTAGCTGGGAGGATACTCAATAGGAATTTTCGAATTTGTAGTGACAGTAAGCCTGCCATCAGACTGCCATCCAGACTGCTTCGGGCGTCTCTAGGCGTGATGGCTAACCATTCGAACATAAAACTACTCTGGATATGAACAATATTGAAATATCGAAATCCAGTGCTCATCTACAAATGAACGATGCTGACACTACTGGTGGTGTTCAACTTTCCTGCTGTAAATCTATAATTCAGCAGGAATATCTTGGGACTGCCTGACCGCTTGCTCAACTTCTAGACAGACCTTGCCTCTCTATGATGATAGAAGGTCTCATAGATTGTAGGAGCTTTCAAGAGTTAGGCAACGACTGTTAGTAGCCATACTGACAGGAACATTTGAACATTTTCTTTGTCACTGTCCCACCCTCTTGACTATCAGGACTGTTATTTTGGTTAGTCTGACCTTGCCCGACATATTGGATCTATCCGAAATTGATGTGATCGGATAGAATCGTGTCTCAGGTTGGTTTGGCTCTGTATTGAATATGAACATGAAAAGTCTCATGTGTACATGGACCTAAGTAAGTCGACTCTTTTGTCCTACCTAACCTAAATTGAAAACCATTAAACTGAAATATACATATATTTCTATCCAGACGGAAGTCCATGTTATGACGAAATGTGTAATGTGAATAAGTAATTCCGAGGTTAGCATGACACAACTATACATGATTGGAAAAAAGGATTCAGACGAATCTAGAGCACGCAATACTAGAACATTTTTTTACCTAAATTAGATTTAAATTTCTATAGGAACTCTAATTGAAAAATTCTAAGGAACTGCAATAAGGCAAAATTTTCAGAATACCGGACGATAACTCCTTTCATAGACCATTATGTAAGGTTATTCATGAAAAATAGCGCACAAATTCCTTCCTTCAACCTTACTTATCCTAACCCAAATTCCAATTACCCGAGAGTCAAGAGGTCAGGAGCGAATCAAGCTAATTTAGTATACACTAGTCTATAGTCTAGTCTATAGTCTAGTCTATTGTCTAGTCTATAGTCTAGTCTATAGTCTAGTCCATAGTCTAGTCTATAGTCTAGTCTATAGTCTAGTCTATAGTCTAGTCTATAGTCTAGTCTATAGTCTAGTCTATAGTCTAGTCTATAGTCTAGTCTATAGTCTAGTCTATAGTCTAGTCTATAGTCTAGTCTATAGTCTAGTCTATAGTCTAGTCTATAGTCTAGTCTATAGTCTAGTCTATAGTCCAGTCTATAGTCCAGTCTATAGTGTAGTCTAGTCTAGTCTATAGTCTAGTCTATAGTCTAGTCTATAGTCTAGTCTATAGTCTAGTCTATAGTCTAGTCTATAGTCTAGTCTATAGTCTAGTCTATAGTCTAGTCTATAGTCTAGTCTATAGTCTAGTCTATAGTCTAGTCCATAGTCTAGTCTATAGTCTAGTCTATAGTCTAGTCTATAGTCTAGTCTATAGTCTAGTCTATTGTCTAGTCTATAGTCTAGTCTATAGTCTAGTCCATAGTCTAGTCTATAGTCTAGTCTATAGTCTAGTCTATAGTCTACTCTATAGTCTAGTCTATAGTCTAGTCTATAGTCTAGTCTATAGTGTAGTCTATTGTCTAGTCTATAGTCTAGTCTATAGTCTAGTCCATAGTCTAGTCTATAGTCTAGTCTATAGTCTAGTCTATAGTCTAGTCTATAGTCTACTCTATAGTCTAGTCTATAGTCTAGTCTATAGTCTAGTCTATAGTCTAGTCTATAGTCTAGTCTATAGTCTAGTCTATAGTCTAGTCTATAGTCTAGTCTATAGTCTAGTCTATAGTCTAGTCTATAGTCTAGTCTATAGTCTAGTCTATAGTCTAGTCTATAGTCTAGTCTATAGTCTAGTCTATAGTCTAGTCCATAGTCTAGTCTATAGTCTAGTCTATAGTCTAGTCTATAGTCTAGTCTATAGTCTAGTCTATAGTCTAGTCTATAGTCTAGTCTATAGTCTAGTCTATAGTCTAGTCTATAGTCTAGTCTATAGTCTAGTCTATAGTCTAGTCTATAGTCTAGTCTATAGTCTAGTCTATAGTCTAGTCTATAGTCTAGTCTAGTCTATAGTCTAGTCTATAGTCTAGTCTATAGTCTAGTCTATAGTCCAGTCTATAGTCTAGACTATAGTCTAGTCTATAGTCTAGTCTATAGTCTAGTCTATAGTCTAGTCTATTAAAAGCTATCTGCAGCAATCGATGGAGCAAGGACTGAACTAGTAGGCGAGGTAGGCAAATGTAGCTGAGCTTTGTCATAATGTATATTTGGCCAATGCTCGCTGCAAACAAATCAATTGTTTTCGGTGCAATTCCAGAAGATCATTCTTCTGGTTCCAACCTTCATATGTATGTATTTGGCTTTGGTATTGTTTCGGTTTTCTAGAAATATTATGATACTTTTCCTTTACCAATTAACTATTAGCTACAAATTGCTGTGCGTATACATATCACACACAATTTTCTTTGAGTGTTTAATTGTATCGTAAGTACATACTACTTACAACAACATTCTCGTGCATAGTACATTGATAATTTAGTATGGCATAAAGTTTAACATAAATAATATTGTTGTATGCAGTTAAAGGGATTTATGTCATTTTTCGAAAAGACAAAAAAAAAAAGGAAGAAGAAAAACGCCAAGATATAAAGACTGAATCAACGAACAACAGCGAAATTGAAAGAAAAGCGAGAAAAATAGTATTATTTAAATTTATGCAAAAAATACAAAAAAAAAACAACAATAACATACACATTAGACTTAATACAATATTATTTAATAAGTACACAGAGAAAATTGTTAGCAATGTAATAAACTAATTGGTTAACAAATGATTTGATTTAAGAAACCAATTTTAATGTTTGTAGTTAAAAGATTTTTATACAAAAATAAGAAACATTTTCATGTTGCTTAATCAAATTTTTGTTGCAGCAATCGAATAATTTAGTTATTGCAACTGAAACTGTTTTTTCTTTGTGTATGAATTCGTATGTGTATTTGCAACAGATGAAAATAAAAGAGAAGAAATGTCAACTTGTTAAAACTTTAAGAATTATTCATTTGGACATTGCAACATGCGTCACAATGTGGCATAATAAATAGAAAAAACAAAATGCATTTTTACAATTATAATCCTGAACAAAACATTGTTGTTAACAACAGAGAGCATTAAAAAACAATTTTACCCATACATTTCAAAATTCTTGGGGAAAATATGGATTTTGTTTAAAATCGTACTAACAATTAACAAAAATTTAGCAATTTTATGATTTGGTTAAAATTTTTAAAACCGATGTTACTTTAGATTTTAAATCACGAAACACAGAGGTGATTTTTCACCTACAAGTCATGAGTCAAAATTATATAAAATAGTTTTTTTTTTACTTATTTCAAAATGATTATATCACTCATTATAATTTTTTTTACACAAATACCATTTAATTTATCTCTATTTGTTTTATCTATTGTTAACATCGTTTTTATCTTAAATTGTTGGTTTTTATTATTGTCTACATTGTTAGCTTATTCAATTACAACGGACATTTTTGTAGCAACAAATTCCAAAACAATGTTGTAATTAAAACTCAAAAAAAAAAAACGAAACTAATCAATTAAATATGTACGATGATTTTTTTTGTATATTTCCATTAACAAGTATAATTTCAATTGATTTCGTGTAGTGTCATTGTAATTAATCTTAAGATGTCATTCAATCGTAACCTCTGGCTAAAATAATCAAATTCTTTTGCAGCAATTGATGTTGATGTGATGTTTAACACAACAATTGGTCAATTAATGTGACTCATCTTTTGGTAAATGTATAAATTGATTAAAAACTACTATTGATTGAGTGAGTAAGAGTATTTTTAACATTAAATTTAAAAAACATAAATTTACTTAATTTGGTAATCTTTAACCCAAAATTAACTTGAACATCAACCAGTTTCAGGTTGTCAGGAATGCCCACGATCTGCAAAACTACAAAACATGTCTTCTAAAAGTGATATCATGTAATTAGTCCTTTATGTTCAGACAGGAAGATACAGATACATTCTGTTCTCCATTAGCAAGCAGAAATTGACACTTATTATGTATAAGTCCTTTCTTCCATGTTTCCCTACTCTTTGGACCATCGGTCTTGAGCATTACAATAGCATGTTTCATTAATACGTTTCTTGATCTTTCGGCAATATATAAGCAGTTTATATTCCTGTGTCCCTTCATCCATACAATTGCCAATGCGTCGTCATCTCGTTCAGTAACGCCCGATATTCATGGACAAGTTTAGATGTGGAATACAAAGCGATCGGGGATTTTACATACCCGTTCAATGTCTCGCCATCTCGTTGTAAGAAAACTGCATTCATGGATAAGTTTTGTCGTTGAATACAGACTGATCAAGGATTTAGTAGCAACTTGACTATCAGTATTTACATATGTCCTGATATCCCCAGTAGATATTCCATAGTGCCTTAGCCAATTCTCTGCTATTTTAATCGCCTATATTTTGGTGTGAAGGAAGGGACAATCGTGATTTAAGAGACTTTAGTCCCTAAACCACGAATATACCACCGCCAAATCCTCTCGTTGTCTTGGATTTATCAGTATAGGTATTAAAACAATCGCCAGAAGAGATTAGAGATTCATGATACTCCTTAAGATATAATGCTGGAATGGATGGTCCCTGAACATAGTAGGTATAGATTCAGTAGAGTATCGACAAACTTCAAAAGTCCCCTGGATCAAATGTTATCAAAGTAGAGGTTACTTATGTGAAGAGAAGATAATTTCATAACCTTTTAAAGAAGTGGTCTGTTAGCGATTATGTAAAAATCGTGCCATCCATAATAATTGGCTGGATTACTGCTTATAAATTTAGTTTTTGAATACATACGAATCAAAGAATTTAGTAGCAATTCGACTACCAGTATTCTTATATTCTGATGAGGGATATCATATAGTACCTTAGCCAATTCGCTGCTCTATTAATCGTCTATATTTCGGAGTGAAGGAAGGTATAATCGTAATTTAGGAAACTTTAGTCCCATATTCTTCAGTGAAGATATCACAGCAAGACACTAAGACAATCCCATCATTGGGTTTAGTAGAATATAGACAAACTTCACATGTCCCCCGGATCAAAGGTTATCGAAGCAGAGGTTACTTATGTGAAGAGTAGATAATTTCATAACCTTTTAAAGAAGTTGTCCATTTCAGATTATGTCGAGGTCGTGCCACCAGACGACTACCCATATATAATTAATTATTTGCTTCATTACAGCTTCTTATAGTCATTTAACGTTGCTAACTTGAGAAGAGAAAATTGTATAATATAATATTTTCTGGAGGGTACAAACGTTGCGATTTTCCAGGATGGACACTAAGACTATATTTTATGCTCCACGAGCTTATGACCAACCTTTGAGATAATAGACACGAATGTCAAAGTGCTTTACGTGAGTGCCTGCCGTGTTGGCTTATCTCACGGTGGTCTGTCTCATCCACTGGGTAGCATTGAGAACGGTCTACCATCGCCCCTTCAATCTTCAATGAAGAAATCAGGTGGCAATTTTTTGCCGGTCCATGTACAAGCACTTTGCTGAAATACTCGAGCTATCTAATCTCTTGCCATAGTAGCCCCGTTGGGCAAGGACTAGTAACATGAGCAAGCTCCAATCTAACCCCGACAAAGGAAAAGGCAATCACTGGTTAGAGTCAATAGAAGGGGCGGAACCAACATCAGGTGAAAACACCCTATTGTTGTTATGAGATGGCAACAACCGAAGCGCAAAAAGGCGTACTAAATCAGTACTAGTCTCCAATATATGGAGACTTTTCTAATCTTTCACCAATTTTTGCATCAGTTCCATTCCCATGATCATAAAGATCTTTCTACGGAATGACAGGCAACTACTGAACGCTAACCTGACAATTATCCAGCATATACTGGGTCCCTATTACACCACCGGTAAGAAATACCGATCGGGTTCAGGTCTCCAGCATATGCTGCTTTGTACACAGACCTGTGTCATTTGAATAGAGAATTAGCCAACGCATTATATATAGGGTATATCAGCCCTTAAACCAACAATATCTTCCCTCGAATTTGGGTTTAAACCACAGCTACTACGTGGATCCCGAAGAAACATCAACCAACTGACCAGCCAGGACAAGTCCTGTGGGCAACTGGCCACCCGTAGTACCAGATTATGTGGTTCTCTGGTTAGACCTCATGTCAAATCATACCAAGGACTAGCCGAGGAGTGAAGTGACATCACCAGTTTATAGTCCCGACAGACTAGAGGTACTGGTAGCACCTCTCTCCCCCGGATTGCAATACACCAAGATGCGGTCTATCATCAAGGAAACATGCTCGAGGCCCTGAGATAATATATAATATAGTAGAACCTATATAATATAGTAGAACCTATATAATAATGAAATACAGTCTTCACACAAAACAATATAAAAGACGATAGGACCTATAGGACTAGCCAAGGACATGCATGTTTCCAAAGTTTGGCTGGACCGTCTTACAAATTCACATTGAATCTGGAAAGAGTATGTTAAGTTTATATTAATATACTACACCACTATAGTGGCGAGAGTATTATGCGTTTGTGCTGATGTTGTAATATTGGGAGTATATCAATCGGCTCGGAATCTTTGTCGATTTAGCAATGTCCGTCTGTCTGCTTGTCTGCCATTTGCATTTACTCAAGACCCCTGCAGTTAAATTTGAATAAACTAATTTGAGCTTTATATAGCACAGATATAAATACAAATTATATAAATAATGGTTAATTATTTATTTATAACTTTTCTTTTAAATTAATATTTTATTTTTGCGTAATTTACTAATATAATTTACATGTGTTATGATGTAACAATTAGAACAATTTATTTATAAAATAAAATATTGGAAATGTACTTATTAATAATAATTATTCAAGTCAATTGAGTACCATAAAAAAAGATAAGCATTTTTAGTACCCAGTAACCTAATTGCGATATAAAGTCCAAAAACTAAACTGATGTAATGTGATAGTAAAATATGTCATCAACAGAAATCAGTGACGTCTATAGTAAAAAACACTATTAGTTTTTATCTAAATAACGCACGTTATCGGCATGGGAGTTATAAAAAAGTTTTGATAACATTGAATGGGGTTTGATTTGCTAAATCTTCTACTTAAATTTAAGAAAATCCAAAATAGATGAAATTTATTTATATTCAAATTTAGAAAAGAAATATCTTCAATAGGTGAAAAAATATTTATGGAGACAAATATCCAAAAAAGACATTCTTTCTTCTGTCACTCCTTAAAGATATTTCTATAATTTACATCGGTAATAAAGCATTTTTCGGTAACAAATTTATGTTATTCTCTAACACGGCAACAATGTAATAAAATACAAATGAAAACATAAATTTATTAACAATTTATAAAATTTTATCTCACATAATTCAAATTAAGAAAAAAATTGAGAAAAAAAACTATTGACCCAATTTTTTGTTTGTCTTTCGGGCAAATTAAAACTTACACGGTAAGAATAGAACATTTGAGAATAAATATAACTAAAAAAGACCTTGTCATTTATATGATTATTAAAATTAAACACACAACAAAAAATACAGTAGCAATAGTAGCAGCAGCAGCAAACAGTATCAGCTTTACCAAATCTCTAGAACTGGCAGCAGCAACATAAAAATGTTTTTTTTGAGATATGTTGGTCCATAAAATCTCGCATACATTCAGCCATAAATACATATTATAGTAATTGAAAATGAAAAAGAATTCCCTGACACACTTCCGTTTTAATACTAGTGATATGGGGTGGCACAGTCAACAGATACCGACCCCGAAATAAAAGAAGAACTAACTGAAACTATTTGGCGTCAGTGGCGACGACAACAGCACTATAGTTGAGGTGTTTTCAGTGTTTCGACGATTTTTATATTTAATGACAAATCGTGTATGTTGTGTCATTTTACAGTTGTTGAAACACACAACATCACAACAACACACTCGCAACGAACAACATTTTATTCGATTTGAATTCGAATTTTGGAATTTATTTTTTTACTTAACAGTGCGTTATGTTACGTTTACGTTTTTTTCCTGTTGTGTACGAAAGATGCCATAGTATATTTCCATTCGAGAAAATCGAATATTAGTTTACAGTGGTGAGTAAAATATTGGTTCAGTCTATAGTCTAGTCTATAGTCTAGTCTATAGTCTAGTCTATAGTCTAGTCTATAGTCTAGTCTATAGTCTAGTCTATAGTCTAGTCTATAGTCTAGTCTATAGTCTAGTCTATAGTCTAGTCTATAGTCTAGTCTATAGTCTAGTCTATAGTCTAGTCTATAGTCTAGTCTATAGTCTAGTCTATAGTCTAGTCTATAGTCTAGTCTATAGTCTAGTCTATAGTCTAGTCTATAGTCTAGTCTATAGTCTAGTCTATAGTCTAGTCTATAGTCTAGTCTATAGTCTAGTCTATAGTCTAGTCTATAGTCTAGTCTATAGTCTAGTCTATAGTCTAGTCTATAGTCTAGTCTATAGTCTAGTCTATAGTCTAGTCTATAGTCTAGTCTATAGTCTAGTCTATAGTCTAGTCTATAGTCTAGTCTATAGTCTAGTCTATAGTCTAGTCTATAGTCTAGTCTATAGTCTAGTCTATAGTCTAGTCTATAGTCTAGTCTATAGTCTAGTCTATAGTCTAGTCTATAGTCTAGTCTATAGTCTAGTCTATAGTCTAGTCTATAGTCTAGTCTATAGTCTAGTCTATAGTCTAGTCTATAGTCTAGTCTATAGTCTAGTCTATAGTCTAGTCTAGTCTAGTCTAGTCTAGTCTAGTCTAGTCTAGTCTATAGTCTAGTCTAGTCTATAGTCTAGTCTATAGTCTAGTCTATAGTCTAGTCTATAGTCTAGTCTAGTCTATAGTCTAGTCTATAGTCTAGTCTAGTCTATAGTCTAGTCTATAGTCTATAGCTAGTCGTCTAGTCTATAGTCAGTCTATAGTCTAGTCTAGTCTAGTCTATAGTCTAGTCTATAGTCTAGTCATATCTAGTCATATAGTCTAGTCCTATAGTCTAGTCTATAGTCTAGTCTATAGTCTAGTCTATAGTCTAGTCCTAGTCTATAGTCTATCCTGTCTATAGTCTAGTCCTAATAGTCTAGTCTTATCTAGTCTATAGCAAGCTATAGTCTAGTCTATAGTCTAGTCTATAGTCATCTAATCTATCTATCTAATCTAGTTGTCTAATAAGTCTATAGTCTAGCTATAGTCTAGTCTATAGTCTAGTCTATGTCCTAGACAAGTAGTAGTCTAGATAGTCTAGTCTATAGTCTAGTCTATAGTCTAGTCTATAGTCTATCTATAGTCATCTATAGTCTAGTCTATAGTCTAGTCTATAGTCTAGTCTATAGTCTAGTCTATAGTCTAGTCTATAGTCTAGTCTATAGTCTAGTCATATAGCGTCATAGTCTTAGGTCTTAGTCTAGTCTATAGTCTAGTCTATAGTCTAGTCTATAGTCTAGTCTATAGTCTAGTCTATAGTCTAGTCTATAGTCTAGTCTATAGTCTAGTCTATAGTCTAGTCTATAGTCTAGTCTATAGTCTAGTCTATAGTCTAGTCTATAGTCTAGTCTATAGTCTAGTCTATAGTCTAGTCTATAGTCTAGTCATAGTCTAGTCTATAGTCTAGTCTATAGTCTAGTCTATAGTCTAGTCTATAGTCTAGTCTATAGTCTAGTCTATAGTCTAGTCTATAGTCTAGTCTATAGTCTAGTCTATAGTCTAGTCTATAGTCTAGTCTATAGTCTAGTCTATAGTCTAGTCTATAGTCTAGTCTATAGTCTAGTCTATAGTCTAGTCTATAGTCTAGTCTATAGTCTAGTCTATAGTCTAGTCTATAGTCTAGTCTATAGTATAGTCTATAGTCTAGTCTATAGTCTAGTCTATAGTCTAGTCTATAGTCTAGTCTAGTCTAGTCTAGTCTAGTCTAGTCTAGTAGTCTAGTCTAGTCTAGTCTAGTCTAGTCTAGTCTAGTCTAGTCTAGTCTAGTCTAGTCTAGTCTAGTCTAGTCTAGTCTAGTCTAGTCTAGTCTAGTCTAGTCTAGCTAGTCTAGTCTAGTCTAGTCCTAGTCTAGTCTATAGTCTAGTCTATAGTCTAGTCTATAGTCTAGTCTATAGTCTAGTCTATAGTCTAGTCTATAGTCTAGTCTATAGTCTAGTCTATAGTCTAGTCCTAGTAGTCTATAGTCTAGCTAGTTCTAGTCTAGTCTATAGTCTAGTCTTAGTCTAGTCTAGTCTAGTAGTCTATAGTCTAGTCTATAGTCTAGTCTATAGTCTAGTCTATAGTCTAGTCTATAGTCTAGTCTATAGTCTAGTCTATAGTCTAGTCTATAGTCCTAGTCTATAGTCTAGTCTATAGTCCTAAGTCTATATAGTATAGTCTATAGTCTAGTCTATAGTCTAGTCTATAGTCTAGTCTATAGTCTAGTCTATAGTCTAGTCTATAGTCTAGTCTATAGTCTAGTCTATAGTCTAGTCTATAGTCTAGTCTAGTCTTATAGTCTAGTCTATAGTCTAGTCTATAGTCTAGTCTATAGTCTAGTCTATAGTCTAGTCTATAGTCTAGTCTATAGTCTAGTCTATAGTCTAGTCTATAGTCTAGTCTATAGTCTAGTCTATAGTCTAATCTATAGTCTAGTCTATAGTCTAGTCTATAGTCTAGTCTATAGTCTAGTCTATAGTCTAGTCTATAGTCTAGTCTATAGTCTAGTCTATAGTCTAGTCTATAGTCTAGTCTATAGTCTAGTCTATAGTCTAGTCTATAGTCTAGTCTATAGTCTAGTCTATAGTCTAGTCTAGTCTAGTCTATAGTCTAGTCTATAGTCTAGTCTATAGTCTAGTCTATAGTCTAGTCTATAGTCTAGTCTATAGTCTAGTCTATAGTCTAGTCTATAGTCTAGTCTATAGTCTAGTCTATAGTCTAGTCTATAGTCTAGTCTATAGTCTAGTCTATAGTCTAGTCTATAGTCTAGTCTATAGTCTAGTCTATAGTCTAGTCTATAGTCTAGTCTATAGTCTAGTCTATAGTCTAGTCTATAGTCTAGTCTATAGTCTAGTCTAGTTAGTCTAGTCTATGTTAGTCTATAGCTAGTCTAGTCTATAGTCTAGTCTATAGTCTAGTCTATAGTCTAGTCTATAGTCTAGTCTATAGTCTAGTCTATAGTCTAGTCTATAGTCTAGTCTATAGTCTAGTCTATAGTCTAGTCTATAGTCTAGTCTATAGTCTAGTCTATAGTCTAGTCTATAGTCTAGTCTATAGTCTAGTCTATAGTCTAGTCTATAGTCTAGTCTAGTCTAGTCTATAGTCTAGTCTATAGTCTAGTCTATAGTCTAGTCTATAGTCTAGTCTATAGTCTAGTCTATAGTCTAGTCTATAGTTAGTCTAGTTTATAATCTAGTCGGTAATTTAGATCTCAGGCAAAGCAAAGATCTCGAACAAAGTAAAGATCTTATAGAGATTAAGATATTTAAGACCCTGTTATCTCTTGTCTGTATTTTGATCTGGAGAAATATATTATCATAATACATCTGTAGCTCATTCATATAGTCTAATCTATATACTAGTCTATAGTCTGGGAATTGAAATAAGTATTTTATTATTGCTATGATTTTCTTCCATACTGTTTTGTATCACTGATATTTAAGTATAAAATCACGATTGGTTTAAAAAAAGATAAAATAAAAGTTTAAAGTATAATATAGATATGGCCACGCTAAATATACTATTAAAATTTAGTTGTAACATAATTTTTTCATCTATCTGTCTGTCGGTCCATCTGTTTGTCTGTCCAATGATCCATACTCATTTATTTGGTCATTGGGTTTTTAGTAATGTTTTCTTCTATTCTTCTAGTATTTATTTCTCCTTTTAGTTTTGTCGGCGTTTGTCATGGTTGTTTTACTAGTAAATTTCTAGTTCTTTTAAAGATTTTGTCATACCATTTGTTTGGAATCTATTTTCTATGAGACATGGTGTGTAACAAATTAGTTGTGATTTCTTAAAGTTGTATCATTAATTTTTGTCACATTTTCTTTTTCATTTTTAAATATTTATTCGGGATGCACAAGAAGAAGATGAAAGTTTTATTTAAATACATTTGTAGGAATGTTTCCATATTGCTTTTACTATAATATTGTGCCACAAATGCAAAAGTGGTCAATGATATTCCAAATTGATACTGATTTATAAAATATTACAGTCTACAGTATAAAACGCTTGATTTGTTTTTATGTTTGACAATATTTTATTTAAATCAATAATTAAAAAAAATATATTTAACAAGGTAAGTTTGTTTGTCAGTTCTAGTAGAGTGACAACCAAGTTATTTAAAATTATAGAACTCTACTATCGTTGTCGAATTTGTTGTTAGGCAAATAATTATTATAATAAGTTTCCTAATTCATATTTTTCTTGAAAAATTAATTCATTAAATTGATGTATGTCCCCTGTTCATTTTGTATCTTGTTCCCTGTCAGAAAGTGTCTTTTGATTGACTACGAGTTATCGACTTGTTTTTATCTGTAAATGGCGTTAATTTAAATTAGCAAATCAACCTCATTCATTTTACAATTGTAATATTAGACTTGTTTTATTAGTCGTATAATAATTTTCTATCAATTATAATTTTTTTCCTTATTGTATGAATATTTTTACAGTTGCTAGTACAAATTTACGAATATATAAACTGAGTGTTTCTAGGAATAGAGTTTATATCTAGTTTGGGTCTCAATGGTTTATTCGTCATTTCGAGGTTGATCCCATCGAAATTAGCCAAAGACAGATGCAATGAAATAACTAAACACTGAAACAAATTTGGCTTGGATAATACAGACATCAGGTTTTCGAGATATACATACATATTAGTATAAAGTTTGAAAACGCCTTATTCGCCAAAATTGTGCCGTTGTAAGAGCACGCAGTCATCATTATTTATAAAATTTGTTATGTCGTCTTAAAGTCGCATCGATTGACTTCAATATAAAGGTTTCACCATAAATTTCGAGGTATAATCCTATTTTTCCTTAATTTTGCGGCAAAAAGTTCAACAGACGATGACTTAGTAGGTATACAGAATAGCAATTGAAACACCTATTGATTAGAGTAACTATGAAAAGTTGTAAGGTATCGAAAACGGGGGTTTTAAAAGAAAAGATAATCACCATGACATCAGATTCGGATATAGGGCAGCTCTATCCATTAGAACAACAGTTTGCAAAGGAGTTGCAATATAAAAAGTATTAAGAATATTCAGCTTTTATAAATATTATTAAAAATATCTATTGCAAATGAAGTAAAAATTGCATACTAATCGGGCCACAGTCGATAGACGAATTTGAAATGAATGGCAATCTGGACACAAAATCTGTTCCTTTTAGAGATATTGTGTTCTCAAAATTGAAAACCTTCTGCTTTTGGCAATTTTTAAATGAATTTGTGTTATTTTATGTTTGGGGGAGCGTTTGAAGTCTATATACCTCATTCGGGTGCAAAATGAAGGGACTGGCAATAGTGGGCAGGTACCTTTCATATAAAAACAATATTAAATTAGTATATCTGAGAAAATAAGACAGTTAGAGTACTCAAATGTATTATTAAGATACAAAAGGGCGGACAAGCAATGGGGAAATCGTTAGAGCAGAAATCCTTATAATTTGCAAGAACAACATTAAAAGAAATATGAACATTTGGAGACATGTTTTAACTTACAATAGTGTACGTTATACCTCCCATATGAATTCAACTGAAATTCCAATGTTTTGACTTTAAAACAAAGGTTTGACATACAAATTTTGTTGGATTGTGTTATTGCTCGGAAAGTACTTAAAATGTGCATACATTTTTATCAGTTTGGGCAACTTATGGATTAGATCTATATTAGTATCACACCACCCTGCAGTTCGGTCGGACAGTCCCGAACTATCTACCACTTAGGCTTATCCCTAGCTACCGATTGCCCAGTTGATTAGCTATTTAAGGAGGAAGGGTGGCGTGCCATAATGTCCATAGACTTATGACACACCTTAAAGCGACATAATTTCCATGGACATTATGTCACTTTTTTAAAATGTCATTATGTCCATGGACATTGTGACACTTTTAAAACAGAAATGTATTAGAAAATTTGTTTAGAATTTAAGAAAGTGACACACTTATCCCGAAAAGAATTACTCCTAAATTTGGTGTATATTGCATTTTGGATTCGTTTAAAAAAGTGTCCTGGATAGCCGGCCTTCGGCCGGGCGCAGTGGATTCAAACTCTAGGGAATTTCGAATACCGGCTTCGCTAAAATAAACCTTTTTTTGATAAATGGAATCTTTGAAATCCATGGACTTTCTGTCGCATTGCTCTTGGACATTGTGACACTTTTGAAATTGTCATTATGTCCATGGACATTATGACTCAATTTAGTGTGTCATAAGGTCTATGGACATTATGACACTGGACATTATGACACACCACCCTAGGAAGTCACCACATAGATTACGAAGACACAGACAAAAACCTTAAGTTTGTTTTTAAGTGTTGTTGTTGTAACAACTTAAACTATACAATTTTTAATCCGGGGGTTCTGTATTTAGGTCCAAGCCAAGAAATTGGGCTACTTCAATAGGGTTAGTCCATAAATCCATTGGGCTAAGTGAAGTATGGTGGGCTAGACAGTTGAATATGTGGTGTGTACTATGGGGACCCTGTCCACATGTTGGGCATATATTGGGGACCAGTAGGCGTTGAGCCTGTTGCTCCATCCCGATCTCAGTTGTGCCAGGGCAACTCTTGTTTTCCGCGGCAAGTTCTTAACTATTTCTGCTATGGGCGGTGGGCGACCTAAAAAAACGACATTCATGCGGTAACCTGAAACCGCGGTATTGATGGCGTCTCTATGAATGTCGTTCAAAGCTGCTGTATACGAACTCCGATCCAAAGGATCCTGCACATATGTTCGTATGCTCTCCTCGTATACACGAAGGTCCTTCTTGACATGCCTCGGGGGAGCATCCAACAGTGTGATGTTAAATTTAGGATGACTCCTCCAGTGACATATCGGGAGGAATTGTTTAGTCAGCATGACATTATGTTCCTTGACTGGGAGGACCTTCGTTTCCTCGTGTAGGTGGTGCTCCGATGTTATTTGCATGCAGCCCGTTACAGTCCGCAGGGCAGCATTTTGGCAGCTTTGAATATTTTTCCACTGGGTATCACTCAGCGAAGGACACCATACTGGAGCGGCATAATTGACCACTGACCGGACAATAGTTTTTAAATGTCTACTCTCTCGCTTACATAAGGGACACTAAAGTGATGCATGAAAGAGGAGATATACTAACTTTAATGGGACGAAGATGAATTAGAGCCAACCAGGTGGTTAAAAGATATTGGAAATCACTGTCTTTTTCGGGTGCATTGATTCTTTGTCGAACTGCTGGGCATATATTAAAACTAATATGAATATAAATATTTATTTTCGTATGGGAGTATGTTTTCGGATTTTGTAAAGAGCACTGAAATGGTCTTTATTTACAACAAGGTTGCACAAGAGGAGAGAAAGTCACAACTTTTCTTTTTCGACCTATAACCAAACTGGATTGTCATTCCAATGGTCTTTAGCTTATTTTCATCCTTAAGGCACATACCTAGAACATCGCCTAGATAAAATGTATGTTTATAACATTGTCAAAGGTATCCATGGTATTTCTTGGTTTAAACACAAATCGCAGTGAGAAAATCCAGCTGTAAGAATACTTCTATTGCTGACTGTGCAGACAATATTTTATATATTTTTTTTCTACAATATCATAAAATATGAATTAAATATTTTATTTAATATTAATATTATAAATTTAGTAGTATGTAGTTTTTGTTCTTGTATTATTTTTGCATAAAACAACATCGTGCTGTAATAGAAAAATATATATATAAAATCCAGCGTAGGCTGGATTTATAGTTTGTATTTTTTGTTAAACCCTGGTAGCGTTTTTTTTTTTTTTTTGTTTGTCTCTACTTAAATGCAAGTAAAATTGTATTGGAGGAAAATATAAGAAATAAATTTAAACTAAAAGTAAATTTATATAAATTTACATTCATAAATAAGTATTATAAAATAGGTATAAACATATATAAAACTAGCTATACCCAGTGTGCTTCGCTACCCTCATCGTAATGGAATAAAATAAATATTATTGTAAATGTATATATATCTGCAATTTATGTTTATATATTCAATATTTTAGAAAACTCAAAAAGTACCAATGAAGTACGAAAAAGTAACAAAAGACCTCTTTTATTTAATTTCATGTTCCTAAGTTCAATATTATAGAAAATTAAAAAAGTACCAGTTGAAGAACGAAAAATTACCAAAGGGTCCCCTTTTATAGATTCTCATTAACTCCGGGCTCCACATGGTTAATTTCATGTTATAAAAAACACAAAAAGTACCTTTTGAAGAACGAAAAATTACCAAAAAGTCCTCTTTTATATGTTCTCACTTACTCCGGGCTCTACGTACTTAATTTCATGTTTCTAGGTTCAATATTATAGAAAATTCAAAAAGTACCTTTTGAAGAACGAAAAAGTGCCGAAAAGTCCCCTTTTATAGGTTATCACTTAATCTTGGCTGTACTTGCTTAATTTCATGTTTCTAGGTTCAATATTATAGAAAATTCAGAAACTACCTTTTGAAGAACGAAAAAGTACCAAAAAGTCCCCTCTTATAGATTCTCATTTACTCCAGGCTCTATATGCTTAATTTCATGCTTCTAGGATCAATATTATAGAAAATTCAAAAAGTACCTTTTGAAGAACGAAAAAGTACCAAAAAGTCCCCTTTTATGGGTCCTCACTTAATTCGGGCTCTACATGTTTAATTTCATGTTTCTAGGTTCAATATTATAAAAAATTCAAAAAGTACCAGTCGAAGGACAAAAAAGTACCAAAAAGTCCCCTTTTATAGTTTCTCACTTAATCCAGGCTCTACATGCATACTTTCATGTTTCTATTTTCAATATTATAGATAATTCATAAAGTACCTTTTGAAGAACGAAAAAGTACCAAAAAGTCCCCTTTTATAGATTCTCATTTACTACGGGCTCTGAATGCTTATTTTCATGTTTCTAGGTTCAATTTAATAGAAAACTCAAAAAGTACCAGTCGAAGGACGAAAAAGTACCAAAAAGTCCCCTTTTATAGATTCTCATTTACTCCGGTCTCTACATGTTTAATTTCATGTTTCTAGGTTCAATATTATAGAAAATTCAAAAAGTACCTTTTGAAGAACGAAAAAGTACCAAAAAGTCCCATTTTATAGATTCTCATTTACTCCGAGCTCTACATGCTTAATTTCAAACGAAAAAGTAGCGAAAAGTCCCTTTATTATTAATTTCATGTTTCTATTTCAATATCATAGAAAACTCAAAAAGGACCAGTTGGAGAATGAAAAGTACCAAAAAAATATCACTTGATACCGGGGTTCCAAATAACACCCCATTAGGATATTTAGTGTTTCTAAATTTAAAAATTTTATCTAAATTGGATCATTGTGGTTGAATAAAATCAAATTTCCCGTTTTTACCCCTTTTGGTACTTTTTTCCTCCCCATTAACGAAATAAAAATTCTATTCCAAAAAGTTGCAACATCGTAGTGGGAGCCTGTTATTATGTATTCATATGTATAAGTTAATAAACCAAAAACAATGTTTTATGAAAAAAGTACCAAAAATAGGTACAATTTTAACCCCTTAAACGTCCGAATATCCAAAAAGTACTAAATTCATATTTTTATTTTTTCGTTAAGTTATGAAGGAGTCAAAAATATTTTTTGAATGTGCACTGGTTTAAAAGATACATGGGGTGCGAAAAAAGTACCAAAATACAGTTTTTACCCGTTTATTCCCTAAAGGGGCCGAATTTTAAAAAAGTACCAGACACCTGTCCGTTTATTTTTTAAATGAACGGCGATAAGCTTTAAACTGTTTTTGTATCTTTTCTAGTTTAGGAGATATAAGGTTACCGAATTTACCCGTTTTTACCCTTTTTTACCCCCTAAACATTCGAATTTCCAAAAATCCCGTCTTAGTGGATCTATTTGGCGGGAGACCAACCTCCTGTCCAAATTTCAGCTCTTTAGCTTCAACCGTTTAGGCTGTGCGATGATGAATCAGTCAGTGAATCAGTCAGTCAGTCAGTCAGTAACGTTAGAATTTTATATATATAGATAAACTCTTGTCATTATTTTTAATTCATACTTTTTTTTCGATTTTAATTTTTTAATTAATTATAATAATATTACACACATTATTTTATTTCATAAGTTTTATTTATTTTTTAATTAATCCATGTATATGTAAATGTTGTTACTGCTTTTATTAAATATTATAAAATTTTCTTTTATTTATTATCAAGTTTTTTGTTTGTTTCTTTCTAAAAGACACAAAAAAACACTCAAACCCCAGGAAGTCTTTGTTAAAGATACTTTGACAACTTTTTAATTTGACACATTAAAGAGAAAAATTGTTTAAATTATTTATTACTTTTTCATAATTATTTAATTAAAATAATTAATAATTTTGTTATTTAGTATTTGGCTGTGTTTAAGTCGTCTAAATTATGTAATTTATTTTCACAGTAAAAGTCATAAATTCTACACAGTTGTTTTTTTAATTTTTATTCATAATTTATTTTATATATTATTTTCGTTTTTTATTGAAAAAAATTTTTCTTAGAAGCTGTCGTATAGATCTTGAGGAAAAGAAATGTAACAAAAATATCAGTTTTTAATAGTTTAATTTATGGCCCAAAACACCCCTGTTGAGCAATTTATGACACCACACTGCCATACGGTCTAATCCAATAAAATCGGTCAACATTTTGTTTATTATTAGATGAGACACTTTTCTATATATAATTTCATTTTACAAAAAGTTTAATTTTTATTTGGGTTTTGTTTAAATCTTTTTTAGTTTTTCTTAGAAAAATTTTTTCAAAATATTTTTAATTTTTGTTCTAGATTTTAAAATGTACGATATTTCAATTAAAAAGTAAGTAATTCAACAACAAGAGGCAGATCACAAAGATCTGCTTCTTTTCATATCAACTTGATAAAATATTTCCTAGACTAAGTTTCTTACAATATAAAAATGAAAAAGTTTCATATTAAGAATGAAAAACTTTCAACGTGTTAAAATAATGACTTAAAATGCTATTGTGTAAGTAAATTTTAGCATTTTAACCCCTTACATGGTAATGAAAGTTTTTACTGGGTGCTTCTATACGAAATTGTTGTGTATTTTAGTAAAATCTATAAATATAATTATTTACTTATTATACTAGAGATATTAAACAATATAATAAATCAAAAATGTATTTATATTTTAGTAGCATTTAGAAGGAACCATTAAATTATTAGGGTGGTACAGTTTTTTTTTTTAATTTCAAAAAACGAATACAATGTCATATTGATTTGGTAAGCAGAGAATTTCAAAGTTCGAATGACACGCCATGTAAATGTCATATTGATTTAGTTAGTTAGTTTGAAAGGAGGATGTACATATATACATCAAATCCGAGGAAATACACCTAGGCCTCTACCGGGGCTGTTGAGTGCTCCTTAACTAGTGCCTCAGGTGGGAATCGAATCTACCACCTCCGTTTTAAAGGCTAGAACACTAATCACTAACCTACCGGATTCCACATATTGATTTGGTAACCAGATAAACTTAAGGTTCGAATGATACGACATCTAATTAAATCTGCATTGATCACATTGACTAAATCATTCTTCATATATGACTCTTATAGGGCTTAATTATGTTCTAATTCGAGTTTTTTGTAAAACCTCTGGTCCCCGTTTTTCCTTAATGACACATAAAGACATTTAAGACTATGAAAGAGACTTTTACCCTTTACTCTGTGTAAATTCGATTAATAGCTTCCTAAGGACCCTAACCGAGCAAGGACTTAAGCCTGCTATACAGATAACCTCGTAAAACTTGTAATGGGAAAGGATAAAATTATTTGTGTAGAAGGGCTGACTAGGCTATAAATACGGCTTTGAGCTGGACTCAATGTTTACCCGGTGAAGACGGAATTTTGTGTTTTCACAAGACAAACATTTATAAATTTCCTGGGCAAGACGATACCGGTGACCAACAGAGTTAAGCACTAGGTGTCATCTTTGACTTAAAATTAAAGTAGAGGCTCCACATAGAGAATAGGATCAACAAGGCTCATCGGTGCTGGGCGCTATGTAGAAGAACCATAGGCACCATAGTCCTACTAAAACACATTGTCTTTATAGAAGTGTAACTAGACCATTGGTGGACTTCTTTGGACAAATATGTAATATCAAACTGCTACAGGGAGTTCAGCGTACATGCTGCTTGGATTTAAGTTGTACCATGAGCAGTACGTCAACCGAGGCTGTGAAAACATTGCTAGATATTTCACTATCTAAAACATATACGATATTTTATGAGGCGGCACTTACAGCTGAACGGCTCCTAACTTTAGGCGAACTGTAAATGTATAATGGACTCATTGGAAGGTTATACACGATCAACGGACTTGCCGTATCGCATATCAGAAGCAATCGCATATCAGAAACGTCATAAGTTCGAACCACTGATCCCAGAAAGATTGTTATGGTCAAGCGGAACATTAGAGCAAATACCGGTAGGAATCCGTTGTTACATGGATGGCTCTAAATTGGGAGATAAAGCGGGCCTGGGGTTCTATATTGAAGACCCAAAAACAGAAATAGCTTCCAGGCAGAAGTCTAAGCAATAACGGAATGCGTAAATTGGATTAGAATGGCACCAACAAGGGTTAACCAGAAGGCAATTATGGCGATTTCAGGTGATAAGGTTAAATATAATACCATATTGGATTGTAAGAAATCTCTAACCGAATACTCTCCCAGAGGTGGGGTTTGCATTATATGAGTGCAGGCCACTCGGAAGTAGTCGGCAAACGAACGAGCGGATGTAATAGCTTTAAAGGGAAGGGAGCTCGAGGTAGTTAACCTGGCGAACGCAAAACCATTTGACTCCACGAGGGCAGAATTAAAAATATGGTTGAGAGAATCCTATAAGGCTTCTTGGAATGATGAAACGATGGGTAGTATATGGGGTGACCCTAACGACAGCTGAACGAGAAGCCTCTTTTAAATGAGCAAGTCTGAGGTTAGTTTGATGCATGTATTCCGAGTAGTATAACGCACACAGCTAAACAAACTTGGATGTGCGGTTTCAGACGAATATAAAGCATGTAGAGAGGACTGTTTAACTCTGGAGCACTTTCTTTCCCATTGTCAGACTATTGTAGAAATTAGATTCAAATATCTTGTGAACCATATTATACTTAATATAACAATCCTCATGAATAATGATTGGAAATTTCTAGGGAATAACGTCCAAGAAACTGAGTTTCTGAACGCGGGACGACAATATATTTATTGAATACTATATAAGGCTTTTGTTTTTAACAACAAACATTTACAGGAAAAGGAGTGCAGAGGTATATTTCTTTGGATTTGATGTGGTATACATACTTCTAACAAACTAACGAATCCTTTCCGTTTCGATGGTATAAAATTCGGACATTAGGCCATCAGTTGAAGACTAACAGATTGTGCTCATCTGAGTCAGTATCTGTATATAACGATGTAGGTAATAGAAATATTGGTTACACATCCATCTTTAAGTATAACAATCGACTCTGAAGCAAGTTTTTAAGTCGGTCCATTATTTTACCTAGCCTTCATAATCAATTTTGGTTCAAAATCACAAGTATATGATTAAATACGAATAAAAATTTCACTAAATTTCTATTAAAATAGTTGTTCAACCCATTTCCTTAACAATCCAAATAATTCTCAAACTTATAAATTTCATATCGAAAAAAAAAAAAAATCACCCTAATGTTTATGTCAATAACTGATTTTAATTTTATGCAAATTTCACAATATCTAGTATATAATTTTATTATACTTTTATTTTTCTAATTGATTAATTTAGTTGCGGCCATTAAACGCGTTTTATTTAATAATTTGAAAATTATACAGACATACAAAACAGCTACTCCACTTTATTTAGCACCAAGTTTTTAAAGTCCGCCAATACACATTAATTAATTTATTAGTTTAGTCAGATCAATATTTATAAAATTTGCTTTATATATTTTTCTTAGGAAATTTATTCATACAAAAGTTCTAATCATCAGCAGCAACTTTTTGAGAGTCTTTAGGTTTTAACCAAATTTGGACATCTATCACAAGTTCAAATTCAAAATAATACGTTTTTTGGAAAAAAAAGTTTCAAAACTTTTTAATGAATTCACCAAGTCTTTTGGCCAAAAATGGTCATACACTTTATTTGAATCATCTTTTTTTATTTTTTTTTTTTTTTTTTGTTGTTTATCAATTGTTAATTGGTTTATTTGTTGTTGTTGTTTTGCCCAAATAACCTGTGATGTATTTGACTATTTTTAACAAAATTTCTTCATATTTTTTTTTTTTTTCAAATTATTTTCAATATTTGTTTGTTGTTGTTCTAAGGTTTATTATTTAAGTCATTTTGTAGGCGCCAAGTTTTGTGGTTTTTGCGGTTAAAATTTTGTTTGTTTTATTTGATTTCTGTTGTCTTGTATTTAAATTTATTTTGATTTCACTAAATTATTATTAAAATTGGAACATGATGTTTATTTGACAAGTATAAGAATAGACCACAAGCTGAGGCAGAGCAAGACTATCAATTACTGCCGATGTTGTTGCTGTTGTTGGTTTTAGACGTTTGTAGTAAAATCGATAGAACCAGACAAAAAGGTTGGTTGCTATTTCCGGTCGAAATAATGAATTGAATTAATTTTAAAAGTTTTTTATGTTTGAAGTGTGCAGTGCACACTTTGTCATTGCGGTTTCCCTTTATAATAAAAACATTTTAAATATTATTTTGATAGTAATTTCCTCTTCAATATTGTCTTACAGGTTGCTATCTATTAAAGTGATTTTTAATTAATTTGTTGAACAATTTATCGGGTTTTTTGGCTGTAATTTAATTAGGGAACAGTAGGACTTTTTCCATATTAATTTTTGATTTAAAAAGGCATCAAAGGGTTGTGGCAAGAAAACTATTAGCCCACATGCTCAAGAAAGCATATCAATCACATCGATAAAAAGTGGTTTTTATTATGTTGGCCTTGCTAGACTTAGATATTTATGGTCGATGTCCTGAGATTTAATTGAATTTTAGCCTGAAACACTAGAGACCAAGCTCATCAGAGAAAATTCCAGATCCAGTTCTGTAACAGTATTCGAACCGTAAAAGTTGACTGAAATCACATCGTTCTAGAGGACATTGTTTGTAGTCCATTAATAAGATTCTGACAAAACTTAGTGTGTGTAGTATATAAGCCGCAAATTCAGACTATTTATTTTCGTTGGATGATGCCAATGTAGTCATGTTTCAAATCAAATAGCCGATTTAACAGAAATACGCTTGATAAAGCTCTCAAGGACTGGTGCGTCTAGGATTGTCTACAAACTGGCTTAACATGTTGAACCAGTTTGGTCTTCGAAAAGATATGCATGACCATACTAGATTGGGACAGCCATACCAGATGGGCTCGTGACGAGTACTCACAAAGAACTACCTCCTATGTCTGGTACCATCTGTTTGTCCCCATTGGAGCAGCTACCAGATCTCTTGAGTCTGCCAGTACGTTCTTTTTTGGAGCTATTGAACCTCGTCCTCTAGAACATCTATCAAATGCACCAGTGTCGATTTACCCATATTGGGAAGTCTGCTACTGGCGGGCGAAAATAATACCACCTAGAAGGACCTTTATTAAACTACGTGTAGCCAAAGAGCCTGCCGAATCTTTTTCCTCCGATGACTTGTCATCATTGAACTGGGCCAAATCAGTTCTGGCTTATAAACTCCTACCACTCACGTTGAAAAACTTGCATAAACGGCAACGTTCGGAAGAGGAGGCACTTAGTCAGTCGCTACAGCCCGAAAAAAAGAAGATAAAGCCACAAAGATCATTCGATAGACCATTTAGCGATGTAGCTAAAGGTCATTTCGTACGAGTTATTATTATGTAGATTCAGACTGCTCTATATTCCACTAAAACTGGTATATATTGTATAGAAAGCTGATAGGGGTTTTCTGTCGAGTTCTCAAGGAGAATCCAGTACCCTCCTCTCAGTGTGATGATGCTGGCTAATACCAAGGTCGGGAGAAGCTAATGACCTGCTCAAACGAGCGATCTCTGTTACTAAGCAAGCGATAGCTCTATTGAATAGTCTGAGGGATGCAGCAAGATATCACACCAGCCTAGGTCCGCTGCCCTGATTCTCGAAGAGCCAGCGAAACCCGAACAGATATTGAAGCTATTGAAGATCGAAACCCCTAAAATCTCCACTAATGACTAGAAGTCATGAACTAAAACATCGAAATCACGTTGTTGATTGATTTAGAGAGCACCAAGTACTACGACCCAAGTTAAGATATTTTGTGCGACCCTTTTGGCTCACCATTGGAGATTAAGTTTACGTATGAATCTTAATGTTCTAGACGGTGAGAGATTGAATATTTCATTAGGCGAAAGAAAAGCGCCTCCCAGAGTACTCACTCTGAGAGACCATAATGGCTGACAGTCACAAAGTACATGTTCGTTACATTGTTACCAAGAATGTGCTGGTGGTATCTACGTCCACAGTGTACGGTATAAAGTCCCGTTAGGAATCTTAGGTCGCTCTTGTTAAGTGGTGGTAACTTTTGGGCTGTACCTTTCATTAGCATTATGAAGCTTTTTGCCCGTCTGAATCCTGATATTGACTCCCAGTGGAGGAGGAATTCAAATTCAATATACGAATCGCGTTTTTCCCTAATGTATCCTTTGGGGATACCAAAGAATGGTTCTGGTCTAAGAAATGGGCGGCGTGTGCCCCTGTTTGCCAAACAATCTGCTCATTCATTGGCAGAGTGTCCTTCATGGTCCTTCTTGACAAAAGATTCATAGACAAGATATCAAGTGAATCAACTTTCTTAGATAGTGAAATACTCGATATCTATACTGATGGTTTCAAGTCTTCAACGGGGTTGGTGGTGGTTTTCTTATTCCCCGTTTTAATAAAACATTATTGTAGCGTTAAACAGATTGAAATTTCAGCTATAAAAAAAGCGGTAAGCTGGTGTATACACGACATCCAGACTAGTTGGCGAATTTCAGACGTCTCTTGACGAGATGTTGAACTTTTCGTGTTTGAAATCTCCTGTGGATGTCGGGACATTATAATGTACCTGGGAATATCAAAACGGATAAACTTGCAATATATTGCTTTCGTGCTCCAAAACCCTCCTCCAACATGAATTTATGGGTCTGCTTATATCAGAAGGTCATCACGGACCTCCTACTCGACATCAAGAATGCCCTGTCTTCTCTATGATGAGCAAAGATCTGAAGGTTTAATGGGGCTTTACAGGATGAGACTACAAATATTGATGGGCATCCTGACTATTGCAGGAACTGTTACAATGAGGATAAAGAGGAAATTGATTAAAATTCTCTTTCTACATTTGTTCTGCTCTGATGAATATCAGGACTGAGTCAGGATTTCCTAATAAGGATACATATAAGCTAGAATCCTTTAATCGGCCTCTGGCTAGTTTAATTCCATCTCAAACACGGACATTTAGGTGGGTTGGGGTAGGATAACACAAGAGGATGATATATGACTTAATCATATCCAGTCATTCTAACGGTATGTACATATTTTTAACGAAAATATTATAATATAAATGAACAGTAGGTATAGACATATTGTCTACCAGCAACTCTTCTACTTCACAACTTAAAATTTATAAATTTTCCATATTAAAGCGAAAACTGTAACAAAAATTTTGATAAACAATTAAATTATTTTAATGTTTTCAAAGAAAAATAAGCGTCAAGCCTGCTAAACGTCATCAAAGTAATAAAAGAAATAAAACTTCTGGAAAATTCTGTACATTTGCAAACTAAATTGGGAAAATGTGAAATAAAATAAAAGCCACCTGTTGCCATTTATGAGGTTTTTTCTCCACATTTTCTTTTTTTGCCAACAAATTCCAAGGCCAAACAAATAAAATTTCCTTTTTGCTTTCGTCACAACTTTTAAAAAGCAGCAGGGCTGCAAATACCACCATCACTCTGCCACGGACGTAATTCATAGATAAAAAATAGCAACAAAAAAAAAGAGAAAGGAAATATTTGTGCATATGTATGTTCAAGTCTAATAATAACAGAGTAAATATATATTACGAGACTTGAATTTCATTCAATAAAATAAACACTTTTTCTGCATTATATAGATAAAGAGATTTTTTATGAATGAAAATTATTTTACGCAAACTGTTAAGCTTTCAATTTAACACAGTTTGCGCATTTCAAATTGTAGGGGATTAAGTGAAACAAAACTAAAGGAATTTCCCACCCCTATGTTGTTTTTTTTTTTTTTGCAAAAGAGGGCCAAGCAGGCCGGCCGGTACTATGACCGTGAAAAGAGAAAACCCAAGACCGGCGCTTAATAGCTCAATCGATTTTTCGTGCAGTTTCGAAGAGGGGAAGTTGTAAAGAAATGAGAGCACTACCAGAAATGTTAAAATGTAACAGGAGTAAAAAAGCTTTTTCCTGCTTATGTAGACCAACGGTTCCCAAAAGGGGGTCCGCGGACCCCTAGTGGTCCGTAGCAAAATCCTAGGGGGTCCGCGAAGACGAACGAAAAAAATCATGAATAAAAAATATTCTCTATATGTTACAAAATATTAAAAATATCTCCAAATTTTTCATAAATACTAAAATACACAATTTTTATTCAATAATCCCAGATTTGTTGGTGACTCTTTGAATTTTATTGTTTTGGTCGTTTATCAGGATGAAGCTAGGCCCTACAAATTTATTGTTTCACTTTTATAAAGTAAAGTATTACGTGATTTGTAATTTTTATAAATATATATGTATCGAAATAAATGTTTTTATGCTATAGCAGACGGATAATGATTTGCCTTAGAATTAAATACTGATACTGGTATCCCGGAATATGAAGTTAGGTCACATTTCATAATATTTTTTTAAATTGTAAGCAAAAGTGTTAATCTAGTTAATTTTAAATATAAATATTCCATTCCAACGTGATACACAGATTTTAACTTCATTTTGTTGTCCAATATTATTAAATCAACATCAGAAAATTCATAGCGTTTTGCGTAAATAGTCAAAACCACGCAGTAAAATAATTCGTAGGTATTTTAAAATTCAAATTTAAGATCCAAATTCACAGTACATTCGCAAAGAGTCCAGGTCATATTTTATGTGGGTAACGCATTCCGCAACAACATCGAAGAAGTCTAACTTTCACATATTTTCCCGAAAACTTAGCTTACATACTCAGCTTACTCCTATGCAATCGCAAAAAAATTTAGAAACATGACTCTTTAAGCACATGTCGACAATACTTGTTAAAGAAACATTTTCTCTACCTTGACGAGAAATGAACATGAAAGCTCTCACGATCATAAAATTAAACATCATGGTAGAAGTCATTCTATATTTAAAACCATGAAATTGAAAACATCTCCGAAATACTAAATGTTCTCAATGTACGGGAATATTTTATAGGGTTTATGGACCAGGACTTAGACAATTTTCGGACGAACAATTACACAGTGATACAGCAAAAAAATGTAGGGGTTCTCATATACCAATTCCATTTCGTTATAGTCCATAGAGTAGGAATTTATTTTTAATTTTTCCCGATCACTTCGTTTAGTTCCTTTTTAAGAGCAAAAGTTGTGAAAAAGAGCTATTTTTGAAGTTTTAACTTAAAAAAAAATATATGTTTGGTAGTTTGCAACCGATTTTCAAATTGGATATTTAAAGATACGAGTGTTGTCTTTCAACCCAAAAAAATAAATCCAAAATTTATGATTAATGTCTTGGTTACGGCCATTTAAGTAAAAAAACTCACACTTTTTTCACAATTTTTAATTTTCATACTGCTCTACACAGAAAAAAAAATGCACAATTTTTTTCTTAACAATCGGTTGCTTAAATTTAATTTCTATTTTTATTAATATTTTTATTTGGGTTTATAACGAATTTGTTTGATGTTCACACAGAAGGAAAATATTTTCTAACAAACACTTTATTGAAATAAATTTAACTTTCAGTAAATATTTTTACTGATTCAATAAATGTTTTTGTTTGAGTTTTATTTTTATGTCAGCATATGGAATACAACAATAAAACCAGTTTTGGAATGTACTAAAACGAATTGATATAATTCTTATTTGGTTTATAACATTTAATGTATAAGTGTTTCAGTTTTCACAGTACAAAATAATAGTTTCTAGAATTAGAAACGTTTTCTTAAAAATGTTGTAAATATATATGTAATTTTTTTACTACTTTTAGTTTTAAATATTTTTTGTAAAATTTTTGTTAAAAATTAGTATATATTTTTTAACAAAATTTTTATAGATTCAATGAAAAATTTTCTTATTATTATTGCCAAAATACAATAAATAATTTAAATGTTTCAGATAACATATTTGCTTGAATTTCAGTACAAATACTAATAACTTGTGTTATTGTTTCAGTAAAATAATTGTTTGGAAATGTTGCGATTATTTATTAATGTTTTTCGTAAATAGTATATTATTTTAATAAGAAAAATCCTGAAATTTTTTCAATAAAGAATTTACGAATTTGAGTACTTGATTTTACGAATTTTGTGATAGGTCCTATTTTAGTAAAAAAAATACTTGGCTTTATGAATTTTTTGTTTGATTTTGAATTCCATTTTTTTCTGTGTACGTTGGCCATGAAGCAGTAACTTTAGCTTTTATTACATTTAAAAAAAGGCACATTAAGTTGGGTTTCCAATGATGGTCAATTTATGATAATCGATGAAAAAGGTTATGAGTTGTGCTAAGTTTTATAAAAATATAGCATATTTCTTCCATACAAAAACGTTCATGTTTCTGGTTTTCTTTGTAACAAGTTTAAAAAATGTTTATAAACATTTTTATACAAAAATTAATTTGTATGGAGAAAACCAAAAATTCGAGAAACATGCTATTAGAAAAATTGGCATAAATCATCCAGTTTTTCATAGATTTTTATGAAATAACAAGTTTTAGAAACCTTCCTTTATGTGATTCTTCAGGAAAGTAATAAAAGATGAACTCACTGCCTCATGGTCAAAGTAGAGCATGATGAAAATGAAAATTTTTTAAAAAAGTGTGAGTTTTTTTACTTAAACGACCGTAACTCAGACATTTTTTTTTGGATTAAAAGACACTTGTATCATTAAAAAAAAATATCGGATTTGAAAATCGGATGAAAACTACTAAACTTATGATTTTTCAAATTTAAAACTTCAAAAATGGCTCTTTTTCGCATCTTTTGCTCTTAAAAAGTAAGTTAACGAAGTGATAGGGGAAAACTAAAAATATATTCGTACTCTATGGACTATAACGAAATAGATTTGGTATATGAGAACGCCTGCATTTTATTTTTCTTCACTTTTGTATCACAGTGTTATTTATAACAATAAGATATCAAAATATGTATGGGGGTCCGTGAAATTAAATAAATTCCTCAAGGGGTCCGCGAAGTAAAAAACGGTGGGAACCGCTGATGTAGACTATTGACTGCAAAGTTGTGAGAGTGAAAGTTGTTTAAATAAACTTGACATTGTGCCATAACTTTTATTAGTATCAGTTATAGACTTTTTAAGTTCATGGTTGGCTATTGACGTTATTCTACATGTGTCAGTCCCAACGTTCGTACCTCGTCATCCAGCTTTTATCTCTTTCTTCCTTTCTTCGCTCCCTGCGTTTTACATCACAACTAAAATAAATATTTGCCATATGTTCCCTTCATTTTAGGTTTTGTTAATTTGCGCTTTTATTTCACCGGTTTTTAAATAGATATTTTTATTTACCTGGTGCTTAGACTACGAACAAAAGGAAAACGCACACATACCTGTAATAAAAAAAGAAAGAATAATAATTAAAAGTTTATTTAAGAAAAAAAACAAGTAAGAAAGTATAGTCGGGCGAGGCCGACCATATGATACCCTACACCAGTTATGAATATTAAATATGATTTATTTTTCATAATAAAGCATTTATCTTCAATATTCCCTTGTTCCGATACATTTAAGCAATTTATGGATGAAAAACTAATTTTCTGAAAGAGGCTTTATATGGGGGCTAGGGGCAAATATGGACCAAGCCCGATAAAATTTTGTGAATATATTTATATTTACATAATATTTTATTGTGCTGAATTTCATCGCGATATTTGTGTTTATAAGTTAATTTGGGACATTCAAGTAATTTTCTGAAGGGGACTTTGTATGGGAGCTAGGGTCAAATGGGGCCCGATCTTTATGAAATTTGGCAGGGTCATCAAGACTTCTATAAAACTTAGTTGTGCCGTATATTATCGATATATCTGTATATTTAACATAATTATGAGCTCAGAAGCCCTTTTCGGGGGGTTCTGTTCTATGGGGGCTAGGTGAAATAATGGACCGATTTTAACCATTTTCAATAGGCTTCGTCCTTGGGTCAAATAAAATGTGCGTGCCAAATTTCATCCAATTATCTTGAAAATTGCGACCTGTAGCTTGCGCACAAGGTTTACATGGACAGCCAGCCAGCCAGCCAGCCAGCGAGACGGACGGACGGACGGACAGACGGACATAGCTTAATCGACTCAGAAAACGATTCTAAGCCGATTGGTATACTTTAAGGTGGGTCTAGGACGAATATTTTTGTATGTTACAAACATCAGCACAAATCCAATATACCCTCCCCACTAAAGTGGTGTAGGGTATAAAAAATAAATACTAGTTTGTAAAAACAAGTAGGTGTAGGGAGTTTTTTTAATTGTATCAATCTTTTATTTTCAAATTATTTGACCCATTCAAGCAGAACAAACTATTGTTATATGTGTAGCTTTTAAATCCTACACATAAGAAAATATTTCTTTTATTATAAAATAACAAATATAGTCGATCAAATTCGACTACATGATACCCTACCCAATCAAGTTTTCTAAGATACTTATTATAATCTGTGATGTTCCTATAAGAGCTTTTACCTTTAATGGTTGATCCGATCTACATATAGGTATGAGAGTTACATAGGTCCAAATATGAATAAAAAAGAAGGACTTAAGTTATCGGGCCTGTTGTGAATTCTTTGTCATGGAATATGTTGGTGGAAAACCCGATGTTCATAAACTCAAGTTGCTGGACATAATACCTAAGAATTTTCTAATCAAAGTTCGCGAAGGATGTTATATCCCGAATTATATGGCTTTCAAAGTATTTGGATCAAACAAAGAAATAGTTCCAGAGTTTCAATGTCCTATCCACGTGTACTAACCACAGACTTCCCTTTCTGGAGAAGATCCTCCTCATATCTCATAAGAGTTACCCCATAGAAACTTTGTGGTTCTACCCGGCGTTTCATTGGTAACTCAATGCTGGTTGCGTCTAAAGTTTTGCATTTGTCAGCTAAACTTCCTCGAGTTTTCTTCACTTTGCAGAAAGTACATTCTTTCTTTGGATTCAGATTTTTGAATGGTCTGGTATTCATATAATGCAAAGCTTTTCCTCTGTAATAGTATTCGGTTAGTTGAGATTAGGTTGAAGGTAGAATACTGCTAAGGATATTTGCTCTAATCTTCAGCTAGACCATGATATTCAATCTAGGATGAGTCCCTCAAAGTTCCCGAAAAATTCTGTATCTGCTGCGATCGAGCACATCAGATGATTGTGTATAAGCATCCAGTGTGACCAGTATACATTGGCCTGTCATAAAGTTAAGAGAAGGTCTGTGTCTCATATCTTCTTGACCAGAAAACTGCACTCAGGAATTTTCGTCTTCCTTGTGAAATATCTTTTTAGCTCTACTGCCATCATAAGAACACCTATCTTGACGGTAGACTTGAATCCCTCTATGAAGAAATCAGGTGGCGATTTTTGTACATGGCTGTGTCGGTCTATATACAAGCACTTTGCTGAAGTACTCGAGCTATCTAATATCTTGTCATTGTATACGCCGACAAGGAAAAAGCAATCACTTGTCTAAAGTCAATAGCGGAGGTGGCCCCAATATCAGGCGAAATCAATCTTCCGGTATACACAGCTAACAAATTAGGATCCTTCTGTATGTCGAGATACTGTGGCAGTATCTGTATGTCGAGATACTGTGACAAAGGATGTAAAGTCAATTCAAACCCAATAATTGTCCCATAAGTCTCGTAGCATGAAACAATAAGCATCCTATTCAGATTGCAACAGCACAGAGAACTTCCCTGGAATAAGAGGTCTACTAACAACTACCAAGTGTCAACCTGAAAATTCCCCAAAATATAGTGGTGCCCTACTACTCGAAGAGTCAGAGATACTGAACGGGTTCAAGAATCCAGCATAAGTTGTTCTGTCCCATTACCCAGTTATATTTGTTGAGATGAAAAACACACCAGAGAGAGAATCCAGATATATATGGCATAGGATATATCAGTCCTTAAACCAACATTTTCTCCCCGCGAATTTTGGCATAAACCACAGCCACTATGTGGATCCCGAGGGAACCTCAACCTACTGACCAGGCAGGAGATGTTAAAATAACATCAATATTGAGATAACATGCCCCCGGGGCAGCTCTTTGTACAGTTAGCACTAACATTATATAAGTAAAGTGACACATAGACCACTGGTTATAACTAAAGCTATTCGAAAGTCGGTTGTCGGACATAGGCCGTTCATATTTAGCAGACGCAAAACAAAATATGGATGTTATATCTTATAGTATGCCATGTAAATATTGAAATTTGGATAAAATATTCACACACCCCCATACAGAACATGTGTGCACAATAGTTGTTGTTGTGAATTTGTTGCTTTGTTGTGATTGTTTTAAATTGCAAATTGTTACCAAATTGGCGACCTCAAAGTAGTTTTTTTTTCGTAAAGCAAAACCTCCCTCTCAGATTCTTAATCGAGAAGAAAAAAAACTAAATTCATTGTACTCATACTACAGTTGTGCCCCATATGAAGTACTCGTGCCACCATACATTAAAGGTAAAACTTATGAATGAATTTGAACTCCTACTAGTTTGTGTATATTTATGGGTCCATATGGGTATGTATTCGCGTGCACACATGAGAACATGTTAAATGTTGGTTATGTATTTGTTGTACTTGCTGCTGGTGCTACATTTTAGAATTGCACCCACCATTCGCGATTTTATTTTGTTGTTGCCATTTGTTTTCTTGTTGTTTCTAAGTATATTTTTTTCGGTACTACGTCATCGCCACGAGCCACTTACGCCCACTGTGCATTTTTACTCTACTCTAAATATTCTGTGTTTTTATCATGTTGAACTGAAATCAAGTGAACTGATCTAGAAATAGTAGATCAATGACCGTTACTTTTTATATAATTTTATGAAAAAAAATAATAATATTTATTTTAAGAGAGACAGAACAAATTTATTAATTTAAATATGAGGGTGGGTGTGTATTAGTGTGCTAAAGCTTAATTATATTGTTTATTATAAAAAAAGATCAAATATTACCATGAACTTTTTGTGAAAAATCGTGATTTTAGTAAAAAACAAGAGCATTTAACATTTAATTCTAAATACGTCATAGTTTAATTTAGATCTTGTTTAAATATATTATTTTTAATAAAGATACGTATTTTTAAAATGTTTTATTGTAGTGAGATCAATATTAAATTGTTAACCTTCTCAAAGTGTTACTCTATCGATTATATTGAGTATTACTTGATATACAAAATACGGATCCGTAAAGTGAAACTTAAATTTTAGTTATTGATTTATTCAATTTATCCTCGAATCCACACTCCTGACTTTACCCTCATTTGCTAGAGAAAGAAACATTGAAGTAGCTTCATGACCGAAGGCCTTGAACCATTTCGAACCATTGAAAGGTACGTATGTAATTGTAGGGTCATTCTAAACCATTACTGATCCAGAGATCTTTACCTTTTACCTGGTCGATTGCGCATTGTTATTCAATCTTCCAGTTTTCTGCTCAAAGTTCCTGATTCTAAAGCTTAATAAGAGATATTTTTGCTTCATTCTTCAGCAATCCACAATCTTAACGTGGTTCGAAAACCACGTCGATGGGCTTAAGTTCACCAACTTTAGGTTGTTTTTTTTAAGAATTTATTATTGAGTTCATCAATTAACACTCATAGGATCTTTTTGTCCATAAATCGTCATCTAGTGTTGTAGCTTTATATAAGGTCGTGTTTCAGGAGCTTTAAAAGCCAATGGTGGTTGAGTTATTGGTACTTTTCTTAATAACCTTATCGTACCACATTGATCGATCTGACCTTACAACAGAAAGACATCCTACATGATTGCAACCCATGCGATTATCCCTGATAATGAAGGGCTCCGAATATCAACGACTTAATATACCGAAGAGAGCACTTGTATTTCACACGTCTTTTGGTTGTAATTTCCGTTCTAAAAGATCATAAGCTTCCAATTCCAAATTAGAATTTTCCATACCGGGAAAGTAATCAATGTAATTGACCTAATCTATGTTGTAGTGTCTACTCAGTCTGTCCAACCTGATAACAGTTACATCTCAGTACTTGTATTTTCCCAGTCTTTTCCATTGCATTTTCCGTTCTACGTCTACTTTTGCAGAGTCTTAAGCTTCCGAATCCCAATTGGGATTTTCCACATCTAGCGATCTACTGTTTCGTAGAAATTTCCAAACCGGGAGGTTGGTTGGTCAACGTGGTAGTTCGGAACGGACCACTCCACTCTTCATATGTATTATTGTATAAAGTTAGATCTAACCTGTAGCCGTGAGAAATCTCAGGATTTCATTAAGCTTAAACCCATATATCTTATAAAGGTTAAATATGAAGATCGTTGCTTCCTTTTCCCTGTCTTTGCAACTGCGACAGTTTTTATTGCAGGGAGCCCAAGTCGACTTGCATGTCTGCCTAGCACCTAGTATCCTACCATCAACCTCGATATATTCCGTCTGCTCCGGTTTAAAAGGTGTGTATGGGTTTGTCATTGAGGGAGGGCCACAATAACTTGGCCTCTCTACATGTGCCCAGATTATTCCACCTATTTTCAGCTTTCTGAAGAAAGAATCTGAAGATACTACTCTTGATAAAACCTAACGGAGTTACTACCGAAACGGCGTTGGAAATATCAAAAGCAGATCCCGTTCTGGCAGGATCATCTGTCTGTTCATTTCCATAATAGTCCTTATGCACAGGGACCCAAACAAGGGTAATGTCAAACAGGCGAACCAGCCTTGACAGATCCTTCTTTCATTGTCTGACTAATAGGAAAGTGGTTGTATAAGAATTTAGTGAGAGAAGTACCGCTCGACTATCGACAAAAATTCCTATGTTTCCGCGATTATTGAAGTCATGTAGTATCCTACAGGCTGACATTATATTTGAGCCTGAAAGACACTACAATTGTTGGGAAGGCGGTGAGATATACTTACCGCAGCTTCTTCACAGAAGACACCAAAACCGACACCGCCGTTCATTTTAGAACCATGTGTAAAGATTCTGGTGGTATAATCGCTCGGTAGGTTACCCCTACAGCACTCGCTAATGGAAGGAATTCTGGTTTTGAAAACTCTACTCCACTCAAAATCCGTGCGTGGGATAATATAGTCGGATGGTTGATTCAAGATTGGAGTTAATAGGCTTAAAATCTTAGCGTGCCTATATGTTCTTGATCTACAACATCCGGATGAGTTAAGCCTCGCTGCGATGCAAGCAGATATGGCCATGATATGCAGATCTATAGGTAGTATGCAAAATATAGGAAGGTAGTCTGAGTTATTGATCAAATCTAATTTGTCCTGCCTACTCAATCCGGCGAAGCCGGTAACTATTATATCTCAGTAAGTGATAAGAAACACTTCCGATACTCTGAAGTCATTATTTGAAAAGTTACTACGTAAATTTGATGTCTCTCAATAAGAGTCAGATGTATCCTGGATTTGCAGTAGGTATCAACAAAGTACAAAACCGAAATGTACCAGCCAGCCATCCCTAAAACCTGTGAGCAGACACTGGTGGGCGAGGTTAGGGTTTGATCCTTGAATGCCAAGGAAGTAGGCGGAGTAGTCGTCAGAATCTAAAATGTACTATGTAGTCAGTCTGGCGACTTCGGTATCAATGTCGACTCTCAAACAAGGGATATCCGGTTAGTCGTGTGAGGTCAGCCAGGTATAGTGCGTAGTTCCGCACACTCAAGTTAACCCAAATCAAAGACTCAGGGTACCAACACAAATACCAATATTGTATTTTCGAAATGGTTCTTGTTGGTTAAAACCAACATATGCGTATTTTCGAAAACATTAACAAATAAATTGTATGCAATCTCATAAGTCGATTTCCATAAAAATGTTATATCTATACATAACGTATATTTTGAAACCTTTTTGAAGGCAATTCATTTTGTTCCAATGATTTATTACAATTTCATCTCAGTAAATAATAAACACTATTACATTTATTGTTGTAAATCTTGTAAACTTTTTCCTTAATAAATTTGCACAATGTTGCAAGATATGCAGCAATATTTTTGACTCTTACGAAATTATATGCCAAGTAATAAGATTTTTATTGTCCATACAAAAGAAATGGACAAAAAACCAAAGAAAAAAAAAAACAATTTTATTTTTCTTTAACACATAAAAAGCATAAAAATTAATTTAAAGAGGCGTTAAAAATTAAAAACAACTGCAACTACAAAAAAATATTTAAAACCAGTTGATAAATATTTGCTTTATTTTTTTTTTATTTATATTTCGACGTGTTGCATTCATACTTTATATTTGAGGTACGAAGTACCAACGAGTACATTACAAATGATTAAAAATTAAAAGTTGCCAACATAAAAACTGATAAAAATGAACATTTACACCAGATCAACAGCAATAATAATAACAACAACAAGTATACAAATATATAAATAATACAACAGTAAAACGAAAAAAATAAATAATAATTTTTTTAAATAATTTTCAGGTTGGCGACAAAAACCCAGCACGTCTCAGAAACAAATTAAAAAAAAAGAAATCTGAAAAAATAATGAAATGGAAACAACTCTTATAGATACACAAAGAACATTCAAATGAAGACACAAAAATTGATGTGGACCAGCAAGCCGGAGGGCTACAGAGGATCTCTACCCGTACAGAAGGCAGAAAAAAAGTTTCGAAAAAAATCAAAAGTACTTTAATTTGGACTTTAGCAACATGGCGCTGCTGTTCTTCTTGTTGTTGCAGCAACAACTGCTGCTGCAATTCATTAATAAATTTAAGTATGAATTTATATCTCATCATTTGAAGATTGAGAGCAAGTTTCAGTTTTATGGTTTTCCACCAAAGAAGGTTGTCAATATATAAATATTTTTTGGTACATATGCATGTATGTAAGTAAGTACTTGTGTACTTAATACCAGTTGTATGGTTGGTTGGTTGCAGCTATATACGCTATGGTTTGGTTTGGATTGGCTGCATTTATTGGACAATAACAAGTTGACATTTCTTGGGCAGCAGTCAACGAAGATAAATGTAAATTATTATGTCGTAAATTTGTCGAGTGCCATGTTAAATTTTCTTATAATTGAAATATTTTTTTTTTTTTGTTTGTCTTTTACAAAACAAAATTCTTTTGCAGGTTTTACTTTTTATGATATTGAAATCTTGCCATTAAAAAAAAAAAAAAAAACACCAAACAAAATGTATTATCGTCTGATTATAATGATCATTATGGTTACATTTGTGGAAAGTTTTATTGGGTAGATTTTTTTTTTTTTTGCATACATTGACATGTATTAAACGATATTATAGAGATTAAAACAAAAATTAAGTTTAGTAGAAAAATTTATATCGAACAGATGTCCAATACAATCTCGAACAAAAATTTCGATATTTTTATCAGCATTTCTCATCATATTTTAGGAAAAAATGGGCTTTACTGTATTAATTAATGTCAAAGCTGCGATATTTTCACTGGAAGAGGTGAAACGTTATATGTTTAACCTATTTGCTGACAATGTCAAATGTATATTTTCATAGTCTACACCAATACATACATACATACAATCGAGAGGATATAGTTCAGAAGCATAATAACCAGCAATCAGGTTGGAATGGTTAGGTTAGGATGAAAAGTAGGATAATATAAACTTCATATCAATAAAATGTATGTGTATATAGGTCGCTTCTGGGCCTGTATAAGTGCTCCCTTATGTGTTTCTTTTGGTGAGTGAATTAACTTTCAGTTCATCCGATCCACGTGCTATTATTCAGAAATTCAAGGGGTTTATATCCGTTATAACAATGACAAAAGCATAGGTAAATCCACATGTTCCACTTTATTACAATTTCGGGTATTAGATCGGTTACGTGTTTGAGAATAACTTAACATTCAGTGTCCGGCATTAATTCCTTAAAATGTTCCAGTCAATGTTTATAAGGAATGGAGGGATGTTATATCCTATATGACATCGGAATTCAGTATAACAATCACTGAAGCATTGTAATGGGATCCACATTCAGCAGATTTACACGTGCGTTAACTTTAATGTTCCACTTTATTACAATTTCGAGTATTAGATCGGTTACGTCTATGTTTGAGAATAACTTTACATTCAGTGTCCTGCAATACTTCCCTAAAATGTTCCAAATATCCGGTATGATATCGGAATGTTATATCCAGTATAACAATGACGGAAGCATTGGTAGATCCACATTCTGCAGATTTACTCGAGCGTAAGATCTAATGTTCCACTCTATCACAATGACGAGTATTGGACCGGTAACGCCTCATGTTTGCGAATAACTGTTGATGTGACCTGTCTTCTCTAAGAGACAAAAGTCGCTCGTCTACTGGTGCCGCCTCATACTATAAATACCATTTGGGAAATATCAGGCAATATTTCTAGAGATTAGGACGACAAAGCAACACGTACGTTGAACTCCCTCTAGTGGTATTAACTTTATGTTGAAGGATTTGATTTAATTGTGCTTGGAATAAATTTTGATACATTTGTACCATTTCCATCTGTCTGGCTGTCATAATAGTTATACATCAGAACACATCTTCAAACCAAATTACTCGCATAGCCATCATTAGACTAGAAACTATTCCTTCGGTAGGTTCTCCTCAGCAGTTTTGTGTATCTGATGAGTGAGCCATTTAGAAATGCAATTTGTCGTACCTATCACAGGCTTCTCTTAGCACTGCTTTCTGCAAACGAGTGCAGACTGCATTAGGCTCGGCTTTAGAATCCCTCTTTGAGAAAACCACATTTGATATCTTTATTATCACTGGCAGTGATCTCAAAGTTCATTCTTCACATTCAATTCAGCTTTAAGTTCTATATGTAACCCTTGACCGGAAATTAAAATGGATATACCACATAGAAGATAGGATCAACAAGGTACATTGGTGTTGGGCGATTTGTAGGAGAACTATAGACATGAAGTGGATTCTTAGTCCTACTATGACAAAGTGTTGTTAGACCAATTCTAGCTTATGGTTCAATACTGGACTGCTTTGGACAAACTTACAGCCAAACGGCTCTTTACTTAAGGCGAACTGGCCAAACGTGGTTAGGTATAGGATACGTCATCAATGTTTACTGGACACATTGGAAGGTTATACACAATCATCGGACGTGCTAATGCACACCAGGCACTGAATATGTCGGAAACTTTTAAACGCTGATCGCAAATAGAATGTCTTGGTCAAGCGGAACATTAGAGCAAATACCAGTAGGAATCCGTTGCTACACGGATGGCTCTAAATTGGGGGACAAAGTAAGCCTGTGGTTCTATATTAAAGACCCGGAAACAGAAATATACCACCGTTTAACTAATCACAACACTAGCTTCCAGGCAGAAGTCCAAGCAATAACGGAATGTATAAATTGGATTAGAACAAATATGGCGCCCACAGGACTTAACGAAAGGGCGAATGTAATAGCTTTAAAGGGAAGGGAGCTCGAGGTAGTTAACCTGACGAACGCAAAACCATTTGACGCAACAAAAGCTGAATTAAAAATATGGGTGAGGAAATCCCAAAAGGTCTCTTGGAATAATGGGTAGAACAAATGAACAAGTCTGAGGTTAGTATGATGGTACGTATTCTGAGTGGACACACAAGATTACGAGCACATCTAAGCAAAATTGTACGTACGGATTCAGACGAATGTAGAGCATGTGGAGAGCACAGTGAAACTCTGGAGCGCTTTCTTTGCCACTGTCATTCGTTGATGTTAGATCCAGGTATCTTGGAAGTGATATTATTCCGAAAATAACATTGCTAGGTGTATTTCTTCGGATTTGATGTAGTATACTATACATCCCCCTATCAACCTAACCTAAGTTCTTTGTTGTGGTTATGGCGCTGCGAAGGGTTCTGTAGGTTTGGAGCTGCTCCAGGTCTATATTCTACAGCTAGTTTAAGATGGATAGAGGCGATCTCAAGATGGTGATCTCAAAAACAATTAGTTTTTTAACCTGTCTGCCCAGCAGTATTCGGTTGAAGCGACTGTTAAAGTTCTTCTTTACTAAAATATCCAATGTTCTTAAATCAGACAAATTATTACCTATAAAATTATCGGATGACAAAAAACCTTCTGAAATCTGTTAAATGCAAATATTTCTACAGGAACTGTATATGCGTTCAACTTTAATACTTTCAGAAATCAACACAATCTAAATAGATTTGGCATATTTTTATGTACAACATAACTATTGTGTCAATTTGTTCAATCGGAATAAAAAATTATTCAAAAATTTGCATTTAATTAAATGCTTAAAATAAAATCAATTGAAATTGCCCGCAAACAAACAAAAAAAAATCGAAAATTAACAACCTCGACATCATTAAATGATATCTTAACAAATTGGCTACATTTTAATTAAACTATTTTCCATTAAACAAACAACAAAAAAATTCAAATAAAATAAATAAAAATAAAGTGAATTCGATACTCGACAATATTGGGCGTACAGGTTGCCAGAAACGAAACAATTTATTTTTAAATACAGAAAGCAAAACGTAAAAATCTGGCAAAAAAAATAAAGAGCTCAATAACAAAACAGGCAGGCAGGCACACGACCGAAAAAATAAATGACGACAATATCAAAAGTCAGTTGAAACGCCACAACGTTAAAATCTCTTAGAATAATTTTCATATCAAACCCATACATACAAACCGAATAAGAATATAAAATGACACACGCAAATTTGCGGCATGTCATTGAACAGAGAAACTACAACCAAACCAACTCACAACGAAATAAAGATCAATTGGCCACCATACCTGTACAAAGAAAACATTTGTACAAACGAGTAGTAGTTACGACTAAATAGCAAAATTTTACATCTGTATGTGTTCTGACTATATAGAGGCGCCTCAGACGCTGATATCTACCATTTTTTAGACGATTTTCTATACAGACAACAACAACAACAGAAAATATGGCAAAAAAAAACCAATATCACACAATATCGCCTAAAAAAACGCCAACGTTAATTCGGCGAAAATAAAATGAGAAAAAATTATTTACCAGAATATTTTTATATAATCATGTGCTTTTAATTTAAATTCATTTTATATATTTTCAAAAATTTGTTATTTGTTTATTGTTGTTGTTGTCGAACTTACTAGTTCCATTCATACAAGTATGAAATTTCAATAAATTTAAATTTTTGTAAATAGAGAAAAAAAAATCAGTTTAGTCCAGTAATGACAACATTCTCTACAGACGACTACAATAAACACTTGTGTTTAAGCTGAATAAAATCGCAAAAGAAAAAAAGTTGAAACAGATTCGTAATACAACCACGCAAAAATTTTGTGTAAATTTGATTAACGAGGGTTGTACGATAAGCAGAAACTGAATTTCATGATGAGAAGACGGTAATCAGCCAATCTATACTGAGCCTCAGATTTTGGACAGAACGATATCAGTGATCGAGAAGGTTAAGTACCAAGACATCTTAACTTGGTAACATTAGTATTATAAAAGGGTGAAAGTGTAAAGTACTACCACTACAGGGAGTTCAACGTTTCTGTTTCTTGGATATGGCCATGCGTACTACTACAACTCTAGAAACATTGCTAGGTATTAAACCAATTGAAACGCATATAATGGGGGTTGTCATAGAATCCAATAATTTTCGGAATTGGATTCGAAAGACATGATCAGATTTAATAAAATCTAATATTTTCAGTTTTGTGTTCGATATAGAACACGATCCATAGTCGAGCAAAAAAGCCAAAATATAAGATTTCATGAAACCAATATATTTTTTTGGTGTTTTTTAAAACCAATTCCGATAATGATTGGATTATATGACAATCCTGAATATATGGGACAGTGCCCACAGATCGACTTTTATCTATAGGCGCATTAACAAAAAGGCAATAAAGGTCACGACACCAGGGTATACCGGAAATTTTGAATTGCAGGAAATTGCAAGACATTGACTGCAGATAGAGGATCATGATATAAAGACCAGTAGAGAGAACGATCTGCATTAAAAACCCTGAAATCGAGAAATATTACATTCTTCCAGATCATAATACTCATAATACAAGAGGGTATCCGTTCTATTACGGAATGTGTAAAATGGGCTGGATTAAATATGGCGCAGTCAACTATATATATATATTATCTGACAATCAAGGGAATGCCAAAAACAAATTTTCTTTCAGTGGAAAGCTCTCAATCATATGGGTACCAATCATTTTGAAGCAGAGCATATATCGATATTAGATCCAAAGTTTTTGGGAGAAATGCTATGCCAGTTTTTACCACCCATTAGGAATATAGAAAAGTTTCTTAAACATCGGACCATAATTCCTTTTTAAAGTAAATTCACTTACCAAGTTTTCCAATGATAGTAGCGACTTAGGCGTCAAGCCATTCTAAACAATAAAATTGTTATCGTGTAGCCATCACATGACGAACATATAATTATATATTTGAATCGAAAGCTAATCTGGTTTCCTGATATATAACTCTATTATACCTGAAAATAATATCGCGAATAAACTGGTTCTTGCCTTTTCTCAGACCAAACGATCATCTTTGATCACAGGCACGGTATTGATATTGGCTGCTTTTAAATCTTTTAATATTGAAACCTTTACTAGTTAAAATTATAAATCGTTTCAGAATGGAAACGAACACAATATCCGAGGCCAAATTCTGGCATTCGAAAGCGATCGAAATTTCTAATATTTTTTTTTTTTTAATTCTATTAAAGTTTCAATCGCTTTCGAATACCAAAATATGCGTCCAGGTATTTCTTATAATCTGGTAACACAGAAACCGGTACCCCACAGGGCATAGTTTCGGACTTTATCATGTCCGATACAACATATACCTCGAAGAGGAGTGACTGTGGAATTAAGCATTGGAAATGCGATGGTGTGAAGTGTATAAGATACTGGATGAATGTAGAAGTACGCGGGCCTCACCCATCCGTGAGTATGTCGGATGACAGTTTAACCACAGTGTGTTCTCTGTAAGTAACAAGAAGTTCTCAACTTATTTTATGGATTCGTATTTTGGTCTACCGATGTGCTGTTGCCGAAACAACTGAGGCACGCTTCTTACCGGCGAGTAAGAAGCACAAAGAGCATTCTAATAAGCTCACCCTGTAGTTGTACCACCATGAACTAAGGACAACAAGGTAAAGCACTTCGACTTATTCATAAATATGTAGTTTAATTTTAACCCATTATTATAATGAAATTAACAATAACTCTAAAATGTTTACATGTTTCCATGACGATGTAAGAAAAATACAAACAACCCTCGCATAATACTAAAAAAACCCAATCATTCACAGTGTATTCTTACGCGAATAAATCCCTGTATAGCTAAAAACGCCCAAACAAGGTTACAACGAATTTTATACATCTTCTCCAAAAGCCAACTTTATGCGTAAAAAAAATAATATTTTCGTTTGATGTGTTGACCACAACAGATAAAAATGGGATAAAAATCTTGTAAGAACTTGAAAAAATAAGAAAATTCAATTGAAAAATTCATCAAAAAAAAAAAAAAATCAGAGGTAAAAACCAAAAACGAAGTAAAGAGTTGGCAATCGAACAAAGTGAATGAATGCAGTAGCCACGCGTCATAATAATGTTGATGATGATGTTGAACACGCGCCAGGACAATCCCACGGAAATGCCATATATGACAATAACTACATGGTTTATTAATTACACCAATGTCAATGGCAAATGCCACTTTATATTTGTTTCAAGCTCTTATTTTTTCGAAAGAATTTTACTAGAATTTTAAATCAAGACGCTCGTTATAAATATTTTCTTTGCAAATGTATTTTTGTCATCTGCGACGTAATAAAATATGAGCCAATTGTTAAGTGATGAAATTTATTGATCTTTTGGCGTAAAATTTGATTTAGTGTTTAAAAGGCGTTAAATACTTTAATGTACAACATAGTTAGTAAGAGTGTCATATTCGGCTGTAACAAACAGGTACACAAATCATCGAACATATAAAAATGTTTTCGATTTTCATATTCAAAATTTCTTTAAGTTGAATCGGTAACTTATTTTTGGAACATAGTTTAAATTTGAGGAATAATTCTTCAAAATTTTCCTTCAAAGTGTTCCTTCTCTATAGTATTTGTGCTTGTCTGTGGATGGTGGTTGGGCTGAAATTGACTTACCTGTGTCAATTTAGTTAATCCCTCTCCACATAGTCTAGAAAAGAGTAATATGGTGGTCTTCAAAAGGCAATCAACCAATAAAGAGATGTGATGTTGATTAGTTATCATCATCACTTGGTTGAAAGTATACCAATTCCCTGAGACGGCATCCCCCCGGGGGCATGTTACCTTGGTGTTAATGCAATATTGCAAAAGAGGTGCTACCAATACCTCTAGTCTGCGGGACTATAAACTGGTGATGATCAAATGTATCCTCGGCCTTTCCTTGGAATGATTTGACATGGGGTATAATCTGGTACTACGGGTGGCCAGTTACCCGCACAACTTTGTCCTGTCTGGTCAGTTGGTTGAGGTTCCTTCGGGAACCACGTAGTGGCTGTGGTTTATACCCAAATTCGCGGGGAGAGAATGTTGGTTTAAGGACTGATATATCCAAATGCCATATACATATGTCTGGATTCTCTCTCCGGTGCTGTTGCTATCTCAACAGATGTCACTGGGTAATGTGACAGAGCAACTTATGCTGGATTCCTAAACCCATTGAGTATCTCTTACTCTTCGCGTAGTAGGGCGCCAGTATATGTTCGGAAATTTTCAGGTTGACACTTGTTAGTTCCCTGTCATTCCATAGATCGTTCGTTATGGTCTGAGATTGGAACTGATGTAATTGGTGAACGATCGGGAAAGACTCGTAATGATTTAGTAAACCTTTTACTTCAGGGAAGTTCTCGGTGCTGTTGCCATCTCAGCAGGATTCATATTGTTTGATGCTACGCGACTTATGGTTGAGGTCCGTTCCCTCAACTTGTCGGGGTAATTATTGGGTTCGAATTGACTTTGGAAATTTCTACATTCTTTGTCACATTATCTGACATACAGAGGAATCCTTATATAAGAATATAATATTGGTTGGGTATTTCGGACTACCAAATACGTCTCTAGGTGCTGTTGCCGAATCAACAGAACCATCTCAGTAGTGTGGATGCGCGTACTTTAAAAGATTAAGGAATGCACTGGAATGGGTCATTAGTTGATGAGTATTGTATTTTAAAAAATGCATTCTTGCATGACATCATAAGAGTGGTTACCTTCCGGTATACCGGAAGATTGATTTCACCTGATGTTGAGGTAGTCGCCCATTGTATTGACTTTAGACCAGTGATTTCTTTTTCCTTGTCGGGGTTTGCATTAGGATTGATACCATGCTGCCTGTCATTCCGCAACGGGGCTAATATGGCAAGATATTAGATAACTCGGCCATGTACACAAATTGCCCGCTGAGTTCTTCATAGAAGGATTCAGGGGCGCGTGGTAGACCGTCTCTAGTCTACTCAATGGATGAAAAAGACCACCGTGAAATAAGGCCGTCAAGGCAGATGTTCACGTTAAGCACTCGACATTCCCTGAGACGGCTTTAAGCTGAGACTGTCAAAAAATAGGGATATTTCGGTGCTCTTAAAGTCCACTGTATACATAAATGGGTGGGTTTGTGAACTGCCCCCATCCAGTTCACTTGAAAGCCAAAATGCTGAGCTGGTCGTGGAAAATTGTAATGTCTTTCAAAGGAAAGAAGAACCTGTGGGAACTCTACTTGTAATAGGTTTCCACCTTAACTTCATAGCCAGTCTTGCCAAGAACAAAGGTAGGGCTTATTTAGCCTCTAAATCTACTACTGTTAACATTGAGCAGACAAATCCTAAAAGCGAGAAGATTGCCAATGCAACTGCCCTTTTCAAAATTGGGAAGGCGCCGGTTGAAAGAACTGTCACAACGGACGCCGACAGGGACACTAAAATACGATCGGAGCCAAAAGCATCATTATCCAGTACTAGTAACTAGTTGAAGAGTCAAATCCGAAAAGTGAAGAAGACATCACTCGTTTGAAGACAGAACAGAGGTGTTTTCCAAAATTGTAAAAGTGCTAATTAAAAGACTGCTATTCCTAGGACTGATCATCAATAGTACACACTGCATCAATAGCCACTTCAGGCTACCCTGAGGAGTCTAATCCAAAGAGCGAAGAGGTGATCACCAACTTGGTGGAAGGCAGCTAAATGGATGACAATGATTGAGGTTATCCAGATAAACCTGCATCGGGTCGAGATGGCTACCAACTATCTGATAACTAAAATAAACGTAACATACATATAGCTTTAATCCAGGAACTTTGGACGATTCGCAACAAGGATTCTGGATTAAATCACGTAAATTTCCAACTTTTCCACGCTGGGTCCCGCCCGATAACACGTATCTTAATAACTTATGTTTTCATCTCTCAACAGGATTAACAACATCGGATGTAACGGTGTTGAAGCAAGGTCGTGGCAACATAATTAATTGTTAAATTATGTTCCGGTTTCACTCTGATCATACATACTACTTTTACCATAGTGTGCCCCCTGTGAGTAGGAAACCACGTGTTGCCTTATTAATGGAGATCAAATCTTTTGCCAAATCAATAGAGACCATTACATACATAAGTGATTCAGACATAATATGGAGATTGTCGGGCATTAAGCAATGGAACTGAATGGTCAGAGATTCGTAGAAAAATGGGGCATATTTTAACCTAATTTTATATCAATTTACAAATATTCAGGTTATCATTATATTAATATTGAAAAGCATGATTAAATTATCAGTTTCGTGTGAAAAATTTGATGAGAAAATTTTTTGATGTTAAAAAATTTACAGTTAAAAAACTTCAGGAAACTCAACCAGAGATTTTGATTATAAAATCTTAAATTTCATGTAAAACAAATTGTCACTCATAAAATTATCAACTAATAATAAATTGACATGTCTATTACTATCGTTCCAATGCACGGATTGTATTACAAAATAAAAAAATCAAATTCTCAACATTAGAAACGAAAGCGAGGAAATAAAAACAGTTCATTCATAAAATCAAACCCCCAGAGATAGGAAAAAAACATTAATCTAATTTTAAGGAAAATCATACATCAATCTCCATAAAAATTAAAACACCTGTGACCAGAGCAACAATATGACAATGACTATATTTAAATATAAACTTATATAAGAATATAATAATGAATTGACAAGGCTAAAAGAGCGTCGATAAAAAATGACAATATAATGAATCGTATTACAAACAAGTTACAAACCAAGACATTGTTTAGAAGACTATAAAACTTAAGCCGCCTACTATCTGCCATAAGAAGTCGTCAAAATGCACTGCACAAGTGACACCATAATTTAAACATTGATAAAAAACAATTTATGAAATTTCGAAATCACAAGTAACTTTAGACTTTCTTCTTTTTAGTTTAGTTTCCACAATAAATGATGAAAATTAATAGCATCAGGTTTCTATAGAGATTTAGTTCCGTCGGAACTGATTTGCTTTTATTACTTTTGTTCTTTATTCGTTACCGGAAAATATTTAAGTTTTTTGTTTTCATTATTAACTTGTCTGTCTGTCTTTCTTTTGAATTTTATTTGGTCTTTTCTTTGCTGGACCATTAAAAGTACAAACAAATGATCATTATTAACTGACAAAGCGACAGGCTTTAAAAATGTTAACAAATTAACTGTCAAAAATTTAACATAAATGTTTAACAATTCACATAAATAAATACTAGTAAATGATCGAATAAGAACAACAAAAATACATAAAATTAAAGTTAAAAGTCAATATCAGTGTATGAATGAATGACTGGCTGACTGACTGACTGAGATGAATGTGTATAAAGAAATCAGGGTATGAATGAATGAATGCATTAGTGGTGAATGAGTAGAAAAATAACAGCACTAATTTCAAGGTTTTTTAACAAAATCCCATTTGTTGTATTCATTTATTAGTGACCAATACAAGTCATTAATGTACAATTTTCTACAAATACGATATTAAGTTATGGCCGATCAATATGTGAGACCTACAATACACTTATTGACGAAACTTTATGCATTCTTCCCGAACACTCTCCGACTTAAAATACATATGTGGATTTTTTCATTTTTTGATGAAGAAATTTATAAATCATAGCGAAATATATATAGGACAAAAATGAGTAGACCTGCAATAAGGTGCATGGCACCTCCCATAAGAATTAAATACTAAAATTCGGTTAACTGGAAAACTATTGGAGTTAGAATCTTAAAATTTTGCATGAGGAACATCGATGTTAATCCCTAAATTATACACAAAGAACTCTGATGTCAATATGAACATTTAGGTAAAATTGACGGACTTTCAATAGGGGGCTTGGTACCTCCCATACGAAAATTCGTATATCTTGGAAACAGTTAGATTTTGCACGAAGAACTCGGACATACATGTGAACATTTGGCTAAGACTTTCAATTTACACCTTCCATATGAATTAAATGCAAATAATCGTAACTGTTAGAGCAAGAATCTTAGAAAATATTTTGATTTTAGGGTATCAAAGCACTAGTCCATATACCTACATATACTTATATAACGTTACTGACTGAATAACTTACTCACTAACTGATTCATCATCACACAGCCTAAACGCCTGAAACGAAATTTGGACAGAAGGTTGGTCTTCCGCCAAATTCGAATGGATAAATAGTATTTTGGTACTATTTTTACACAACCATGTATCTCGTATACCAATGAACGTAGCGATAATTTTTAATTCATTCGTTACTTATCGAATGAATATAATAAAAATTTGGTACTTTTTGTATAATCGGACTAGGTGAAAATTGTACATATTTTTGGTACTTTCTTCATAAAGCATCGTTTCCTATTTATTGACTTATACATATGAATATTTAGTGAAGGGCTACCACTACGATATTGTAACTTTTTGGATAAAATGTTGATTTCGTCAATGTGGAGGAAATAAAGTACCAATAGGGGGTAAACACTTCAATATGGAGGAAATAAAGTACCAAAAAGAGGTAAAAACCGACCATTTGATTTTATTCAAACCAATTTTGATAAATGGGTGATTTAGTAAGAATATATATCTGAAAGTGGTGTTTTTTTTTTTGAACTGTTTTTTTTTTTTTGAACAAAAAAATACTCTTTAGAACTTTTTCGTTCTTTACTTGATACTTTATGAGTTTTCTATAATAATGAACCTAGAAACATAAAATCAGACATATAGGATACTAATGCAATGAAAATCTATATAAGAGTAAACGTTTTGGTACTTTTTCGTTTTTCATCTGTTACTATTTGATTTTTTTTTATAATATTAAACCTAGAACATAGGAACGCATTATCATATTTATTAAACCCTGCTTCTTGGGAAAAAAGATATCGTTGACGATAGGCTAAATACTTGATCTCAAATTAAAATGGAGACACCACATAAGCAGTGTTGCAGGAGCTTAAATCGCTGTCTAAGTTTGGTTGTAGTTAAGTAGAGTCGAATAGATTCTGACCAATGTTAGCTATAAGGTAATTGACAAGGAATCTGTTTCGGTGGCTAGAGTAGGGCAATTGCAGAGAAGATAGTTTCTTCCTTTTCCCCTATATTTGCAAATGCAACAATAATCATTGAGGGAAGACCAAGGCGTCTTGAATGTCTGCTTAGCATACTTACGGATAGTCGATAATATGATTAAAAGCAGTATACCCGACAAAGACCTAAACTTTAAGCAGCATGCTTATGTAAAGGGACGATCGGTGGAAACCGCTTTAAAGGAAGTTGTCCACTACATAGGAGCATCCTTTGATAGCAAACTATATACACTGGCGGTATGTATTGACATCGAAGGCGCCTTCAATAACGTGCACACTAATACTCTTATCCAATCCCTAGACCAGTTTTATGTTGACCGGGTGCTCCGTAACTGGATCAACCACATGCTAAGGAAGAGATGGATAAGCTGCGAGATGTACGATATAATTATCAGGGAAAAGGTATTTCGTGGTATATCACAGGGTGGCATTTTGTCACCTTTACTCTGGGTTACCACAATTAATAGCATCCTAAGGACCCTAACCGAGAAAGGACTTAGACCTGTCTGCTATGCAGACGATGTCGTAATACTTTTAAAGGGAGGAGGCTCTGAATACGGTCTTGAGCTGTGCTCAACCAAGAGGCCTCAATGTTAACCCGGCAAAAACGGAAATCTGTCTTTTCACAAGAAAGACAAAAATTTCTACGTACGCTGAACCTTGCTCCTGGGCAAGAAGATACCAGTGACAGACAAAGTTAAATACTTAGGTGTAATCCTCGACCGGAAATTAAAATGGAGACACCACTCAGAGGATAGGATCAACAAGGCACATCGGTGCTGGGCGATATGTAGGAGAACTATAGGCATGAAATGGGGTCTTAGTCCTACTATGACAAATTGGCTTTATAAAAGTGTAATTAGACCAATTCTAGCTTAAGCTTCAATAATCTGGTGGACTGCTTTAGACAAAAAGTGCAATATCAAACTACTACAGGGAGTTCTGCGTACATGCTGCTTGGGTATAAGTGGTGCCATGTGTAATACTTCAACCAAGGCTCTGGAAACGTTGCTAGATATTCCACCCATTGAAACATATATTTAAGATATGAGGCTGCGCTTACAGCCGAACGGCTCTTTACTTTAGGCGAACTGGCCAAAAGCGGTTATAGGACACGCCATCAATGTATACTGGACACATTGGAAGGTTATACACAATCATCGGACGTGCCTGATCGTACACCAGGCACTGAATATGTCGGAAACTTTTAAACGCTGATCCCACATAGAATATCTTGGGCAAGCGGAACATTAGAGCAAATACCAGTAGGAATCCGTTGTTACACGGATGGCTCTAAATTGGGGGACAAAGTGGGACTGGGGTTCTTTATTGAAGACCCAGAAACAGAAATATACCACTGTTTACCAAATCATAACACAAGCTTCCAGGCAGAAGTACGATCAATTACGGAATGCGTAAATTGGATTAGAATAAATATGGCGCCCACAGCGCTTAATATATTTACCGATAGCCAGAAGGCAATTAGGACGATATTAGGCGATAGAACTAAATCTAAGACCGTATTGGATTGTAAGAAAGCTTCAACTGAATATTCTCCCAGAGGTAAGGTGAAAGTGAAACTCTGGAGCACTTTCTTTGCCACTGCCAGGCATTCGTCGAAGTTAGATCCAAGTATCTTGGAAGTGATGTTATTCCGGAAATAACATTCCTGACTAACACTGATTGGAAGATTCTTAATAATTACGTTCAGGAAACTGAGTTTATGAACACTGAAAAATAATTCATTCAGTTCCTTTTGTTTTAATGATAAGGAGCGCACAACAGGCCCGACAGTGGCCTAGGTGTATTTCTTCTGATCTGATGTAGCATACATCCTCCTATCAACCTACCTACCTACCTAGCATACTAAGCATCAATTATTGACAGAGCTCTTTTGAATTAGCAAAATATTTATTTTTAGAAACAATATATTTTTATTAAATTATGGACCACATAAAATTTGGTAGAGGGGTTTTGGATTATCAGAAACTTGATTATGTCAAACTTTGTTGCTATACTCTTATTTCTACGACAGTTATGAGTGTTAAAGTAATTTTCTGAAGGGGACCTTATATGAGGGGTAGGGTCAATTATGGATCGATCCTCAAAAATTTGGCAGGGAGATTTTTTCTCATATAGAACTTCTTTATGTTGATCTTCATCATTATTCTCGAACTTTTAAAACAGATATGCCCGTTGATGCTGATTTTCGGGTGTCCACTTGTAGGGGGGCTATTTGAAAATGTGGACCGATATCGCCGATTTTTAACACCAAATAAACCTTACCTATAGAAAATTTTTGGGGGAAATTTTAAACATCTATCTCATTCCACTCGGGCTCTATCGTGTTTTCAACAGACAGGCAGGCGGATAGATGGACGGACATGCCTAGATCGTCTTAGAATTTAATAAGAACCCAGAATATATATATTTTTGTGGATCTATAACCAATAATTCGACGTGTTACAAACGGAATGACAAAATCAATATACCCCCCATCTTTTTTGATGGTGGGTATAAAAATCCATACTCAAATGAATCCGAGAAGAATATTGAGAAGAATGATATAAGTACACACAGAAAACAGATCGGTCGGAAATCAGTTACAATTACAAATAGTTATTAACTGCAATAGAATATTAATTGTTGTCATCGAAAATCTCTAAATTTACATAATTTTTCATAATAAGAACTGAAAAACCATAACTGTAATCGAAACAAGTTTCATACAACTCTTAATTTAGTTGATATAACCAATTTAAGCTTTTTAAACAATTATTTTATTATATTGTCAATCACGACCAAATTAAAACTTATAATTTTTTGCACTAGTCGGAAACATCAGTACTTACAATCAAAAATTCGTTTGGGTAAGCTAAAAATAGGTTATTAGTTATTGTGTACCCATATTTCTATAATCAGTATAGAAAAATTTATTGTCCTTGATACACTTAAGCTTAATTCGGTGCTTCCAACTTAAAAATTATAAATTTCTATATCTTGATTATGTTAAAGCTTTATTCGGTATTCCCAACTGACTACATAAAATAAATGGTAAATTTTCATTGACGTTTTAAAAATATTTAGTACTGAAAAGCCAATTTATCTACGCAAGAGTTTTTGAGACATAGAATGGTAGGTATGTACATAAAGACCATTTCCCTCTACCAAATTAGAATTTGAAATAACAATACTTTATTTCCAGAAAATTTTATGCCGAACGGAATTATGTGTGGAAAAATTTTGTGATCCTTTCAAGCCTGAATTCGGTGCAATTAATTCCAATATACACATACGGAGTGGGCAGGATCGATTCCAAAATGAATATATGTATATTCAAATTTTTATAAATAATAAATAAATAAATTAAATCATATAATATGTAATAATATATACACGTTTTTAATTGGTCCGTAATATTGATAGTTTAGGTATTTGTAACCGAATTAATTTTTTAAATTGTTAGGTGTACCGTATTATTACACTTCCTATAACCGAAAATTCGGTAATTAGAACCACTTTCTGTTCTAAAAATACAGTGTTAGCAATCGAAATATTCGTTAACTGCAATCGAATTACCTGATAGTGCTTAGAACCGACCAAATTCGATTGGAAACAAATTCGGTTATGACAACAAATCTGTTTTCTCTGTGTACTAATGAAACTAATCAGATGTAATTTTGACCCCATCAAACATTTCAACCCAAAGTAGGGTTATAAAAAGATTAATGAATAAGGAATACATGTGTAAGTATGTACATATAAAACTTAAGAAATAATTTCTCGGGGGAGTTTTCCAGATTTTTCCTACCGAGCGCGTCCCCGGGTGGCGGATAGGGGGTGGTGATGGACCATCTGTCCTCTCCCAGCTTTAATTTCACTTAAGCTGAGGGAGGGCAGATTGTCCACCACCTGGGAATATTATATTCCCCGCGGACCAAAAAACTGGAAAAAAAAAAAAACAAATATGGAAAATAAAAATGAAAAGATAAAAGTTACGGTGCAGGGCCTAAATAACCCAGTACCGGCGGCAAGTGTTGATCTACTCGCGAGTCACGTGTCGTCGTCATCCTGCAATCGTGAGCAGAATACTACTACGGAGGTGGGTACCTTGGCCTCCGTGGCGGACAATGCGTCAAGTGTACAGCATGCCGCTGGCAAAAATATAGGGGTGAAAGAGAAGGATGTACTCGGAGAGAGCTCTAAGCTACCTCAGCCTTTAAATATAGGTGAGGGTTCCGACTCTGAATCCTCAGATGATAATAAAAATAATACCATTATAGCAAATCCCAAAAAGGATGAAGTAGAGCAAATGGTGAAAGAGGTGAGTGATAGCATAGCTAAACTACCTATTACTAAGAAAAGACTTTCTGGAGCACAGAGGAGGAAGTTGAAAAAGATGCTTCAGGAAATCATAGTTAGTCAATCCCACGACACTCCAAAGGAAAAATCGGACTCTCTCACAAGATCTGAGGCAAAAAGGATCAGGTCTCCCGAGGAGTTGACAACTGAGAATAAACCTAAGAAGAAAAAGAGCTCCCCGTCTTCTAATACACAGTCGAAGCCAAGCCATACTTCACTCAAAGGAATCTCAAGTGAGAATCCTGCGAGTAAGGGTGACAACGCCAAGCCAGATATTCCGAAGACGAACACGTCGGCGAAATCAACCTCGAAGGTAAGGGAATCTCAAAAGAAGCCCCGAAAAACGAGGAAGGAGAAGCTAGACGGAGGAAAAGGAAAAGAGCCGCCATCTTACGCCAAAGTTGCCAGAAGTAGGCACCGGGACGATCTCTGCTATGCAGTTTACGATGCCGGTAATCCGACAGGCAAAATTCCAATAGACCAACAGAGTAAAATAGAAGACCTGGTCAACAATAAGATAGTGGACCATGCAATCGCTTCAAAGGGCAAACAACCAATAGAGAGCGAGAGCTGCGAGTTCAGCATGGGCGTGATGTTGATGAGGTTGGCATCTCACCAATGTGTTAGCACCCTAAAGAACTTGGTGGAAAGTATCCCTCCTCCCTGGGACGGCGCTAGGCTGGGACTGGCAAAGAAGAGCGAGCTTCCGGTGCTCCTAAAGTCCACTGTCTACATAAAAGGATGGGGCAGTAAACTGGCTAATGAACGTATACTGGAAATTCTTGGAGGTCAAAATGCTGAGCTGGCCGTGGAAAAATGGGATGTCTTTTACAGGAAAGAAGAACCTGAGGGAACTTTATTTGTAATAGGTATCGACCAGAAATCCATGGCTAGTCTTGCCAAGAATAAAGGAAGGGCTTACTTCGCCTCTAAATCTGTCATATTCAAAATTGGGAAGGTGCCGATTGGAAGGGCTGTTACAACAAGCCTCGAAAAGGACACTAAAAAACCTAAGACCACAGCATCAGTATCCACTACTGATAACGTTGAGGAGTCAAATCCTAAAATCGAGGAATTTACCATTAACTCGCCAGAAGAAAGTGTAGTTGCCCTTTCCAAAATTGGGAAGGCGCCGATTGAAAGGGCTGTCAAAACCGGCCCCGACAAGGACACTAAAACACCTAAGACAGTACCCAAAGCATCATTAGCAAGTACTAGCAATGTTGAGGAGTCAAATCCTAAAAGCGAGGAGGAAATCACTCACCCGCCAGAAGACAGAACAGCAATGCTCTCCAGAATTGGGAATGTGTCTATTAAAAATATTGCTATTCCTATGCCTCATAAGGACACCGCAGTGCCATCAACAGTACTCACTGCATTAATAGCCACTTCAGGCTATCCGGAGGAGTCAAATCCAAAGAGCGAGGAGGTGACCACCAACTCGCTGGAAGACAGTTTAATGGATGACCATGATTGAGGTTATCCAAATAAACCTCCATCGGAGCGAGACAGCTACCAACGCTCTGATGGCTAAAATCAACACAGGTAAAATACATATAGCTTTAATCCAGGAACCTTGGACGATTCGCAACAAGGTTTCTGGATTAAATCACGTAAATTTCCAACTTTTCTACGCTGATACAGGATCTCGCCCGAGAACATGTATCTTATGTCACAAAAACTTATGTTTTCTCCTCTCAACAGGATTATCAACATCGGATGCAACGGTGCTGAAGCAAGGTCGTGGCAACATATTCCTTGCATCTATTTACCTGCCTTTCGATTCTCCGACACTACCACCAACGTCGGATCTGATGAAACTGGTTGAAGAGGCACAAAGGAAAAATAAGAAAATTGTAATAGGTTGTGATGCCAACTCGCATCATGTAGCTTGGGGTAGTACAAACACCAATCGCAGGGGACAAGCCCTCATGGATTTCTTTAATACTAAAGACTTGATAACATTGAACTTAGGTAATAAAGCTACCTTCGTCAATAGAATCAGAGAAGAAGTATTAGATATAACTATATGTTCAGAAGAGCTTATAAACGAAATTCAGGATTGGAGAGTTTCGGACGAGCACTCCTTTTCTGATCATCGGTACATAAGATTCAAAATACTAAGGCCACCACCAAAGCCGATAAAGTTTCGGAATAAGTCTAAAACTAATTGGACAATGTTCGGGACCTTACTAAAGAACCGTTTAGGTCAGGACACTTTTCAATGTCGAAATAAAGAGGATATAGATGCCAAAGTGGAAACGTTCACAAGTGCCCTGGTTGAATCGTTCGAGGACAGCTGCCCTCTGCGAGAGCGGAGATCTGCCCAGGAAAAACCCTGGGTAACTGGGGAGATCCGGAACCTTGGGAAGACTCTTCGCAAACTATTTAACCGGGCACGGCGTAAAAAGACCGCAGTATACTGGGATGAGTATCGTAATAAACTTGGTGAATATAAGAAAATCGTTCGAAAAGCCAAACGAGACTCCTGGAAACTTTTCTGTGAACAGGTAGATAGCGTAAATGACGTATCGAAGATAAAAAAATTCCTATCCAAAACTCATGTCCAACCGGAATCTATGATCGATGACACGGGCAGGAGGCTTGAGGATATGGAGGAGACAATGAAACTCCTAATGGATTCTCATTTCCCACCCGGTATATCGAATAACATAGATGAACCGATATTGGAGGAAGGGGAGGGTAACACGGAAATAGTTATTACAACTGACATGGTGAAAGGGGCAATCAAGAGCTTTGCTCCCTATAAAGCTGCAGGACCGGATGGAATTTTCCCGGCACTTTTGCAGATGGAGGCGGGACTGGTTTCCGTACATCTGTCACAGATATTCACTGCATGCTTAAAATTGGCATATACCCCAGTTAAATGGCAGGATGCAAAGGTAATATTTATACCCAAACCAGGGAAACCTAGCTATGCGACACCTAAGTCCTATCGACCGATAAGTCTTACGTCCTTCCTACTTAAAACCTTGGAACGGATAGTCGATAGCATGGTTAAAAGCAGCATACCATACAATGACCTTAAATATAAGCAGCATGCTTATGTAAAGGGACGATCGGTGGAAACCGCTTTAAATGAAGTTGTCCACTACATAGGTGAATCTTTCGATAGCAAACTGTATACACTGGCAGTATGCATTGACATCGAAGGCGCTTTCAATAACGTGCACACTGATACCCTTATCCAATCCCTAGACCAGTTTTATGTTGACCGGGTGCTCCGTAACTGGATCAACTACATGCTAAGGAACAGATGGATAAGCTGCGAGATGTACGATATAACTATCAGGAAAAAGGTATTTCGCGGTATACCACAGGGTGGCATTTTGTCACCTTTACTCTGGGTCACCACGATTAATAGCCTCCTAAGGACCCTAACCGAGAAAGGACTTAGACCTGTCTGCTATGCAGACGATGTCGTAATACTTTTAAAGGGAAAGGATCCAAATTACTTGTGTAGAAGAGCTGAGGAGGCTCTGAATACGGCCTTGAGCTGGGCTCAACCGAGAGGCCTCAATGTTAACCCGGCGAAGACGGAAATCTGTCTTTTCACAAGAAAGACAAAAATTTCTACATATACTGAACCTTGCTTCTTGGGCAAGAAGATACCGGTGACAGACAAAGTTAAGTACTTAGGTGTAATACTTGACCGGAAATTAAAATGGAGACACCACATAGAGGATAGGATCAACAAGGCACATCGGTGCTGGGCGATATGTAGGAGAACCATAGGCATGAAATGGGGTCTTAGTCCTACTATGACAAATTGGCTTTATAAAAGTGTAATTAGACCAATTCTAGCTTATGCTTCAATAATCTGGTGGACTGCTTTGGACAAAAAGTGTAATATCAAACTACTACAGGGAGTTCAGCGTACATGCTGCTTGGGTATAAGTGGTGCCATGTGTACTACTTCAACCAAGGCTCTGGAAACGTTGCTAGATATTCCACCCATTGAAACATATATAAGATATGAGGCGGCGCTTACAGCCGAACGGCTCTTTACTTTAGGCGAACTGGCCAAAAACGGTTATAGGACACGTCATCAATGTATACTGGACACATTGGAAGGTTATACACATTCATCGGACGTGCCTGATCGCATACCAGACACTGAATATGTCGGAAACTTTGAAACGCTAATCCCAGATAGAATGTCTTGGTCAAGCGGAACATTAGAGCAAATACCAGTAGGAATCCGTTGCTACACGGATGGCTCTAAATTAGGGGACAAAGTGGGTCTGGGGTTCTATATTGAAGACCCAGAAACAGAAATATACCACCGTTTACCTAATCATAACACAAGCTTCCAGGCAGAAGTACGAGCAATAACGGAATGTGTAAATTGGATTAGAATAAATATGGCGCCCACAGGGCTTAATATATTTACCGACAGCCAGAAGGCAATTTGTGCGATATCAGGTGATAGAATTAAATCTAAGACCGTATTGGATTGTAAGAAAGCTTTAACTGAATACTCTCCCAGAGGTAAGGTTCACATCATATGGGTACCAGGCCACTCGGGAGTAATCGGCAACGAAAGGGCGAATGTAATAGCTTTAAAGGGAAGGGAGCTCGATGTAGTTAACCTGACAAACGCAAAACCATTCGACGCAACAAGAGCTGAATTAAAAATATGGATGAGAGAATCCCATAAGGCCTCTTGGAATAATGAAACGGTGGGTAGAACCACAAAGATTCTATGGGGTGACCCTGATGAGAGCAAGACGAGAAATCTTCTCAAAATGAGCAAGTCTGAGGTTAGTATGATGGTACGTATTCTAAGTGGACACACAGGATTACGAGCACATCTATACAAAATTGGACGTGCGAATTCAGACGAATGTAGAGCATGTGGAGAGGACAGTGAAACTCTGGAGCACTTTCTTTGCCATTGTCAGGCATTCGTCGAAGTTAGATCCAAGTACCTTGGAAGTGATGTTATTCCGGAAATAACATTCTTAACCAACACCGATTGGAAGATTCTTAGGAATTACGTCCAGGAAACTGAGTTTCTGAACATTCAGTAAACAATTTTTTTTTTTTTTTTTTTTTTTTTTTTTTTTTTTTTTTTTTTTTTTTTTTCTTTAATTGGAGCGCACAACAGGCCCGATAGTGGCCTAGGTGTATTTCTTCGGATTTGATGTAGTATACATCCTCCTATCAACCTAACCTAACCTAACCTAACCTAAGAAATAATTTTATGAATGAATTTTATCAGCAATAGAACTAGTCATCGTCATCAATTGATTAACATTTGAGCTAAATTGTATTGTGAACAAGATACTAAATCGTAACAGCCAACACCTCAAAGTATCAATCGTATATATGTATGTTATAGAAACCAAATCAAACTCGTATCAAACAGTTATTGACATCAATGAGTACGAACAGAAACTCAGCAGGTACACAGTTGATTGTGAATGAGCCCATGGATTTATGAATGAATGAATTTATCTGAATGTTTATATGCATACTATATGTCAATGAGTATTTGTTGGTTTTGTTCAACAAAAATCTATCGTATTTCATTGATAACTTTTTATTTCATTCATAAAAATCTAAAACTATGTTACTCATCTGATTAAAGATTGAACAACAAAATTTCAACGGTTTTTTTGTTACGATTTTATTATTGTCTAAAAATTCATCTGCTTAAAGTGATGAAACTACAGATCACTTATAGTGAAAAGATCGAATGAAAAATTATGAATTGAAGATTTTTTTAGATGTGTTATTATTTTAAGAGTCTTAACTAAATAAAATCAAAAAATTTTTATTACTTTTATTAGCTGAAATTTGTAATCGCTTTCTGGAAGTTAGTTTTTTTTTTTTTCTATAACAAATTTTATGGGAATATAAATTTTGTTTGAGGTTTTATTAATCCATTGATATCAAATTTCATATGGTTTATTGGTAAATTTAACAAAATACTTTTGCCAGCTGTTTGTTTTATCAGAACTTGTTCCAAAATAAAACGGAAATTGTGTCAAATTGTGTTTAAATTATGCGTAAATATTTCTTTTAAAGAAATAACAATTTTAAACTATATTTGAAGTAGATCAAAATGTAGATTTATGATTTCCCGGAAAGGTGTAAATTGCCTACAATTCATATAGTAAAATGCTGGTTGATTGTCTTTAAATAAGTTTTACTCTGAAATGGTAACTTTTATAATTAAATGATTGGCTTGTGGCAAAAATCTGTTTATGTGAACTTAATGGTAAAGTGATTTAGTGTAGGTTGTAAGTCTGGCTAAATGTAATATATATCTTTTTATACCCACCATCAAAAAATTGATTTTGTCATTCCGTTTGTATTGATTTTGTCATTCCGTTTGTAACACATCGAAATATTGGTCATAGACCCACAAAAATATATATATTCTGGGTCCTTATTAAATTCTAAGACGATCTAGCCACGTCTGTCCGTCTGTCTGTTGAAAGCACCATAGAGTCCGAAAGGAACGGGATAGAGGATTGAAATTTTCCATAAATATTCTCTAAAGGTATGGTTTGCTTGGTATTGAAAATGGACTATATCGGCCCACGTTTTCGGATAGCCCCCATACAAGTGGACCCCCCAAAAACAGCTTTAATAAGTTTAATATGATCCAAAATCTTTCTACCAAAATTTGAGAGGATCGGTCCATAATTCACTCTACCCCCCATATAAGGCACCTTCAGAATATTACTTTAACGCTCATTACTGACTTAAAGATACGAATATAGTGATAAAATTCGACACACATAAGTTTCAATGTAGCCAAAATCTCTCTATCAAGTTTTATGTGGATCGGTCCATAATTTACCCTACCCCCAATAAAGGTCCCCTTCAGAATATGACATTAACGCTCATTACTGGCTTAAAAATACGAGTATAGTGATGAAATTCGACACACATAAGTTTCAATGAAGACAAAATCTCTCTATCAAACTTTATGTGGATCGGTCCATAATTGACCCTACCCCCCATTAAGGTCCCCTTCAAAAAATTACTTAAACGATCATTACTGGCTTAAAAATACAGAATACAGAAAAGCGATGAAAGTCGGAAAGTGATATTCGATGTAAAGATGTTTTGTATGAACCTAAATTGGTGTAAAAATTTTTATGAAAAACGGTCAATTATTAACCCTATCTCTCATATAAGGTCTTCTTTAGTTAATTTGATGAGTAATATCACCCTGATGTTTATAGGGAAGCATTCCTTTTAAGGCATACGGCTTGATGGTGGGTATATGAGATTTGGCACAGCCTAATATAACACTCTCACTTGTATTTTTTTGAAATATAGCAACTCATATAAATTCATTAAGAACAATTGTGAGGAAAGGAAAATTGTCCGGGAATAATCCTACTCTATTGTTATCAACATAATGGACGTTCTGCGCCGATCCAAACAAATAGTAGACGGATGGGGCAATGTATCTGCTCTAAGTCGGGTGAGGCAAAACTTAATAACTACTTATATTATGTCCTTATAAGCAATGACCTTTTTCCATCTTTCTGGCAACATATAGATTTCGCGCCAAAAGAAATGTTCATCTTTTGAGGCCAAGAACGAATTAAGAGAGCGTTCTGCGTCATTTCAAATAAATAGTAGACGGATGGGTCTGTGCTATAATTCGGTTGAGGCAAAACTTAGCAACTACTTACATGATCTTTTTATAAGCTATGATCTTTCCATCTTTCTGGCAACATATGGAAATAAGAAATGCTTATCCGTTAAGGCCCAAAACGAATAAAGAGAACGATCCAAATAAATAGTAGTCGGATGGGGCAAGGTCTGTGCTATAAGTCAGTCAAGGCAAAACTTAGCAACTATATCTATTATACCCCTCTTTTTTCATCTTTCTGACAATGTAAGGATCATCTCTTTAGGACAAGAATGAATCAAGAGAGTGTTCTGCGCGTTGATCCAAACAAAAAGTAGTCGAATGGAACAAAATCTGTTCTATAAGTCGATTGAGGCAAAACTTCAAATGGATCAATTGCATTCAGTACATGTTCCCAGACTTTCAAGGGTGCAATTCTTATCATCTCTGTTTTTTGATGACTTCTGATAATCGCAAAAATGAGTACATGAGCTCCACCCGGTCAAAGGCTACAATAGGGATTCAAAATGGAAACTTTCTTTGGAATTGTAGGTGATAAAATGAAATAAAAGCCAGGGCATGGATTTTGATAGTTCAGCGGAAAATAAAAGAGATATAGCTCAGCTGCATTACCATTTTTGCAACATTATATTTATATATCTTGCGCGGAAAACGGAACTCTACGAATCGCGCAGCTGCTCACTTATTTCCTTCGATAAACTTTATGAAAAATGATTCGTCAAGGAACATAAGAGCATTACCTCTTTCTGAGCGAGCGTGGTAAGAACTTATTTATCTCCCTATTTGTAAGCTATAATGTAAGCTATTCCGTGTTATAATAATGAGTTAAATTGCCATTAAGTAAGTATTGAAAACGGTTTAAATAAGATTTTTAACTCATTTAAAAAGTAAGTTTTTGCTGGGTAATTAACAAAATATTCTGGATCCTAAATGCTATTTTCTTATTACTTGCAATGCGACATACTCCTGGTGAACTCAAGACTAAAGACAAATTACAACTAATTTGCACATTTAATGGAACACCTGCGATACTTTCCTAATTAATGCAAATTCTATTAACGATAATTTCATGTATTAGCGAGCAATAAGAACAATTGAACATAAATTGTTTTTTTTTTCAGCTTTTTGTATCCACTTTTTGCGTGGTATTTGAAACACAAAGGCTTTGACGATATTTGACGTTGTCGTCATCGTATGCTGCGCACGCGTAACCAAACGACAACAAACATAAGCAGCAACAACAACGACGATGACGACGACAACAACATAACAAGATGCGTAGGTTGGTAGGCAGGTACTTCTTTTGTCAGATACTAGTATTTAAATACTCATATACCCACAATCCCCATAAGTATTTACAACAAGCGAAATATGCTCAAGCGTATAAGCAATATATGCACATAAAAAAGCTCTTTGTCTTTTTGGTACGATTGTCTCTGTCCGTCCGTCTGTCTGATTTTTTTTGAGTATTTGATTGCATATTATTGTTGCAACAAACAACTGTCGCATTTGTAATAAAATTTGAAAATTTATTGCTTTTTTAGTATTTTTAATTTGTTAAGACTTTTGTTTTATTACAAATTTTTTTGCTTTGTTGTTTTTTTATTCGTTTACATTCAAATCAAATGTTGTCGCCTGTTCAGTTGACAATAGTTGTGGTCTTGTTTGATTTTGTTGTTTTCCTTCAAAATCATTTTTCATTCATAAAACAAAAACTCGATCAAAAACGTGATTTAAATGCAAATTTTAAATTATTTAGTCTTAGATTAAATTTTCTTGATTATGATGACGAAAATACAGGCCTAATCATGATGACGACGTTGATGATGTTGGTGACTAAGCCTCAGGTGTTAAGTAGTGTCTTAATGCTTGAAGGGTGTTTTAAAATAATAAATAAATGTTTATGTCGTTGGCAAAAGACACACTTTTGCTAAAGTTAGTGCGTAGTTTTTTTCAGAGTTGCCAAGTGAAAAAACGCATACAGTAGCGAACATAAGAAATGTAACGATATTTTATTTCATCTTTAGCTTAAAGTTTTCAAATAAATAGTAGTCGGATTTGGAATATTTGTGCTATATGTCAAGTAAGACAAAACTTAGCAACTTCACCTGTTATGACCGTTGCCAATAGTGAGCTTACCATGTTTGTTAACATTTAGACAACGGATGTGTATAAAATTTAGATTTCGACAACGAATTGTTGCAATGTTGACAACGTTGCGTTGCCAGCATTACATAGTGTTGTCGTACGTATGTATATACTTTGACAACGGATGCTATTGAAAAATAATAAACTCCTTGGTGTCAATTTGGTACCAGGCGTGTATATTTCCTTTTCCCTCTGTGTACCCATGCTCAAAATTGGTCTGCTAGTTGATATAAAGAAATTTATAATATTTAGGATTATATCATGATTGCACTTGAAAATATTGTGCAGATAAACGTGATATTGGTCTTCCATGGAGAACAATCACTAAGAATAATCATCAGATGATGAATTCGGCTCACGTGCGATGCCAGTGGATAATGTTAGTTTCCTAAATGAGCAAATGTGTGGCTCTATTGGAGTTTAAATTGCTCGCAAAAGTTTAAATAACAATCTATTCTATTGATAACGGATCTAGTGGAACCTGTTGTAAAATTGATGAATTGAAAATTATCCTGGGTATTAAATTTTTGTACAAAAATCTACCGAAACAGCTTGCAGATGAACCTTGTCTAGTGGAACCTGTTGTAGAATTGATAAAGTTGGAACCTGTTAACAGAATTATCGTGAGCATTGCTTTTTTGTTAAAAAAACTATTGATTTTAGTAGAACAGCTTCAAGTGGAACCTGTTTTAGAGTTGAAAATGCGGGAATCAGTTGCCATGCCCCCATATTGCTTATCCGCCAATTTATTAGCCAAATGTTTACATGGATGTCAAAGTTGTTCCTTTTTTTGTCAAAAAAAAAATAGTCGATTCTAGTGGAACCTGTTATAGAATTGATAAAGCGGGAACCAGTTGCTATGCCCCTTATCGCTTCTCCGCCAATTTATTAGCCAAATATTTAAATGGATGTCAATGTTAGTAGTAGATTCTAGCTAATGTAATTTTTTTATTTAATTAATATGGGAGGTACCTGCCCCTCTTGCTAGTCTGGTAATTTATCCTCAAATTGTTCACATGGATTTCAATGTTGTCGTGCAAAATTTAAGAATTCTAGCTCTAATGATTTTACAGATATAGAAATGTTTGCCTTCAATTCATTTGAGCGGGACCTCGGCCCCATAATCCGCCAATTTATTAGTTAAATATTCACAAAAATGTCAAAGTTGTTCACGCAAAATTTGAACACTGTAACTTTAATAGTTTACCAGATATACGAATTTTGGTATAAACTTTATATGGGAGATGACACGCCCACAATTTCTTATTTTTCAAAAAAAAATCATTGACAATAAAGATTATTCCAGTGGCCTCCGGTAGGTTAGTGGTTTGAGATCTAGTCTGGTAGACCGGTGGTGGTGGGTTCGATTCTCACCTGAGGCACTGGTTAAAGAGCGCACAACAGGCCCGATAGAGGCTTAGGTGTATTTCTTCGGATGTGATGTATACATATATGTACATCCTCCTTTAAACTAACTAACTAACTAACTAACTAACTAACTAACTAACTAACTAACTAACTAACTAACTAACTAACTAACTAACTAACTAACTAACTAACTAACTAACTACTAACTAACTAACTAACTAACTAACTAACTAACTAACTAACTACTAACTAACTACTAACTAACTAACTAACTAACTAACTAACTAACTAACTAACTAACTAACTAACTAACTAACTAACTAACTAACTACTAACTAACTAACTAACTACTAACTAACTAACTAACTAACTAACTAACTACTAACTAACTAACTAACTAACTAACTAACTAACTAACTAACTAACTAACTAACTAACTAACTAACTACTAACTAACTAACTAACTAACTAACTAACTAACTAACTAACTAACTAACTAACTAACTACTAACTAACTAACTAACTAACTAACTAACTAACTAACTAACTAACTAACTAACTACTAACTAACTAACTAACTAACTAACTAACTAACTAACTAACTAACTAACTAACTAACTACTAACTAACTAACTAACTAACTAACTAACTACTAACTAACTAACTAACTAACTAACTAACTAACTAACTAACTAACTAACTAACTAACTAACTAACTAACTAACTAACTAACTAACTAACTAACTAACTAACTAACTAACTAACTAACTAACTAACTAACTAACTAACTAACTAACTAACTAACTAACTAACTAACTAACTAACTAACTAACTAACTAACTAACTAACTAACTAACTAACTAACTAACTAACTAACTAACTACTAACTAACTAACTAACTAACTAACTAACTAACTAACTAACTAACTAACTAACTAACTAACTAACTAACTAACTAACTAACTAACTAACTAACTAACTAACTAACTAACTAACTAACTAACTAACTAACTAACTAACTAACTAACTAACTAACTAACTAACTAACTAACTAACTAACTAACTAACTAACTAACTAACTAACTAACTAACTAACTAACTAACTAACTAACTAACTAACTAACTAACTAACTAACTAACTAACTAACTAACTACTAACTAACTAACTAACTAACTACTAACTAACTAACTAACTAACTAACTAACTAACTAACTAACTAACTAACTAACTAACTAACTAACTAACTAACTAACTAACTAACTACTAACTAACTAACTAACTAACTAACTAACTAACTAACTAACTAACTAACTACTAACTAACTAACTAACTAACTAACTAACTAACTACTAACTAACTAACTAACTAACTACTAACTAACTAACTAACTAACTAACTAACTAACTAACTAACTAACTAACTAACTAACTAACTAACTAACTAACTAACTAACTAACTAACTAACTAACTAACTAACTAACTAACTAACTAACTAACTAACTAACTAACTAACTAACTAACTAACTAACTAACTAACTAACTAACTAACTAACTAACTAACTAACTAACTAACTAACTAACTAACTACTAACTAACTAACTAACTAACTAACTAACTAACTAACTAACTAACTAACTAACTAACTAACTAACTAACTAACTAACTAACTAACTAACTAACTAACTAACTAACTAACTAACTAACTAACTAACTACTAACTAACTAACTAACTAACTAACTAACTAACTAACTAACTAACTAACTAACTAACTAACTACTAACTAACTAACTAACTAACTAACTAACTAACTAACTAACTAACTAACTAACTAACTAACTAACTAACTAACTAACTAACTAACTAACTAACTAACTAACTAACTAACTAACTAACTACTAACTAACTAACTAACTAACTAACTAACTAACTAACTAACTAACTAACTAACTAACTAACTAACTAACTAACTAACTAACTAACTAACTAACTAACTAACTAACGAACTAAACTAACTAACTACAACTAACTAACTAACTAACTAACCTAACTAACTAACTAACTAACTAACTAACTAACTAACTAACTAACTAACTAACTAACTAACTAAGACTAACTAACTAACCACTAACTAACTAAACTAACTACTAACTAACTACTAACTAACTAACTACTAACTAACTACTAACGACTAACTAACTAACTAAATAACTAACTAACTACAATGTCGTTTAGTGTTTTTATTTAACGAATGTAGGCTTACTGCGACTTTGTTAAATGATAGTGTCAATCTACTTCATTTTCAATATTATATTTTGTGACCAATACCAATTGGTTTATTGTATATTCCCAGCATTTAATTTTTACCAAATTTATTAGAAGAATTTTTTGGAAACAGTGCATGTGAAATAAAAACAATTTACATAAATGTGACACAGTTGGCAATTGTATTGATATTAAACGAATTGCATGTCTCTTAACTGCCATTTAGCCGCCAGCCTGCACCCATTCATAGTCACAGAAAGACAGATACACACACACACATTTGTATTTATTAGAAAAAATATGTATTTATGATTTTATGAATGAATGAATTGCCTCAATATGTGTACAAATATGCATAGTTACAATATGTTAAATATTAAAATAATATCATGCACAATGGGTCAGTTCATTCTAATGCTCATTGATGCCAAAACAAAATGTTCGACATTTGAAATGTATTTCAAATAATGAATTTGTTAGTTAGTTTGTTAGTTAGTTAGTTAGTTAGTTAGGTAGTTAGTTAGTTAGTAGTTAGTTAGTTAGTAGTTAGTAGTTAGTTAGTTAGTAGTTAGTTAGTTAGTTCGTTAGTTAGTTAGTTAGTTAGTTAGTTAGTTATTTAGTTAGTTAGTTCGTTAGTTAGTTAGTTAGTTCGTTAGTTCGTTCGTTCGTTCGTTCGTTTAGTTCGTTCGTTCGTTTTTTCGTTCGTTCGTTTTCGTTAGTTCGTTCGTTCGTTAGTCGTTCGTTTGTTGTTCGTTCGTTAGTTGTTCGTTCGTTCGTTTCGTTCGTTCGTTATTCGTTCGTTCGTTCGTTCGTTCGTTCGTTCTTGTTCGTTTCGTTCGTTCGTTCGTTCGTTCGTTCGTTCGTTCGTTCGTTCGTTCGTTCGTTTCGTTCGTTCGTTCGTTCGTTCGTTCGTTCGTTCTTTTCGTTCGTTTCGTTCGTTCGTTCGTTCGTTCGTTCGTTCGTTCGTTCGTTCGTTCGTTCGTTCGTTCGTTCGTTCGTTCGTTCGTTCGTTCGTTCCTTCGTTCGTTGTTCGTTCGTTCGTTCGTTTCGTTCGTTCTTCGTTCGTTCGTTCGTTAGTTCGTTCGTTCGTTCGTTCGTTCGTTTCGTTCGTTCGTTCGTTCGTTCGTTCGTTCGTTCGTTCGTTCGTTCGTTCGTTCGTTCGTTCGTTCGTTCGTTCGTTCGCTTTCGTTCTTCGTTCGTTCGTTTCGTTATTCGTTAGTTCGTTCAGTTTGCCTGGGGGGTGTATATACATCAAATCCGAAGAAATACCCTAGGCCTCTATCGAGCCTGTTGTGCGCTCCTTAACCAGTGCCTCAGGTGGGATTCGAAGCTACCACCCTCCCGTCTACCAGACTACAACACTAACCAATAACCTACCGGAGGCCATCCATTAGAAATTTGTCACTGTCGGGATAATTAATCAGATTCTTCGTAATTTTCTCAGAACTGGCGGATTTGTGCATCATAATCCATTTGCAGTAAATTTTTTACCAATATTTTGATTTTTCCTAACCAATGTGTCAAATAGTAAATTACATATTTTATACATATTTCACGTACTACACACTCGAAAACACATGCAGGCAGGACATTATCATTGAATATTTTTTAATGAATTAATTTTGAGTAAAATTTTTAATTGACTTTATAGTTTTGACAAAAACAAATAATATGAAAAAATGCAAACATATAAAAAAATTATGATTTTGCCAAATAAAATTAGCATTTAATGGAAATGAAAACAAAAAACTACATGCAAAATTTTAAAATATACAAAAAAAAAATCTCAATTAATTTTCCAAAAAACTAAAGAAATAAATTGTGTCACACTCATACACACTACTCTTTCACAAAATTGCCAGTGGCAGATTGGAAAAAAAAGCCACAAAACTAAACTGAAACTATTCAACTTTAAGAGGCAAAAATTAAATTGAACTGAAATGATTTGTACGAATATGTTTGTATCCATGAGTCTCTAGTTGTTGGTATGTATGTATAAGTAATACAAACCAATTCAGTCTATTGAAATTAAAATTCTATAACTTTAAGAAAATTTGCATTTCAAGCGACAAATGTAAAACATTTGTTTTATCGCGTTGACACTTAATTAGCAAATTTAGGTTAAACAATTCTTTCTTTGTATAAGACTATCAGACAATCAGCTACAAAAAATCTAAAATTTTAAAATAAATTCTTTATACTACTTACTACATGCAAATAAATATTCATTTGTTTGTAAGTATGTAATACAAGTATTTGTCCAAAATATTAAAAAAAAAAACTGTAGAAAAAAACTTTTCATTTGATTACTTCTGACACAGTGGAACAGATTTTCTTAACATTAGTAGTTCTTTTTATTAGTGTGTTGCTAACAAATGGACACTTTTTTACATTTTATGTTTTTCAAGTGTTTTTTTTTTTTTTTTTTTTTTTTTTTTTTTTTTAAAAATAAAAAAACGAAACTGTCTAATGCGTTTGTGAGCTTGTAAAAAAAAACGTTGTAATTATAATTACAATATTGTAAACATTTTATTTATTAAAAATATATGTACAAAGTGAACTTCAAGGTTTTCCACTTCCTACATTATTTTTTTTTTTGAATATTAAAAGTCAGCGTACGAGAACATTTTGAAATGTTAGATCGATTCATGGGAAATGTTTTTTTTATGAAATGATTAGTAGTAGACGTTTTCCAATTCATTTTTTATCCATGTTTATTAAATCTTTTGCTCGGAAAGCCGTTTCTTTGAAAATCTACTGATTCTTTGCTCTGCACAGTTTTCCAGAATCAGTAGTACACGCAGAAACGAACATTGTTGTGTAAACCATGATCTAAGAACAAAATACATATTATGGTTAAATTTATGATTGCATGCTAAACATATTATGGTTATTGTAACTATTTTAAATGATCATATTATGATTGAATTCAGTTATTCACTGGTTTAGCTCACTAGACAACATATTCCAAATCTATTAGCTTTTCTGCAATGCAATATAGGTAAGTAGATTGCTTTATTTATTCGGGTCGTCTGCCTTTAGTATGGTCATTAGAGTAATAACTGTTATAATTTGGCCACTATCGGGGTTGTTTTGCGGTATATATAGTATTCACTGAATGTATTATCGTTCGATGTTCAGAAACTTAGTTTCGATTAGAACACTTTCACAATCCAATACCATCATAGATTTAACTTTATCATCTGATATCGCCCTAATTACTTTCTGACTGTCATTAAACATGTTAAGTCCTGTGGCCGCCATATTTATTCTAATACAATTTGCGCATTCCGTTATTGCTGGGACTTCTGCCTGGAAGCTAGTGTTGTGATTAGGTAAACGATGGTATATTTCTGTTTCTGGGTCTTCAATATAGAACAGACCGAGTTTCTCCTCCAATTTAGAGCCATCCGTGTAGCAACGGATTCCTCTAATGTTCCGCTTGACCAAGACATTCTATCTGGTATCAGTGTTTTAAAGTTTTCGACATATTCTGTGTCTGCTATGCGATAGGGCACGTCCGATGATTGTGTAGAGCCTTGCAAGGTCTCCTGTATACAGTGTTTAAAAGTTACGGACATATTATGTGTCTAGTATACGATCGGGCATCCGATGATTGTACACAGAAAAAAATATGCACAATTTTTTTCTTAACAATCGTTTGCTTAAATTTAATTTCGATTTTTATAAATTTTTTTATTTGGGTTTATAACGAATTTGTTTGATGTTCACACAGAAGGAAAATATTTTCTAACAAACACTTTATTGAAATAAATTTAACTTTCAGTAAATATTTTTACTGATTCAATAAATGTTTTTGTTTGAGTTTTATTTTTATGTCAGCATATGGAATACAACAATAAAACCAGTTTTGGAATGTACTAAAATGAATTGATATAATTCTTATTTGGTTTATAACATTTAATGTATAAGTGTTTCAGTTTTCACAGTACAAAATAATAGTTTCTAGAATTAGAAACGTTTTCTTAAAAATGTTGTAAGTATATATGTATTTTTTTACTACTTTTAGTTTTAAATATTTTTTGTAAAATTTTTGTTAAAATTTAGTATATATTTTTTAACAAAATTTTTATAGATTCAATAAAAAATTTTCTTATTATTATTGCCAAAATACAATAAATAATTTAACTGTTTCAGATAACATATTTGCTTGAATTTCAGTACAAATACTAATAACTTGTGTTATTGTTTCAGTAAAATAATTGTTTGGAAATGTTGCGATTATTTATTAATGTTTTTCGTAAATAGTATATTATTTTAATAAGAAAAATCCTGAAATTTTTTCAATAAAGAATTTACGAATTTGAGTACTTGATTTTACGAATTTCGTGATAGGTCTTATTTTAGTAAAAAAAATACTTGGCTTTATGAATTTTTTGTTTGATTTTGAATTCCATTTTTTTCTGTGTATATAGTCTTACAATGTGTCTAGTATACATTGATGACTTGTCCTATAACCGTTTTTGGCCAGACCGCTGTTCGGCTGTAAGTGCCGCCCCTTATCATATATTTGTTTCAATAAGTAAAATATCTAGCAACGTTGCCAGAGTCTTGGTTGGCGTAGTACCCAAGGTACTTGTACTCAAGCAGCATGTATGCAGAACTCCCTGTAGTAGTTTGATATTACACATTTTGTCCATAAAAGTCCACCAGATTTTTGAAGCTTAAGCTAGAATTGGTCTAATTACACTTTTATAAAGCCAATGTGTCATAGTAGGACTAAGACTCCATTTCCTTTCAATGATTCTCCTACATAGCGCCGAGCATCAATGTACTTTGTTGACCCTAAATTTCAGCTCATTCCGATCATAAATTGATTTTTATCGATTTTTTTCTACAAATGTCATACCCGAGGTGACCAACTTTGAGGAGCTACTCACTGGCTCTCATTCCACATAGGATCACCTATAATAATTTAGCAACTTGAGCATAACTTAATCAAGCACTGTGAAATTTCGTTGCGATATACATATCTTAATATATGAGATCTCCAGAGGAGTGGATAACAGAAATTAGACCTACACAGAAAAAAATGAAATTCAAAATCAAACAAAAAATTCATAAAGCCAAGTACTTTTTTAACTAAAATTGGACCTATCACGAAATTCGTAAAATCAAGTACTCAAATGCGTAAATTCTTTATTGAAAAAATTTCAGGATTTTTCTTATTAAAATAATATACTATTTACGAAAAACATTAATAAATATTCGCAACATTTCCAAACAATTATTTTACTTAAACAATAACGCAAATTATTTGTATTTGTACTGAAATTCAAGCAATTATTTTTTCTGAAACAGATAAATTATTTATTGTATTTTGGCAATAATAATACACAAAATTCCTTATTGAATCTATAAAAATTTTGTTAAAAAATATATATTGAATTTTAACAAAAATTTTACTAATTCTATAAAATTAAAATTTGTAGAAAAAAGTACTTATATACTTACAACAAATTTATTTCACATTCTAGAAACTATTATTTGTACTGTGAAAACTGAAACACTTATACATTAAATGTTATAAACCAAGTAAGAATTATATCAATTCATTTTAGTACATTCCAAAACTAGTTTTATTGTTGTATTCCATATGCTGACATATAAATAAAACTCAAACAAAAACATTTATTGAACCAGTAAAAATATTTACTGAAAATTAAATTTATTTCAATAAAGTGTTTGTTAGAAAATATTTTCCTTCTGCGTGAAAATCAAACAAATTCGTTATAAAACCAAATAAAAATTTTTATAAAAATCGAAATTAAATTTAAGCAAACGATTGTTAAGAAAAAAAATGTGCATATTTTTTTCTGTGTAACGAAAAAAGAGCTCAACATCTTCTAATATACAATCGAAGCCAAGCTATAGCTCACTCAAAGAAAGCTCAATTCGGAGTCTTATGAGTAAGGGTGACAACGCCAAGCTAGATATTCCGAAGCCGAGAACGACGGCGAATTTAATCTCGAAAGAAGTCCCGAAAAATGAGAAAGAAAAAGCTAGACCGCGAAAAATGGAAAAAGCCGTCATCTTATGTCAAAGTTGTCTTGACACCGATACGATCTCCGCTATGCTATGCTGATAATCCGACAGGCCTTTGAATTTGAAAAACGCTTTTGTATTGGAGGAGAGCAATTTGTTAGCTCCCGAAAAACTACTATATCTCCAAATTCAGAAGCTACAATTTTTGTAATTTTGTCCACATAGATTTTGATTTGGAATCACAGTGCAGGGTTTCGATTATATTTACAAAACATAATCATAGCATGTCACAACGTTGATGCGTCGAATTCTCTTGTCAAGGATATACATAACTTTTTCACTTTGCAACTATCACTAGCAATGTCCAATAAAGTTTAAAACCATTAACCTAGAACCATTGTTCATGTAGTCAACATACCGGCTGAAATTCTTCAAACATTTTATTGACTATCAGCATGACGCTTCATAGCGATTGACTTACATCAAATGTTCAAATACAGCTTTAAGAACTGACCCAGTATCTATGAAAAAGAATCTTGTAATATTATCTACACGAGAAAACGAAAGTTATCACTATCATTTACCAAGCAGATCATCAACAACTCCAAAAGCTTCATTAAACCATTTGGAAGATTCCCACATCGCTCTTGAATCTTAATTTTTGACAAAACTATAAACATATCCTATAACTATTAGAGACTAAAGCCAATGTTAATTTACATTATCTGGGTGTAGTGATAGAAGGCGAATTGGATCACTGCTAGGGCTTCTCTGGGCGTCGAAATTATTACATTGATTGTATTCAACTTTTGCACATTACATTAAAAGATGATGGTGGTAATCTAGAAAGTTGGCAGCAAATCAATCAAGTAGGCATCATTGACGGTCCCAATGTTATGGATATTAAAGTCCCGAACTTTGAAAAGGCTATTCCTTTGAGAAAATGTATTTATTTTCAGAAATTTATCATTCACTCAAACTCTGAGCACTTTGTTTCATAAAGTACTCAAGACCCTATACAAGAATCTGTTTCCTAAATCAGTCAATTGTGATACATGTTTGGATCAGTAAGAATTTTTTGATATTCTGTTTTTCAAATTTAAACAATTATAGTTACAATTTTGTTTTAAGACCCCCATTTATGTGGGCATTTTAGAATTTAATTACTCATGTAAATTTTATGCATCCCACAAACCTTAATGAGACTTCTCTCACTTCTTTAGCATCAAAACATTTCTAATTAATAACAAATTATTAAAATAGAATTAATATTCATTGATGATATTTTTTTCTGTTTACAATTAATTTCCTGCTAAATAAAATCCAGTTTTTTTCACATTTCATTGATCAATTTTAAATATATGTATTTTTTCATTTATTTCAGTCATTCATTCATACAAACGTTTCATTCAGTTATTTGCCTTAAAACTTAAATTAATTAAAATAAAGTCATATAGATTTATTACAAGTTAATAATAAATTATCATGTTAAATTACAATAAAATAAACAAAAAAAAAAGAAAAAAAAAAACTACAATAGTTGTCTTGTAGGCGTTTTTACAATATTTTATTGTCATTGATTGTTTAAACATTAAATCGTGTTTATTTATTTAATATTTTTTTATTTTTCGAAAACTAAAACAGCGACAAACATTTAAGGTAGAAAATAAGGTGTGATAAATTATTTTTGAATAGATTTTTTTTTTTGGGTTGTAGCCCAAAGAGAAGTAATAAGCAAGCTACAGTGGTGCAAAATGCTTGAAATATTTATTCGATATATACTAGTCTTTCAAATTTCAAAAAACCTCAAACCTAAATTACTGTTTTGTACATATTTTCTCTTCCCTTTAAATTCTATATGAATTGAAATTCAATTGAAATTATTAAAACCATGGAAATTGTTGTGTTAACAACAATAAATGTATTGTTATTGTAGCGTGTTAACAAGAGGCTTAACAAGAACCATCATTTATTTAAAAACTTTAAAAAGCAACAACAATTGACAGCATTATAAATTATAAACATTTTGTATAGTTAATTGCAATTATTTATTTGTTATTAGTAATAAATAAAAAAGTCTTTAGTTTAGGTCTTATTTACAGTATCAGAAACAACAGCAACAATTTCATAATATTTTGAGATTTTTTTTTTTCAACTGACATGTCATAAATGACAGCCCACACACCGGAAGTTGCTACTTTATGAATTGCTTAATAATATAAAGATTAAAAACATCAAGTTAAAGACGTGTTACTTTTTGATCAAGATGATCAGCATTAACATAAATCCCATTTGAAATACATTTTACTAAAAATAATAAAGCAAAGGTTTAACTAAACTTTAACAAAGATTTCAAATATTATAACTTCATTTTAAACTTTTTAAATAAGAAAAAACTCTAAATCAACGGCTTATCCACTAATAAGCCCTTTTTCAAAACTCTTTGCATTTATTTGTTTTATTGTCAACATTTTTGTAATTTTCTTTAGTCTAGTGTTCTTAATTTTTGAACATTAATCTTTAAAGTTAAAATAATAGATCATTTCAAAGTGTATTTCCGAAAATTTATTTACCCTCACAAACACACCTTCTTTTTTGCTATTTATAGTATTATTTTTAATAAAATAATTTTCTTTAATAAATTGTTCAATTTTAAAATTCGTTTAAGAAAATAGTGCTTAATCAAAATCACTAAAAAGTGTATTCTTGCATGCTCAAAAAAATTCAATCAAATTGAAATGTCTTTCATGCCCTAAATATGTTGCAACCAGCAAAGGGAAACCTTTCAGTGCAGTAACAAACTTTTCACCAATCAGTTCACATAATATGTGCATGCAGTCCGAATACTTCACTTTATGATGAGTGTAGCAGGGTTGGCTAAATTGGTACTATTGTTCATTCTTTACTACCATTCCATCCTGAAAATGTCTAGTCTGTATTGTAGTCTATAATCTAGACTATAGTCTAGTTTATAGTCTTGTCTATAGTATAGTCTATAGTCTTATTTAGCATCTTGCCTATAGTGTAGTCTACCATCTAGTCTATAGTCCAAAGTCTAGTCTATAGTCTAGATTATACTCAAGTCTATATTCTAGTCTAGTGTAGTCTAGTCTGGTCTGGTCTAGTCTAGTTTATAGTCTAGTCTGGTCTATAGTCTAGTCTATAGTGTAGTCTATAGTCTAGTCTATAGTGTAGTCTATAGTCTAGTCTATAGTGTAGTCTATAGTCTAGTCTATAGTCTAGTCTATAGTCTAGTCTATAGTCTAGTCTATAGTCTAGTCTATAGTCTAGTCTATAGTCTAGTCTATAGTCTAGTCTATAGTCTAGTCTATAGTCTAGTCTATAGTCTAGTCTATAGTCTAGTCTATAGTCTAGTCTATAGTCTAGTCTATAGTCTAGTCTATAGTCTAGTCTATAGTCTAGTCTATAGTCTAGTCTATAGTCTAGTCTATAGTCTAGTCTAGAGTCTAGTCTATAGTCTAGTCTAGAGTCTAGTCTATAGTCTAGTCTAGAGTCTAGTCTATAGTCTAGTCTATAGTCTAGTCTATAGTCTAGTCTATAGTCTAGTCTATAGTCTAGTCTATAGTCTAGTCTATAGTCTAGTCTATAGTCTAGTCTATAGTCTAGTCTAGTCTAGTCTATAGTCTAGTCTATAGTCTAGTCTATAGTCTAGTCTATATCATTCTCGTATGAACCCAGTAAAACGTAAGCTAATTTAGGATTTATATAAGAGATCTTAAACGCAGTGGGGTTAATTGAATAGCGTTCGTCTTTAGTCTAGTCTATAGTCTAGTCTATAGTCTAGTCTATAGTCTAGTCTATAGTCTAGTCTATAGTCTAGTCTATAGTCTAGTCTATAGTCTAGTCTATAGTCTAGTCTATAGTCTAGTCTATAGTCTAGTCTATAGTCTAGTCTATAGTCTAGTCTATAGTCTAGTCTATAGTCTTCTATAGTCTAGTCTATAGTCTAGTCTATAGTCTAGTCTATAGTCGTCTAGTCTATAGTCTAGTCTATAGTCTAGTCTATAGTCTAGTCTATAGTCTAGTCTATAGTCTAGTCTATAGTCTAGTCTATAGTCTAGTCTATAGTCTAGTCTATAGTCTAGTCTATAGTCTAGTCTATAGTCTAGTCTATAGTCTAGTCTATGTCTAGTCTATAGTCTAGTCTATAGTCTAGTCTATAGTCTAGTCTATAGTCTAGTCTATAGTCTAGTCTATAGTCTAGTCTATAGTCTAGTCTATAGTCTAGTCTATAGTCTAGTCTATTAGTCTAGTCTATAGTCTAGTCTATAGTCTAGTCTATAGTCTAGGTCTATAGTCTAGTCTATAGTCTAGTCTATAGTCTAGTCTATAGTCTAGTCTATAGTCTAGTCTATAGTCTAGTCTAGTCTAGTCTATGTCTAGTCTATAGTCTAGTCTATAGTCTATCTAGTAGCAGAAATTGGAGACGTATCATTCTCGTATGAACCCAGTTAAAACGTAAGCTAATTTAGGATTTATAATAAGAGATCTTAAACGCAGTGGGGTCAATTGAATAGCGTTCGTCTTTAAATGAGTTTCAAAAATGTATCTCATATCTCCTGGTGTAAACGTCTGATTGATTGTAGACTCAACGAATGTACACGACAAACCTGAAACTGGTTTGAATAGAAGTAAGACTTTTGACCGAAGCACAAGTAATATTAAAGGTGCCACAAAGAGAACAATTTGAAACGGACTCAAGTGTGTATAGAAAAAAGCGACACCCAACCCTTCTAGGTTGCATTTAATCATTGGGTGTCCAAAATACAGAAAAACACCTAAATGTTTAAGGTGTTGAAAATTAGACCAATTTAGTCTCTATAGATATAGTTTGGCATTAAAAACGAGCAATATCGGTTAAAGATTTCGTCTACTCTCAATGTAAGTGTATTGGAATATCGTTTAAATTGGCACAAATATCTTAACTATGTATAAACCAGGTTTTATGGATTACAAAAAGTATCTCTTCTTAAAGATCTACAATATGGAGCTGCCATCCGAAAGTCACAAATTTAAGATATAAGATTCAGCAATCTTACTTGATTTAAATATACGTATTTAAAATAATAAGGTCCCCTTATAAAATAAATGTGCCTCTCCTGCTTTATTACATTGATTTTTCTAATAAAAATGTTAAAATATCGAACCATAAACTTCTATACAAACAAATATCTTGGGGGCTTCACGACATGTACGAATATTTCATGTACAACAACAGCAGCAGCGGCAACAAACATTCTATTCGACCAATATTGTCACCCATAAAAACTTAAAGGTGCCATAGAGCATCAAGCCCCGCGTGTCTCTTAATTTAGCGGCGTTTTAACGCCTCCCCCTCGCCTTTTTCCTAGAGCTTTTTTTAAACATTTTGAGAATTTTCCAAGTTCCAAGATTTATGTTTAAACAAATTTTAATGGGAAAAAAACAAAATAATTTAAAAAAATATATAAAGGCCACATTTAAAATAAAAGCAAACTTTTTTTTGGGAATATAAATTAGTTTAATGTTCACATTTCTATTGTACGAATAAATAAAAATAAAAGCAACAACAACATAAATGACTACAACAAAATCATTTAATAATGAAAATGAAAACATTGTACATATTGAGAATGAATGGACAGACAGACGTTGCTTGACTGGGATGATTCTACACCTCGAAATTGTTTTTGTATCAATTGGAAAATGTGTGCCAAGTTTTTTAGGTTTCCATGCACAGACAGCAAAGGAGAGTTGATCATTGTCAAATACCAAACAGTTGTTGTTAAATTGTTTTGCTTTCGTTTTTACGTTTTTCCTCCGGTGGCTATATATTTAATGATCAATCATCATGATTATTGAGATAATCATGATGATTGTCGGAGACAATATCAGAGGCAGACACAAGAGGAACTAAGATAAAAAATAGATCGATTTGTATCGCTTAAATATAATGAGGTGGATCGTTGCGTTTCTGTTTTTTTGGTAAAATGAAATGTTGATCCATTCGTTTGACATGATTTAGTGCTAGCATGTTGTTTGCAAATGAATTTTATATATTTTTAGATTTTCGGCATTTTTTGGTTGTCATTTGGGTAAAATAAAAAAAGCTACATTTAACCCCGTCTGAATAAGTTTATCTCATACACAAGCATGTTGTTGTAAATCTGCCTTAAATTCAAAGTCTTATATGTTATTATACCCTACACCACTTCAGTGGGGAGGGTATATTGGGTTTGTGCTGATGTTTGTAAAGTATACCAATCGGCTCAGAATCATTTTCTGAGTCGATTTAGCTATGTCCGTCCGTCTGTCCGTCCGTCCATGTAAACCTTGTAATCAAACTACAGGTCGCAATTTTGAAGATAATTCAATGAAATTTGGTACATTACCTTCTATTGTCCCAGGGACGAAGCCTATTGAAAATGGTTAAGATCGTTCCATTATTTCACCTAGCCCCCATACAACTGAACCCCCGAATAGGGCTTTTAAACATTGTAATCAAACTACAGGTCGCAATTTTAGAGATAATTCAATGAAATTTGGCACATGATCTGTTATGGTACCGTAGACGAAGCCTGTTGAAAATGGTTAACATCGGTCCATTATTTCACCTAGACCCCATACGACTGAACCCCCCGAATAGGGCTTTTAAACTTTGTAATCAAACTACAGGTCGCAATTTTGGAGATAATTCAATGAAATTTGGCACATGATATTTTATGGTACCGTAAACGAAGCCTGTTGAAAATGGTTTACATCGGTCCATTATTTCACCTAGCCCCCATACAACTGAACCCGCCGAATAGAGCTTTTAAGTTCATAATTATATTTAATATACTCATATCTCGACAAAAAGCCGCAAAAACCAAGTTCTATACAAGATTTGATGACCCTCACGAATTCCATAATAATAGGTCCTCATATGACCCTAGCCCCTATGAGAAGCCCCCATCAAAATTTCACTTAAATGTCCACAATTTTATTCAACAATAAACGGCTTAAGTATGTATATCTGAGGCAAGGTACAATTCAATTTAAATGCTTTATTATGGCAATTAAATCACATTATATTTTTGTCAAAGGTGTACGGTATTATATGGTCGGCCTCGCCCGACTACAATTTCTTACTTGTTTTAATACGGGATTACTATAGAATAAATAACATTTATCAAAGGTTTATAAAACAAATTTTGTATAAAAATAAGAGCAAAAAATTAATTTGATGAAAAATTATATGAAATTTTGTCATAATCCAATTCTCTGTTTACCACAATTATGGCAATTTTATAGATTCTAAAATTTCAATTAAAAGTTGTTTATTCATAAAACACGAACAAAAGCGACTGTCAATAAATTGGCATAAAAAACAAGTTAGAGTGCTATATTCGGCTATGCCGAATCTTAAATACCCTCCACCAGCAAGCTACTTTTTATTGAAACCCATTTAACTATATAATTTTTAGATAACTTGGCAAAATTTTTGTTTCCTTATTGAGGGTACTAACATTTATGCATATGTCAAATTAATTTTAATTAGGTCGAGAAAAATGTATATTAATAGGCCAGTTTGATAACATTTTAATATAATGATTTATCTGTACACAGAACATACTCATTTTGAATTTTATCCGGATGTAATCATTTAATTACGAATTAAGTGGTATTAAGTGGTTTTCAGAAGTATACCTTATATGGGAGCTAAGACAAAATACACATTTATGTCGAATTTTATCCCGATAATTTTGATTGTTAATGTGCATTTGAGTCACAACTCCCATATAAGGAAATGGTCCTTATATGGGAGTTGTGACCAATTATCAACCGATAATGAAAAAATTTCGTATAATGATTTATATACCAAAAAAAAAAAAAAAATTCAAGTCGAATTTTACTACAATAGTTTTATTAATTAATGAAATATGTGCGTTTAGGTGATTTTCGGAAGTGGACTTTATATGTATAGGAGCTATGACCTTACACAAAACATATTTGTGTAGAATTTTATCAAGATATCTTTATTTGATAATGAAATATGTGCGTTTAAGTGATTTTTTTGAAGGAAATATTACCATATATGGAACAATCCGGAAAAAATTTGGTAGATTGATTTATATGCTCACAAAGCATATTCAAGTCGTACTTTATCCAGATAGCTTTATTATAATATGTGCGTTTAAGTGATTTTCGTAAGTGGGAGCCTATCCGGAAAAAATTTCGTAGAGTGATTCATATAAAGAAAAAACATATTTGTGTCGAATTTTATCAAGATAACTTTATTTGACAATTAAATATGTGCGTTTAAGTAACTTTCGGAAGTGGGACTTATATGGGAGCTATGACCAATAATGAACCGATCCGGGGAAAAAGTGGTAGAATGATTTATATGTACACAAAACATATTCAAGTCGAATTTTATCCTTATAGCTTTAGAATTTAATTAAATATATTCGTTTAAGTGATTTTTGGAAGTGGACCTCATATGGGAGCTATGACCAATTATGAGCCTATCCGGAAAAAATTTCGTAGAGTGACTCATATAAAGACAAAACATATTTCTGTCGAATTTTATCACGATAGCTTTATTTTACAATGAAATATGTGCTTTTAAGTGATTTTCGGAAGTGGGCCTTATATGGTAGCTATGACCAATAATGGACCGATCCGTAAAAAATTTGGTGAAATGATTTGAATGTATACCAAACATATTTGTGTCGAATTTTATCCCGATAGCTTTATAATTCAATGAAATATATGCGTTTAAGTGATTTTCGGAAGAGGACTTTATATGGGAGCTATGACCAATTATGGGCCTATCCGGAAAAATTTCGTAGATTGATTTATATTTAGACTATACATATTTGTGTCGAATTTCATCAAGATAGCTTTATTCATCATTGAAATATGTCCGTTTAGGTGATTTTCGGAAGTGGACCTTGTATGGGAGCTATGACCAATTGTGGACCGACTGAGGACCTACGTTAACAGTATGATTTCTGTTCATATTATATTTGCATGTACAAAATTTTGTGTTGATACCGATATATTTGAGGGAGTTATTAACGATAAACTAATTACCGGGAATATATACCTTTGTATGGGGGCTATGGGAAATATTGGATCGATTCTAAAGATTTTCAACATAATTGATCACTGCCATGAAAAAATAATGTGTGACAAAATTCATCGAAATATCTTTAGTAGTTTTTGAGAAAACTTCAAAAGAATTATGAAAAAAACGTAATTTTTTTCGAGGTAGTCTGAAATTTTTACTCATAACTTTTTACGTCGTGAACCGATTTTGCTGATTTCCAATACCAAACTGCTTAGGATAATAATAAATATTTTGGGTGAATTTGGTTGATTTCCTTTGCTTAGTTTTAACGTGAGCGTGTTTTACACAGACAGACAGACAGACAGACGGACAGACGGACATAGCTAAATCGACTCAGAATTTCATAAGGACCCAGAATATATATACTTTGTTGGGTCTTAGATGAATATTTCTTGGTATTACACACGGAACGACAAACTTATATATACCCTCTATCACCACTGATGGTGGTGGAGGGTATAAAAACATGATTCAAACATAACGATCCTGACCATTTTGACCTTAATAACTGCAACTGTTGCTAAGAAATATTGGCATATTAATCCGCCACAAACATATGATGGATATAGACAATAAAATACTTGTTTTAAGGAAATTCACTATTTAAAGAATTAAAAAAAAAAACAAATAAAACAGAAACTATAGAAACTATTTGAAAACACCCACTGTGAATGGCAGATACACTTCATTTAACGCCACTTAACCCAAATTTACATGCGGATACATGAATCCAAACTAAATTTAAATTCTACTCTTAGTTGTATGAGTGTAAATTAATGAAAACAAATTTATGGCAAACAAAAAAATGAAGCTGGTAAAAGTATAAGTAGAACTACTAACTAATAGTCAAAAATTTTAGTTATATTATTAGATTTAATTGTTCACCTCTCTTGTTTTCAATATGCGGGATAGGATTCAGAATGTAATTGGATATATATTCTGTTTGAAACGTATGATCATCACAACTTTCAAAAGTTGTATGAATTACAATTTTGCCTTCTTTGAAACTAACGGTTAGTACCAGAAATCGAAGTGCTTTGCGTGAATTCCTGTCTTGACGGCCTAATTTCATGGTGGTCTTTTTCATCCACAGTCGTCCAAGAAGAAGACGCCCTTTTTTCTTAAACGCCGATAGCATATTTATGTACAACTAACCAACTACCAGACAGAACAAAGTCCTGCAGGCAACTGGGCCACACGTAGTACCAAATCGTCTGGGGCTCAGGTTAGTCCACATGTCAAATTATTCAAAGGAAAGACCGAGGATACATTTGATAATCACCAGTTTATAATCCCGGCAGACTAGAGGAATTAGTAGCACCTCTTTTCCCCGGGACTTCAATAACACCAAGATGTGAGAAGGCCATCAAGGCATCGTGCTGAGAAAATCTTGCAAATTTACATATGTATTTCGAAATAGAGTTGTTCACTCGGGGGAAGTTACCATGGTGAACGCCCTCACTTTAGTGTTAGAGAATAGAGGTGCTACCAGTATATCTAGGCCACCGGGACTAGAAACTATAGGAGACTCCGTTATTTGATTCGCGGTGGCCAAGACGTTTCATCTGCACTAGATATTAGTACTCGTAGTGCTTATAGTCGCGGCAAGTGAATGTTGATTAAACACTGATGTAATGTGAAATTACTAATTCAGTGCTATTGCCCACTAAATAAGACACCCAAGTGAGGTTACTATGGGAACTGTGTCGAATGAGTAGATATCATCAGAACGGAATGCTGAATGATCCCGCTTTTCACCTACAACGCCTTATAAATATTTCGGAAGAATATTCTCAGGAACGTTTGAAGACCTCACAGATGAGAAGTGTGTAGGCACGCACTCCACCCAAGTGCCTGTGTGATTGGTTTAGAGACGATAGATTTTTCGATAAAGTTCCGGGTATGCTTCGGAGTTTGTGTGTAAGGAAGCGGTGTTTTGGCTTATTGATTGAGACCGTACTTCGGTCTACCAAATACGTCTCTAAGTATTGTTGCCGAAACGAAAGAAGCCATCCAGCAGTGTCCATCCCTATATTGTGGTCTAAAGATTGCCGAACATTCCTCAACAGGCCTGCAATGATCAGAACTTGAATAGATAGAGTACTGGAGCAAGGTGATTGTGACCGACGTCAGCCATTTACAAAAAATGGCACCTGAGTGTTCTTTACAAGTCACAAGAGAGACACAAGTCCATCGTTAGTGCAGGCTACTCTACTAGTACTCACGTTAAACACTCCTGGACTTGTGCATTTGAAAGAAGTTTCGGTCTATTTAAAGCGTCTACCACTTGAGAGTGATGTACGAAACTTTGTGCAAATAGTTCGTAAGAACCACGATGACGAACATATTGCTATTGTTTTCTCTTTGAACTTAAATTTATACTTAGAAATTATTTTAATGGAAGCTTGATATAATAAACTGATAAGCAGTTATTTGGCAACAGTTATCCAATAAAAAATTCGTTACTTATCTTTAAAATTGTGACCCGTATATTTAAAAACATTCACATTGGACACCTATGGTCAGTGTAGGGTATATAAACCAAAATCGTAAACCATAAATGACAGTTATGATCCATTTTTATATTTTACTCTGCGCTCACAACCACAAAATGACAACAACCGACCAAGGAGCAGAAACATCATGTTGTTTCTGCAGCCGGAAAAAAATGAGAAGCTGTTTTGTGGCACATACGAAGTACAACAAATATGACTGTTAAAATGAAAGATGACATAAATTGCATTAAATATTGGTCACTGTAATAAAATTTTAACGGACATGTACACACTGTAACAACTGCAAATTCTGCTAGCAACAGTTACAGTAAGAGCAGCAACCGTAATTTAGTATACGGTTGCACTGACAGACAGTCAGTCAAATGGTTGTTATTTGCTCGGATTGTTTGGTTAGTTAGTGGTGGGTACAATTTGTACTTGCAAAAAAAAAGAGATAAAAGAAACAAGGTATGAAATCATGATATTCTAAATATTTTTGGCTGGGAGCAGTTTTTTAGTTGACGTTTAAAGTTTCCAATTGCATTATGAAACGAATCGATTGATAAGGAATTGAAATAATTTACAAATTCACCCATTTTATTTCCAGGAAGGCATCTCAAACTTATATGTATCTTATGTAGGTTCATGTACTGGTTCCATTGTAATACCCTGAGGCGCCTCGAACCTTCAATGAAACATTACATGTCCATGTTTAATACGGAGCCTAACCAACGTGAGGCACAAACCAATGATACTATTTATTACAATCTGGATAGATCCACTGTGTCGTGCGGAGTCGGACTATCCAAAGTAGCAATGCTGATAGACGACACAGTCTAATAAATGTTCAATAGTCTTCTCTACGTCCTCATCATGACAACTTCTATTTTACAGTGTCCTGTCAGTATGATTACAAACAGTCGTAGCCTAATTCTTGAAAGTCCTAACAAACTTTGAGACCTTCTGCCTTCATGGAGTGGCCAGGTTTGTCGATCGTTCCATTTACTAAATGAAATAAGTCTGTTGTTATCGTCACTGTGAAGCTCTTGATAGGAGGGAGAATTGGAGAGCAGTAGTCTATGTAATTGTGTTGAAAAGAAACTTAGCAGTCAAGGGACTTATGCCCCTTGCTTTCCAGCAAGCGTAGATGGCAATAGCTACCTTAGTAGTTCTCGCTTGGACTTTCAGATTCCATGAAAGTTTCAAATTTAGAATAATGCCCAAGTATTTAGCACTGTTCGATAGAGTCTCCAAGGGGGTCATGTTACATTGATGAAAGAACCCATCATGGTGTGATTGAAATCCCGGTGAAAAGAGGTGCTACCAGTATTTCTAGTCTGCCAAGACTATAAAATGGTGATGATCAAATGTATCCTCGGCCAGAGAACCACATAATCTGGTACCACGGGAACCGGTATCCCGCAGGGCAGAGTTTCGGACTTTGTCTTGTTCCGGTTATTGGAGAAGTCCCTTCGGGCTGCACGTGGTTTAAGTCCAAATTCGCAAGAAGAGAATATCAGATAAAAGACTGATGAACGTTGAAATCTATAATTCGGAATAAGTTCCGTGCTTTTACCGAAGTCAACAGATACCCCACAGAGGAGTGACTATGGTACTAAGTGTGGGAAATGAGTTGGTTTTAAGTCTATATGATACAGGATGAATGAAGGGGTATACGGAACTTACCCGCCCCTATACCTAGAGTGGGTGTGTCGGATGTTGTTCCTTATGGGTGTGCCGAAAGAATGAGAAGTGTAATGGATTGAATGGTGATGGATAAAAGGTATCTTAAATAAGTAATACCATTGCATTTTCCTTCCTTGTCCAGGTATGTTCATTGAAAACTCTTTTCAAACCAGATTATTCTCTGTGAGATAGCAATGGTTAAAGATTAGATATCTCGAGTGCTTAAGCAAAGTGCTTGTACATGGACCTGCAAAACAATGTACAAAAATTGCCACCTGAGTGTAAGATGCAAAAAGGGCGTTGGTTAGTCGTCACGAAAGCTCACGCTGTGGGTTAAAAAGACCACCGTGAAATAAGGCCGACATGCAGGTGTTCACGTAAAGCACTTCTAAATCTTGTCCGATAGACTCAATTCAGACAATGTAACACCAAGACCACTGTTTGAACTCCAGCAGTTTAGTTCTCAAACAAAGCTCTTGAACCTCTAGTATGCCGGGACTATAAAGTGGTGTAATTTGATTTATCAGCCCTTCCTTGAGCTCATTTGACTTTCTATCGATCCAGCAGCCTATCTTTTCTGGTACCACGACAATCGGAGGGTCGCAATGCGTCCAACAAAATAATAATATAAATAATTTCCCACAGGTATTAATGAAACATCTATGTATATGATTATAAGGTCATATTCTGCAAAAGACAGGGTCAGAACATTATTAATATTCTGTATTAGTCGATCATGTTGGATCATTATCATTTTGAGTAACTGTTTCGTTTAAGGATGATCTGTTAATTTGTGTATTCGATGGTATTTTTATTTCCCTGAATACTCTAATTTCCTGGAAACCATATTAACTCGAAGAAGTAACATCTTAGTTGAGACAAAAGTTAATTCAATTTAGAACACATTACAACCTTATTAAAATGAATGGATCTCGGTCGGAATATATATAGTATATCGTCACTACACATTTGCTAAAAGAGTGGCCAAAACTATGAGTATTATAATGAAGATATTTGAATATCGTACGTGACATATCGTATATCATATATGCAGGAGAAATCCTGCATTTTTTAAGGATAAAAATACTCAAAATTTTGAACCACTCTTTTAGAAAATATGATTTTGCTAAATAATCAATTGATATGTAATGATGAATTTAAATGCCATTTTCAAGTTTAAAGATGATAACGATAGCCCAATAACACCTTTCTATATAAATTAAATCATCATTTATTCTACATTTTATCAAAATTTTCTTTTAAACTGCTCCTCATAATATTTTATTAGTATCTTTCTACAGTTTATCATTTAGTTTTTATTTTCTAATATTTTTTTTTTTGTTTTTTTTTTGCTTGGACAACAAACTGTTATGTTTAGTTAATGTTTTCAATGATCTCTATTCATAAGAAATAAATGTGTCTAGTAAAACTATTAAAAATACAACTAAAAGCTTTTAAAAGTCTACAGATAGATTATAGTTTTTAGTGTACAATTTGACTACGAATAACTATCTTAAAACAGATTGTAAAATGATGAAGTCATGTAATAGTTAATCTGAAATTGATATAGATCTTAACTGAGCAGCATTTAGGAGATGTTTTTACTAGGAATTTTTGAATAAATTAAATATTGTTGCAACCGGTCATAGGTTATCTGCTTAGTGTTCTGGTTATCCATTTAAATCCAATCGAAAAGAATTCAAATTAGTTTTAATTTAATTTTTGAATAAATTAAATATTGTTGCAACCGGTCATAGGTTATCTGCTTAGTGTTTTAAAATTTACTAGTGCAAGTTATGCAGCTAAATCACTTTTTTGGAAAAATCGGACACATTTTGGATCAAGTGCCTACTAAATTTCCTTATAACGAATTAATTCCTTTAAATTTCTACATTTAAGTACGTTCCAAAATTTTTGGCACAAATTTTTATATATCACCACACAGATGTTTTAAAAGACTTTAAAACTGAGTTTACCTAAATGAGTATGTTTGAGTGTGTGTGTGTGTCTGTATGATGGCAGTTTTGCTGCGCTTGCTCATGAATCTTTAAGCCTTGAGGTTTTCTTGTTGCATGTGAGCAAAATTAATGAATGGGAGCGCCCGTCTTTAGTCGTTTTTTATTTAACTTTTTCACAACACACGACTTATTTTTCCTCTTGCCAAGTTTAATTTTTTTTATTATTATTTTATACATATTAAGTTTTTTATTTAATTTGTGTGGCTTTGATTTTTATTATTTTTATATAAAAAAAATTAAGACAGACGGACAATTTTAGTTTGAAAAAAGTGCTTAAACCACCAACACCAATACTATAACAGCATCTATTACTTCCACAACTGTACCAATACATTGGCAAGAAAAAACCAAAACAAACCGTTTCAACCGAAAAATGGCATGAAAACACCCTAACTTCTTGCTGCACCTACTCCTTGCTCGTGTTGCAGTCAGTCAACCAGCACCTTTAATGCTTTTTGTTGTCTGTATGTCTGCCATCCAGCCCTGCTCTTTGACTGCGTTTTTCTTTGCATCCGCTTTGACACTGAATGCATTTTGTTGGCTACAACCAACGTCTGCGTGGGCAGACTCATTCATAATTTTGTTTTTTTATTTCAATCTTTATTTTTTTTCTTCATTAAACTCTTTTCATTGCTGGATAGTTGTTGTTTCTTGCGTTGTTAGTGACTTAAGTCAGATATCTGTTGTTGTTTTTGTTTTATTTTAAGTATAAAAATACAACAAAAAAATTAAAAGTAACAACTACAATAACAGCTAAATTGTTAAATTATAAAAAAGCAACACATACATACATAATTTCCTATAAACTTATAGGAGTTATCTATATGGGGGTTTCCATAGTGGATTCACAGGATTTATTTCAGAATGCTTACTAATGATTTCATTAGAATATATAGTTTACCTGAAAAGAGAACAGAAACATAAAGTTAATAACTTATCTTTAGAAAAATTAAGTTTATTATTGGAAAATGTATGAGATCAATGTAACTTTTATACTTAAGTTTTCTTATAAAGTCTAGAGACTTTCACGTTAACAGTTCACTAAACATATATTTCCTCACCCACTTCTATACTACGTAGGATACTAAAATAAACCATTAAAGATTTATTATTTATTCCATAATTATTAATTTCTTGATGTAGGAAGTGTCACGCCCACTACTCAGCTTTCATTTCCATAGCTACTACATATGATTTCTTTCTGACATGCTCATTAAAATTTCCAATTAAGAAGTTGACTATTTCTTCTTCTTGTTAGACAAATTTAAAAATTTCAAGAGAAGTGACAACACTGAATCTTAAATAATAAACTGGTACTGTTTTGTATTTATACTGCCTGTCGGAAAAGAAGGTCCCGTTATGAGAAACTATATAATTCCGAGAAATCGATAAAAAATCCATAGATTTAGTTTTGTTTAAAATATGAAGAAGATATAATTCTTTGTATATATTATATGATCTATTGGTATAGAAATGGGAAATATTGGTACACGAATTTTCTAAGCCCCCATTCAAGTAACCCCCGGAATACTGCTTTAATACTCATAATTATGCAGCAGTCGTAATTTTATTTACCAAGAAAGTACATTATTAAGTGTGGCCGATATCAGCCTACATTTAACCCAAGTCCCAACTTTAACTTATGGTATAAAACGTTAAGATAGTGGCAATTTTAGAAAATTTTTTGGGCAAATATACCACTATTTGTAAGACTTAAGCTACATTAGTTATTCAGATATAAAAAATTAAGTAGGTGCCCGAGCCCATTTTTCTAGACCGTACATTATTGCCTCTTCTTACTGATGGTAGAGTACTTACAGTAGAGTACATTTGAACACAATAAAGAATATTTCGTTTTAAAATCAAGAACCAGGGCCCTAAAAAAATTAAAAACAAAAAATCGATACATTCGTTTAGACGACTAATAAACTTTAAACAAATACACACACACAAATAAAAATTTTTGTGTTCATTAATTTTGTGGTGGAACCTGATGGTTCGGACTAAGTATAATTGGTGAAACATTCTCAGCTTGGTGTTATTACAATACCGAGGAATAAAACATCCTGCCAGTACCTCTAGAAACTGGAGGAGTTAAACGTCTCTTAAGGTTATTAGACTTGCGGTTCGACTTGAACACCGAATTTATCTACGGGAATTAGTGGCTGGCAACATTCGTCCTGTACTGGCTATTGGTGAGGTTACTTCGGGGTACACGTAATGGTTATGGTTGAAACCCTAATCATTAATTTTGGGCAATTTGTGTTCGAAATAAGTCGATCTCTCACGAACATGATGTGAGTCACACATACACACTTCCATAAATGAGTCGAAAATATGTTTTTGACCCATTCGTAGAAGTACCGGTCCATGTGCAAACACTTTGCTAAAGTACTCGAGCTATGTAATCTCTTATCATTGCTGCCTGGTTGCGTAATTTCCGAGATACGAAAACATCACTTTCATTTACAACCATGCAGATAGGATGGGCTCTGTTAATTCGGCAACAGCTTCCAGATACGTAATCGGTAGGCCAAAATACGAATCCATCAAATAAGCCGAAGACTTGTTCTTACGCACAGAGAAGAAACTGTGGTTAATCTGGTATGAACAGAGTAAACTCTGAACATAACTGTAAAAGGAAAGAAAAATTAATAGTATCAGAATGGTATAAGATACCTTACATCCACCAGTATTCAACCCAGCAGATTTCTCATTCATCCGAAATATTCATTGTGGAAAATATCCGACACATTCACTTAGTTACTCCACTGCGGGGTATCTGTTGTTTCGGTAACAACACCGAACTTATCCCGATTATGGAATTTACAGTGTATGAGACTTTTAACCAACATTCTCTTCCCTAAAGTTTTGGTTTAAACTGCAGCTATCGCGTGCACCCCGAAGGCACATCTCCAATAACCGGGACAAGACAAAGTGCTAAACTCTGCGCTGTGGGCTACGTTTTCGTTGTACCAGATTATAAGCCTCGTTGGTTTGACCAAAGAACCTTATAATTATACCAAGGAAAGGCCGAGTATACTTTTAACACCACCAGTTTATAGTACCGGCAGACAAGATGTATTGGCAACACCTCTTTTCCTCTGATTGCAATAACACCAAAATGAAGAAGGTCATCAAGGTAACAGGCCTCGGTGGGATTCCATGGATGTACAGTATTATTGTCCTTTATCGATTAAGTTCCCTTCTATGTCAGCGTAGGATTCGGGTTAACTCTGCTACCACACGTATCGATTGATTGGCTTATGGATAGAGATCGTACTTGGTTCTATGCCGAGAAAGGCTTTATATGTATATTGTCTGAATATTTCCTGGCATTATACAATAGGAATGGTCCGATATTAGACACCACAAGTACTTACGACGTCAAGACAAACGCTCGCGTAAAGCACTCCAGGAATTTGTATTACATAGGTGATATTCGGGTGGAAGTACACGTTGTCGGCTTCTGTCCAAAAAAGTTGAAGTAGTGTATTTTTATTTAACAAGTTACACATTGTAGTTTGTAACGCGTCTGCTGCAAAAAGTTCAGCAACTTTCAACTTTTGACGCGTCGGCAGCTGATCATGGTTGTTTTGTGTAGAATAAGTTGTGGCTTCAACGAGTGTTGTGTACTTTCTTCCACCTTTACAAGTTGCTCGCGGAATACATTTTAAACACTTACAAATATATGTTGATTATGTGTGTTGCAAAATATGGCGAACATCGGTCTATTTTTGTCCCTAGTCTCCATAAATGATCTCCATCATAAAATTACTTTAACGGTTATAACAGGTACAAATAAACTACTGGTGGTTTTAGCTATGAAATTTTTTTCTATACCGATTGGTTTTTTAAGCTGAGTATAGCACTATGGTGGTGTAGGGAACGATATATCAAAGTTACAAAGTTTAGGGTTGTCATATATGCAATATTTTTCTTAAGTATGTGAAAAAAATTATTGGTGGTGGTTGGTTCCAAAAGTTTTCTAAAAATATATTTCTGTATGCAATATCCCATAAAAATTTTAATATTTTTTGCATATAAAACAATAATTGAATAATCTTGTGTTTTTAAGTATTTTAGAAATAACGGTTTAAAGGTGATATTAAGTTATTAAATTAATTGATAAAAATTATCCTGCTCTTTAAATATGATGAAAATATTTAAACATGTTAAATTACTTATATAATTTTCGGAATCAGTTTTAAGACCTACATATATGACAATAAGTAAGGAATTAGCTTTAAAGTTGACTTTCTTTCAAAACAGTTTAGAGGCTTCTTCTAAGACATATTAAAAAATTATATTTTCCTAAATAGTAGTTCAAAACCCTTTGTTCCTAACTACATATAGGATTCAAAATCATTTTCAATATCCTGCAATCTTTCGATTTCTTAAGTCTACTATATGGATAGAGACCTCAATTACAGCAATGATTTCATACTTTGATAAAATCCAAATAAATAATTAATTCTAAGGTTTGTTTCAAAATATGCAAACAAGTTGTAAATTAAAGTGTTATATTCCACTTTATGCATTTCAAAATTCGAAAAAACCACAAACTAATACGTTGTTTAATGTTAAAAAGAGACTTCCGAGGAAATTGCGACATCTATGTTGTTTTTTTTTTCCAAACACAAAACTTGTAGTCAAAGTCATGTTATTTATTCATTCATAAAATTGTTTTTTTTTTTTTCAGCTGTTGCTTCAGCAACTGTTTGTAATAAACGTAAAATAAAATTCATTCATAAGTTTGGTTGCCAAAAATGAAACAAAACTACAAACTCTGACAATTTTTAATTCAATATAATATTTTTTTCAAATCCAGTTAGTGAATTACACTGTCATATGGAAAAAAATATCAACAGCAACAACAAACAAACTTTAGTATTATAACAAAAGTGCGTGGGCTGTCTGATACAAACATGTATACACTTACAGACAACTACAGCAGCAAGTAGCTTAACTATTGTATTAATACCCTACAAACATTTTCTATTGCGGAAGTTACCCGTGTGAAACTTCCAAACGTGCTAAAAGCTCGCCAGCGATGTTGCGGAAGTATAAGAATTCTTGTCACCAGTCGGGAAGAACTGATGCCGAGCTGGGGAACGTCTAATAGTAACTTGGAAGATACTTCTAGAAGACCCGCAGAAGAAACTTCTAGATGACTCTTGGAAGTAAGGTATTGCCAAAGACTCTTCTAGATGTGACTAGGAAGTCACTTCTTGAAGTGACTACCTAGTATCCTCTAGAAGTGTTCCTATCTTATCTTCTAGAAGATGAGTTTTCTCTTCTTCTAGAAGATGAGTTTTCTCTTCTTCTAGAAGAAGAGTATTCTCTTCTTCTTGAAGATGAGTATTCTCTTCTTCTAGAAGATGAGTATTCTCGTCTTCTAGAAGATGAGTTTTCTCTTCTTCTATTTGTATACTCACCAAAATAAAATCTATAAAAATAAATCTAAATAAAATGAAATTTTATAGTTTTTATTGAATTAATTGAAATTAAAATAGTAGAAAATATAATTGATTTAACAACTAATCTAAAAAAAGTAATATATGTATGTACATTAGACCGACTCACAAAAAATGGTGCTTGAGTTACCCCCTCATAATATTCGCTGTATATGATGTTACCCAAAATATTTTCGGTTAAGTGTTGTCCATTCGTGAGCTGGACAGTTTTAAAGAAAATATCGTATGGGAACACGATTCTTCATGTTAAATTCAATATTTTATCCAGCTTCAAAAAATCTTTGTTATGTTTTATAATGGTTCCCAAAATATTTCTAGTCTATCGATGGCCGGTCGTGAGCTGAACCGGTTACAAAAAAGTCCCTTTTTAGTTATTTTGTTTTAAATTATACAGCATTTCTTAAACAATATATACAGTATGTGGTATCATTTGAAAGGTTTTTTGAGGCCAAGTCTAGTGGTGCGCAAAATTTGCAAAATTGTGCATATATTTAATTTTTCTTAGTAAAAACTTAACAATTTTAAATATTTTGGAATATGACAATTATAAGCAAACGGTTATTTATGATTAATACATCATTGGACGCGACTTTAAAATACCTTTTAAACGATACCCCGTATTGGATATTTTGTTTCAAAACAAACAAAAATTTAAAAAAAATAATTCCAAAATACCTTTTTTTAATTTGGTCCAGCGGTCACTTAAAATATTTTGGGAATCATCATAAAACATAGCAAGGTAAATTTTGGGAGGGGTAACAAAAACACGTTTTTGCTTTCCATACAGAGTGAGTCGGTCTAATGTACATATGTATCAAAAATTTAGAATTATTACCTTATAATAAGATAATTTTCAGGGAATCTGTATTAATATTCCAACTGCTGACTGGTATACTTCCAAAAATTGTAAAACGTTGGACTCTTAAATATTTTTGTAGTTCTTCATCAATTTTATGATTAATCCATCAAATTGTAAGAGTTATATTATGAAACGCATTAATCCTTCAACGAAATAAACCAAAATAATTTTATAATTAATATTGAATATACATACTTTTGTATTTATTGAAATTACCAGTTATACTTTAGGAAGCAATAAAAATAGGATTCTCTCATGTCCAATACATTTACCACCAAAGTTTAAACGGTCAGATCCATTTTTTACATTTTCTGCAAATAATCGACATTTTTAATGGAACCACGTGATGAAATAAGACATATATAACTTACCAGATCCCTTTTTTATATTTTAATTCGGTTAGAAGTATTTTAATAGGGGGTACAATATTAGCTACTGCTTTCTAAAAAATAAAATAATTAAAAATTAATTAATTTATTTATTTATTGTTTTGAATCAATAAAAACATTACCTTTCATGAACATTTTTTCAATAACTTGGAATTAAACCGTCTATAAAGATCTGAAATTACGAAGTCATGGATTATTTTTTAAATTATTTACAGTCACCAACGATAGAAACACCTTAACGACCCTAAACGGGATATTGCTTTTGACACTAATATTGCAATACTATTTTAAATCCAAAGCTATATGAAAATTAATAAAATTGTATTTATTTAAAAAAGGTGGGTTTAAAACTATCTGATTTCAATATTAAATATCTTATATGGGCAATTACGTGTCGAATGACCCAAGTCAAAAAATAATTTATGTATAAAACAGTAGTATTAATTTCAATATAATGATTCCAGACCTAAACGCGCAAATAGTTTTAAAAATATTGAAAGTTAAGATTTAACTCAAATAAATCTAAATATGTTAAAAATGCAATGTTCATCAAATGAAAGCCGAAATGTGCAACTTGAAAAAGTCTTTAAATGCTTATACCTCCTAAACATTTTTAATTAAACATATTAGACTTTTTTAAAAATAATGGAAATGGAAGCCGTTTAGAGTTGTTAACATATTCCTAAAATGGTATTTTAAAATGACAACTTACTTTTTAATTTTATTTATATAATCCTTCCTTATACTTTTTGGTATATATTTAATACACTTCGCCAATTAAGAAAACCTTCTTAAATGTTTATTAACAGTTGATTTTTAACACAACACTGTCATATTGTTTTTTATTACTTAAGATTCACAATATTTTAATTACACTATTTTTCTATGAACATTAAATTCAATAACTCATTTAAGTTTTACGATGAATAATTAAAACTGAACATGACTGAACAAAACACAAAACATCACTGAAATTTCTGCATTATTTATTTTTATTTTTTTTTTTCACGCTAAAAAATGGAGTATTTATATTTTTTTGTTTTTGTACTCTTCTTACTATCATCAGGAAGTAACCTAAAAGTATACTTCCAGACGGCGAAAACTAGAAATCAATGTATTTTGTTTTTGTAAAATGTGTGCTCTCGTCTGACAATTGTACAGAAGTGACTACAATCCACACTTCCAGATGAATAAAATACAACATTAATGTGAACACTCTTCAAACTGTCTTCCAGAAGTGACATAAACATACAAATCAAGAAGATACAAATTAGGAAACAATGTATTTTGTTATTGTAAAATGTGTGTTCTCACCCAACTCTCATACAGAAGTCACTAAAACGTATACTTCCAGATGAAAAAAATTCAACAGGCATGGTTTTTTGTTTAAGCAAAATGGATGCACTCTTCTAACTATCATCCGGAAGTAACTTAAAAGTATATTTCTAGAAGACGAAAATTCGAAATCAATGTATTTTGTTTTTGTAAAATGTGCGTTCTCGTTTGACAATCGTCCAGAAGTGTTTCTGACGTGGCGTCTGGGGTGATGCGCAATAGTTTTCTCTTTTAAATGTTTGAAGGGTATTGTTGTTATTTTTTTGCTTTTCTGTTAAGTTGCAACTATTTTACTGAAAGACTTGACTGACATACATGTATGGTTTACAGTGGCAAGCAAAAGTTATTGTGTTTAAATGAAATGTGCAAATAAAACGGCAAAACTCAAAATAAAGTACTTAGGTTAGGTTAGGTTACGTGGGTTGCTCGTTAGTAAGCGAGTTCACCGTTAAAACCAGCCGATGCTTCTAATTAAACCGATCATGTTTACTAGTGACGCATCTCTGAGATAGTCAAGATCATGGAAAAGAGCTCTACCAAGATAGAGTAGTAGTCCGTGCTCTTGTAAGGCTGGATAGTCACATAGGTGTTGTATAGGTACCGATTCCATTTCTTCTTCGTCCAATTAGCTTCTACAGTAGCTATAACGTGGGTAGCCCATACGTTCCGACATATGTCCAATCATACTGTGCCCAGTAATTACATCAGTTAGACGCCTAATCGAGTTCTTACTAAGAGACAAGAGAGTCCTAGTCCTATCTGTTGTCAGAGTAGGCCAGAGCAGTCTCGATATTCTACAAGTGGCCTGAGTTCCATCTTACTCAAAGCACATTCATCTATTAATGTTGATAGGGTCTTCAGGGGAGTGTGTATATAATTTTTCGCAAGGGCTAAGTCTAGGGACGACCCTTTGGTTACGCATTCATAAAGTATTTCATTTCCCGAGATGCCCTCATGTTCTGGAACCCATATCAACTCAACGTGATGTTCTGTCAGTTGTGCCAATGATTGAATACAATTGAGAAGACATTTCGACTTAATAACATTAGAGTTAAGAGCCTTGATTGATGCAAAGCGGTCCAAGTACATATATATGTATAGTCGAGATTTTCGAGATTTAGTTCCCGGATTCTTCTCGCGGCTGTATAGACGGCATATATCTCTGCCTGGAGGACCGTGCAGGTGTTAGGTAGTCGAAAAGGCAGTAGATCATTTAGTTTTTCGGAGAAGATTCCCGATCCCGTGCACTTTCTGTCTTTGAGCCATCAGTATAGATTGAGATCACGTCGTCCCTTAGGACAGAGTTCGCGGCCCAATCATCCCTTGTCGGTATTCTGGTCTTGAATGACCTATTAAAATTCAGTGTAGATAGAATGTAGTCTGTTTCCTGACCCATGATTGGCCTGCCTATCTTTTGTAGGATGGTGTCATGACCAATGCGATCGTGCTTCAGTCGCACAGTGGGAAATTTTTGTCGTTTTCTGATCATAAATCTGTAACTTTTTATCTGTTAGAGATAAATGACAAAAATTTGACACCAATAATTTTGACAATATTTCTGATCATATATATTAATATGAGCTTCAAAAATTCAATGGTTGCTTGGTAATATATGTTTGAAATTTAATATTTTTATTGCAACAGTTTGAACACAACTTTTGTGGTAATATTTCTTTTCGAATGTAATGAATTAATGAACCATTGATATTATTAACTACTTATATAGGAATAAGTTTTATCTAAATATAATTTATACATATAAATTAATTGTGAATAAATAAAAACCTACCAATACTCAGCAAAAACTTATATTGAAAAGTAATGAGTTAAAAGCTAATAAATCCGCTTTTCACTACTTATGCAATATCAATTTAACTCATTATTTTAACACGGTCATGACATTGGAGGGAGTACTTACCACGCTCTCTTACAAATCACTACTTATATAAGTACTTATAAATAAAGAAATAAAAAGTTGTTTTGTTTTTAAAAACACTCAAATTGTTCACACAGAATATGGGTCGGGCTTCTTGTTTTTTAGTTCGCTGTCTTACAACACCAATGCTTAGTTATTTTATTGTGTGTCCAATATTGGTTTTCACAGAAAAGCTTTCTGTGTGTTGAAAAACTCAAAATAAAGTACTTAATTATATGACTATATGTAAGTCATTATAAGTATACTTAAAAGTAATGCAGGCTGTAAGTAGTAGTCATTAATAAGTAAGTGGTTATGTAAGTACAAGCATTACCGAGTTTTTGCTGGGTATGTATACTTTTTTAAATTTATTTCTCATTGAGATAATTGATATGTTCAGGTTCTTTGAAAAGCTTCAGTATATCGTGATGTATGTCTTTTTTTATTTCAAAAAAGTTTTCCTGAGAGGGTAGGGTCAATTATTTACCGATCCTTTTAAAATTTTGTAGATAAATTTTGGCTCGTACAAATCTTGTTTATGTCGAATTTTATAGCTGTACTCGTATTTTGAAGCCAGTAATGAGATTTAAAGTAATTCTTTTGTAGGAGACCTTATATGGTTGGTAGGGCCAGTTATGTCGTGATTTTCTGAAGGGGACTTTGTATGGGTCAGTTATAGACCGATCTTTATAAAATTTTGTAGAGAAATTTTAACTTGCACAAATCTTGTTTAAGTCGAATTTCGTCGCTGTACTCCTATTTTTAAGCTAATAATGAGCGTTAAAGTCATTTTATAAAGGGGACTTTTTATGGGGGTAGGATTAATTATGGCGTGATCCTCGTAAAATTTGGTAGAGAGATCTTGCTTCATATAAATCTTGTTTATGTGGAATTTCAAACCTATACTGGTATTTCTAAACCAGTTATGACTGTTAAAACTGTTTTCCGGGGAGGCACTTGTAAGGGGACTATGAGAACACGTGGACCGATATTGCACATTTGCATACTAAACAAACATTCTCCTGAATTGGCTTTATTAAATGGGACTAAAATACCATAGATATCGATATATAAAATACAATATATATGCAATTTTAAAAATAAATTTGTGAATTCTATAGGATTTTTATTTCCCCTGACTGCAGCCGCAGACCGCCGCAAATTAAATTCATTAAATTTAATACACAATAGATTAAGCTTTCATTTATTATTAATTTTAACGCGGAGGCAAGGGGAGCTTAAAACGTATACTCCACCAAAAACTTAATACTACATAAATAAAACATTAAATAGAAAATATGCAAATATTAAGAGCAGTTTATAATCTTTTTAAAGATTATGACTTAATAAATATCTAAACAAAATACTCTATCTAATGTTAATTAAAATATTTTCCGATAAATGCTATATCATCGAAAATAATGACCTTAAATATGGCTATTTTAAAGTACAAAAATATTGTATTTGAAATCCTTCACATTTGAACAATATTTTAGGATAGTTATGCCAGTTGGATTTCTCGAATATTTTTATATTATAGTACACAATATCTTAGCTTTACTATGAATAAAAAATTATGTCAAAATTCAACATTTTATAAAAAGTATTTATGATCAGCTTCTATTCTACCATATCCTACTGTGAGTCGGTTCGACTGTTTAAGTCGTAGAGCAGATTTAGCAGAAATGTATTTGATATATAAATGCATCAAGAGGAGTTATATATAGCATCGTCTCTAGACTAGCCTGAGGTGGAGCTCAAACAGCCAGTGATTGCAATAATAAAGTACTTTCGTTTCTGATTATATATAAGTCATTATATGAGTACTTAAAAGTAATGAACGCGTAGTAGTCATTGCATTACCGAATTTTTGCTGCGTACATTTATGGTCTCAAATTATTACATGGACCCAGTTTTACTTCTCACTGTACCATTACCATCTTATACATATAGTATTTTGCTCCCGAAAATGCACAGTCGAAACAAATCAAGATTTTAAAAACACATTAGAAGCATTAAAAAGCCTTTTGAGAAAAGGGATTAAAACTACAAGCTACCACAACTACAATGAAAGAATCAACTTTTCAACTAAATAATAAAAAACTAGAAATATACACATTTAATTCATGTATTTGTGCTGCTGATCAAAATCATTTTACAACATCCGTTGGTGTTTTAAAGTTAAATTTCCTTGAAAGATTTTCATATATGAATGTTTACTTTTTAAGGCATGTTTTTCTTTCTTTTTTTAAACTTTTTTGAAGCTCAAAACAAATCTAGTTTTAAAAATTTTCGTCAAAAAAGCCAAGAAAACGACAAGCAAATGACCAACAATTGCAGCAGCACTTCTGTTTATTTTCCTGAGTCCGTCTGTTGTAGAGTATCATAAAGCTACTGTGGTTTTACATTTCCATAAACAAAATTTTTTTCAACATTCAACTTGTAGTAATCCAAATAGTCTATTAGGTCCACGGCTGTGCACTGTTGGACTCTCTGCTGCTGAAGCGTAGTGTGTATGCAAATGTCAACTTATGGTTGCAAAATTTGCATAAAACATTGAAATTATTGTGAAGCGTACGACTGGTCTTCTATAACTGCCGGAGAAACAATATGAATACTTCTATTAAGGGAAGTTGCCTAAAAGTTCGAATGAAAATTTCATGGCATCTTTATTTTGAAAAACTGTACAGAAAATGTAAATTACCACTGAAAACCTATACATGTCCTTTATAAACAACCCATTCAAGAAGAGTGAAGCGATAATTTATTATAATGCCCCATTACAATTACGTTTTTCACATATTATATACTATTTGTCAGTTCGTAACCTCCTTAGGTTAGTTGGTAGTGTTGTAGTCTATGAGTACGGAGGTCGTGTGTTCGATTCCCACTAGACTATCTAGTAAAAAAGTGAAAACACACCCGACAGTGATCTAACTGGAACATAACATCTATCAGTTGGTTTATTGGTTATAGAACAAAGAACTTTTGTAGCAACAGATTCACAACAGATTTAACAAGTTTCTAAAAGTGACGATTTCCCTACCAAGCATCTTAAACCTATATAAGGGATCAAAATGAGTGCAATCGCAACTGATTCAATATTGAAAAATTACGCAGATTATTTCTAAAGCATGTGAGAAAGCTTCATAGCGAACTACGGACTCTAAGGAAGAGGTGCAAAAAGCATCTCATTTCGAAGCAAATCATTCCAGACCACGTCAAGGAAATATATCATTGACAGCGTCTCTTTAATGAAACAATAACTGATTTCATCTTCATATCGTAAGATTAGCAAGGATCAATAGTCCGTAACAAAATTGTCCTTAATTTGCCCTAGTCAATGAAATGGATCAGTGACTAGAATAAAGTCAATCGTCACTCAATAGATTACAAAGAGAAAGTCAAAAGGCTAGTCCAAAGATAGTCGAAGTGCTTTACCTGAACACCTGCCGTGTCGGCCTTATTTCACGGTGATACTTTTGCAACCACTGGATGAGCAGGTGGCAATTTTTATACACAGTTTGCCGGTCTATGTACAAGCACTTTGCTCAAGTACTCGTGCTATATAATCTCCGAGCTTTGCTGACCCGTTGCTTAATTTCCGAGAAGCAAAATGGCCTCTGTTGAGTCGCACCTAGAGACGTATTCGATAGACCGAAACACGAAACCATCAAATAAGTCGAGGACTTTGGTAAATCTGGTTTGAACAGAGTTTTCCCTGAACATACCGGGGCAAGGAAGAAAAATTCAATGGTATCACCTGTATAAGATGCCTTTCATCCATTACCATTCAACCCAGCATACTCCGAGGATAGATTTGATCATCACCAGTTTAAAGTCCTAGAAGACTACAGGTACTGGTACTACCTCTTTTATTTCATCTAGTCGAGTGCTTAACGTGAACACCTGCCTTGACAGCCTTATTTCATGGCGGTCTTTTTTATCCACTGGGTAGCTCCTGAATCCTTCTATGAAGAACTCAGGTAGTAATTTTTGTACATGTCTGAGATGGCAACAGCACCGGAAAGAGAATCCAGACATATATGGGATTTGGATATATCAGTCCTTAAACCAACATTCTCTCCCCGCGAATTTGGGTATAAACCATAGCCACTAAATGATTCCGAAGGAACCTCAACCAGCTGATCAGCCAGGGCAGGTCCTGGGGCAACTGGCCACCCGTAGTCCTAGATTATATGGTACTCTTGTTAGACCCCAAATCAAATCATTCCAAGGAAGACCGAGGATTCATTTGATCATCACCAGTTTATAGTGCCGGTAGACTCGATGTATTGGTAGCACCTCCTTTCCCCGGGATATTGCAATAACACCAAGGTGAAGATTTCAACAAGGTAACATGCCCCGGCGGGATTACTTGGGGACTGTTAAGTCGCCGTTCTCGCTTACAAAAATGACCGTCTACAGTCTCGCTTACAAGGAGTACAATCTTAGCGAAATACGATCTAAAGCCAACCAAATGACCGACTCTTTTGGATGCATTGACTCTTTGTCGAACAGCTATTGAGGTACTTGAGGTACTAATAGGTACATACAAAAATTGAATGTTTTCTTAAGTTATCCCTCCCTAACACTACTGTATTTTTTACTAAAAAATACTGAATTAAATATTAAAAAAACAACAACACAACATTGTTGAAGCAACATACATATATTTTGTTGTAGTTGTATAAAAGTTGAATAAAAAGCTGAACAAAAAATACAACAACCTACAACAATAATTGTGTATCTATTGTACAACAGCAGCAACAACAACAGCAGTACATGTAACGAATTTGTAAATAAAATAAAAAATTCATTCATGAATTTGTTAAAACATAAAAATGTATCATTACGACAGTGTTGCCAGTCTACAACAGTTACAAATTGCAATGGGTTGGAGACCGAAATTGACTCTTATTGCATTGATCTGGAGAGATGTTTTAAACTATTTAAATGGAGTATCGATGATTTTAGAAATAACTGAGTAACTTAAATGAACTTTTGTTGCCGTTATAAAGTTTTATTTATTTTCCTTCTGGTAACACTGTATTATACAACTCTGTGTATATGCATTCGTAAAGTGACATTAGTAAATCAGTTGCTAAATGTATTTGAATTTTTATTTTTATTTTTTTTTTTTTTTTTTGAAATATGTATTTAAGTTTATTTTATTGTCTACCACGTACCATAATGCTTCTGTTGCGGTTTTTTAATAATTTATTTCTTGTTTTTGTTTTTTTATGTTCCAACATTCATTCATTAAATCTAATTTTAATTCATTCATTCACTGATTAATTAATTTTAATATTTTCTTAAGGTGAGCTACTATTTAATTAAAAAGCAACAAAATTGTTAACAGTCTTTCGAAAACTACACTCGTATATTGAGATTTTTCAAGTTTGATCTTTGACACCTACGGATTTGTCGGTATTAAAAATAAAATTTATTTATTAAAATTATTTTAATTTTTTCAGCTGTTTGCTAGTGACTGTTGTTGTTATTGTTTTTTCCTATTTGCCATTATCTAAAATCTGAAATCAATTGGAAATTGGTAGCTGAGTATTATTGATCTAAGAGTCAAAATGAATGTAAACAAAAACAAATAGACGCGTGCCTTTAAAAACGTAACAAATAATAATACTTAATACGACAACAGAATCTAATAATTTTTTCCGATTTTCTATGTAGGATGATATAAATTCATTCATAGACATACCGGGAGACAGACAATTGTTTTTTATGGCTTTTTGAATTCAGATACGTATACTTGTACTATTTAGCTTTGCATAATTACCATAATTTGATGGAAAATAACAACAAACAGCCACCGCAAGTATTGAATTTTACTTAGAATATATGTATGTATATTGATTACTTGGAATATTTAATTGAAGTTTATTTTAAACGCAGTTTAAGTGCATTAGTTGTCTGTTTAAGTTTCCAGTATTTTTTAAGACAATATTATTCTTCATACATATACATGTTTTTTTGTACTCTCTGCAGAACAGAGATAGGTTAGGTACGGAAGGGATATGCAGCCTAAAGTGCAACTTCATTCGGAGACCTTTATGGTCCATTGTGACTTCCTTCGATAAGCTGATATAGGATAAATAAAAATAACAAACTAGAAAGATGATAGAAGAAATAATGTAGTCAGTAACAGATAAAGAAAGTTATATTACATAGGATCTGGAACATCATTGCAGCCCCCAACCGAAAGTACGACTAGTTCTCCTGATAAATCCTAATAAATTCGCATAGCCTGCGAAGTTCGGTATATTCATGTCCCATTTAAAAACAAAGGCCCTAATAGACGCCCCAGTAAAACTCCTATCAGAGTCTTTTGAGAGTCCACCTATCCAGTTCAATAAGTACTTTGGTGACCTTTGCATCAAGCTTTGGCCATAAGGCCTTTGATACCCTATAATCCAATATGCTCCCATATCAGTTCATTAGGGAGTCTGAAAGGTCTTTTTATGACCAGCAATGTACATACGGGAACCTGTACCAGTATCCATCATGGATCCGTCAGTATATACTGCATAGCCCTCAAAGAGTTTGTCGGACCCACGTCATTCTTCCCCATTCGAAAGATCTATAGGGGGCGTTGCCCTTAAATCTAAAATCGTTATTCTATGATTGAAATTTCACTGGGAATGTTCAGATTAAATAGACCCATTTCGTGTGTGATTATCACGCAAAGGTCATAGATCCTTAGCATGTTCCTTGCAGCTACATCCCTACATAATGTTCTATAGGGATCAGATATACGAAGATATTCAAGTCCCTAGAGAATAGTGGTAGTATGTTGAACGTTGCTAATCAGGCGTGTATCAACATTGCTCCTAAGATAAAGATCTAGTGTCTTCAATAAAAATTAAGATAGGCTGATAGGTCTAAAATTCTTCGATTTCGAGTGGCTCGGGACTTGGTGATTTATATAAATGTATTAACCGCCCAAACTAGTTTATCCATTGAGACTATTTCCTCAATATAACAGGAGATATGATCTAACGGTATTGACTCTTCGTTATAGTAATTAACGTCCACATCCCCGGTTTCCATACAACCGATAAAATGCTAGACTCAGTCCATGAGCTATCGTTCCTTTGGATGTAACCTAGAACCTTGTGGCCTTTGAATAGAATCCGGCGGAATCTGGATAGCTCGACCATGAGAAACTTGTTGAAACTAATTTTGTAGTTGTTCCAGTCGTCTGTAAGCTGACTGTATTGAACACCATTCAAACGGTCGACCTTTGAATTATGATTTTCTTCGTCCATCATTTTTGGTATCAATTAGCAATCTATTTAAAAGCAAATCATTCATCGCTAATTTGGGACATCCATCGCGTACTGCTGGTTATCAGGCTATTTTTAGTAAATGGAAATTTTACACGAGCTGGTAAACAATAAATAAAAGGTCACTTTGGAGTTCATGAGAAAATTAATATTATGTAAAATTTTGTTAGGGATATGATGCAATACTATCAAAATAATATAATGATTTAATTTCTAAGAATATATAATTTTCATTCATAATTTATATAATAATCTGGAAAAATATTTCGGCGAATTTTATGAAAACAAGTTAGAAATTGAACGACCACATAATATCTTACACTTGTATCTTTAGATCTAATAATTGTATAATTTCAGAACATATGTAAGTGATTTATTGACATGACAACAAACTAATTTTTATTCCAACCGATACTAATATTTATATAGTAGTTATTGACATTACAGACATATTCTGAAGAAGACATTTTATGAGGGATAGGATCAAATATTTTTGTCAATATCGAGAAAAACAACATCTCAGCCTTTTCAAGCAATTAGGATCACTTCTTCTAATATTCTTTTATGTATATGTGTGAGTAGAGAATGAGAGAAGGCACGATTTTATTTTATGATGCTTAAATGCTCCCTTCTACCTGTCTTCAGGATAAAATCAGTTCATCAATCTCGTACTAAACAGATATTGACCTTAATAGAAAACTACTTTTCATTAATTCCATTGAAACTTTTAAATCATATTCAGTAATCTAGTACAATCGTATCTATACATATTTCTTATAATTAATATGAATAAAACTTTATTTCTGAATTGTTTTTTTTTTTTTTTTTTTTTTTTTTTTTTTATTTTTCCTAAAATGGTTAAATGTTTAAACAAGGCTACAAATTTAACGCCTCTTCAAAATTTGCTGATTATTACTTTTTAACTTTTGTTTTGTTATTGTGTGCCTTTAATTTGTTTAAAAAGCTCTTACGATTGTTTCATTTATTTCATTACGTTAGAAGTTTGATTTCTTATATTTTCTATTCAATATTTTTACAATGAATTTGAAAATTATAGAGATTTTTTCCACCAATCGTGTCTCAGATGTGTTGTCATATACTATTTTGAAGGCTTCTTGTTGTATGTGTAAGATTTTTAGTACAAAATTTAAATTTTCTCTTTTTGTGTTTGCCATATTTAGTCAATGTGAAAAAAGCTAAAAATCTATCTATTACTTAGTTTTATATACCGCCTCTACCTACGAGATTTTTGTTTTGTTTTTAATTTGTTTCCATAGAGTTTATGTTTTTCTTTAAGATTTGAAGTTCTTTTTGATGTAATACTTGACATTTGATTTTGAAATGTCAGTTGTAGCTTTGAAATGACAGTTAAGAAGTATTTTATGAGTGCGTTTATTTTAAGTAGAGAAACTGTTTTTAAACGCCGCATTTATTATTTGAAAATTGTAGTTTAATACGTTGACTTAAGCACTTATTTTAAAAATATTTATTTTGAAGAAAACAGAACTGTCTGATCTTGTAATATATTCAAGCCAGTGGAAAGGGTAGTATAATTTTCATTAAATATCCTTGTTCGTCAGATTTAAAAATGGTTTAAATCGGGCAGAAAATAATTGTATAACAATATGCTCCATATCCCCCGGGAGCATTTTACCTTGACGATAAACGCCATCTTGGTGTGATTGCAATACTGGGGAAAAGAGGTGCTACCAATACCTCTAGTCTGCCGGAACTATAAATTGGTGATGATCAAGTGTATCTTCAACCTTTCCTTCGATGATTTGGCATGAAGTCGAACCAGAGAACCACATAATCTGGTACCACGGGCACAGTTTCGTATTTTGTCTTGTACCGGTTATTGAAGAGGTCCCTTCGGGGTACATGTGGTGGCTATGGTTTAAACCCAAATTCGCGCGAAGAGAATGTCGGTTAAAAGACTGATACACGGTGAAATGTATAATTTGGGATAAGTTCGGTGCTGTTGCCGAAGTTGCGACTGTGGTCGCATCCTCCCCCCGGGGGCATGTTACCTTGGCGAGACCTCCGCCTTGGTGTTATTGCAATCCCGGGGTATAAAGAGGTGGCCAATACCTCCAGTCCGACCGGGGCTGAAAAATTGGTTACAGTCTACTGCCTGGCTAAGTCCTTGCATAGATTGCTAGAGGTCAGACCAGAGAACCGCATAATCTGGTACTACGGGTGGCCAGTTGCCCGCAGGACTATGTCCTGGCTGGTCAGTTGGTTGAGGTTCCTTCGGGATCCACGTAGTGGCTGTGGTTTAAACCCAAATTCGCGGGAAGAGTAAGTTGCGGTTAAAAGACTGATGCATGATAATAGTCAATATTTCGGGATAAGTTCGGTGCTGTTGCCGAAAACAACAGATACCCCACAGAGGAGTGACTGTGGGACTAAGCGTTGGAAATGGGTTGGAGTCAATTGTATATGATACGGAATGAATGTAGAGGTATGCGGGCCTCATCCACCCGTATATCTAAATGAGTGTGTCGTATGTTTTTCTCTTATGAGTGTGTCGAATAAATGAGATGTGTGCTGGGTTGAATGATGATGGTTGAAAGGTATCATATACAAGTGATACCGATTAATTTTCCTTCCTTGTCCAGATATGTTCAGAGTATTCTCTGTTCATATCAGAATTACCACAGCGTGTCACTGTGAGTAAGAACAATGTCTACGGCTTATTGATGGATCGTGCTTCGGTCCACCGGTTACGTCTCTAGGTGCTGTTGCCGAATCAACAGAGCCATAGTAGTGTGGTTGGGCGACATTATGTCGGGGTAGATTGGGCTTGCTCATGATACCTGTCTTTCCCCAACGTGACTACTTTGGCAAGAGATTAGATAGCTCGAGTACTCCAGCAAAGTACTTGCGCATGGACCGGTCATAGCCAATGTGCAAAAATTGCCACCTGAGTTCTTCATTGAAGAAAAAGGGGCGATGGTAGACCGTTCTCAAGTCTACCCTGTGGATGAAAAAGACCACCGTGGGATAAGGCCGACACGGCAGGTGCTCACGTTAAAACTCTCGACAGTCTGTGGTCGCATCCTGGTGTATTGCAAATGCTACTAATACCTCTAGTCTGCCAGGACTATAAACTGGTGTTTACAATTCACTGCCTGGCCTATTCCTTGCATGAATTGAAAAGAGGTCTAAACAGAGCTCCACATAATCTGGTACTACGGGTGGCCAGTTGCCCACAGGACTTTCCCTGGCTGGTCAGTTGGTTGAGGTTCCTTCGGGATCCACGTAGTGGCTATGGTTGAAACCTAAATCGCAAGAAGGTGGTGCTTGGTTAAAAGACTAATACAGGGTGAAATATAATTTTCAAGATACATTTCTGCTATCGCTCCCAGATGCTAGGAGCAGTACAAACTACAGAGCATGACTGTGGATTAATAAAATGTTGGATTTGAGCTGATAATGCAAATATTGGGTATACGAAGTGGAGTTTTTCTGGTGCTTTTTGATGTTTACTCTGATTCGATAGAGCGGATGTAGTAATTGTTGGCTTATGATGTGCTAAATAATGGTTTAGCAAGACGGAGGCGGAGTTGTGGTGCAAGGTCGTCACTGCCCTTTCTTTAATTTATCGGCGATTTTCCTTCATGGTTGAGTATGTTGGAGTTTACTCTAAAACATGCTCAACTTATCACAGTGGGTCTTTGTGGCCACTGAAATAAGTCTTGTCTATTAGAACGATACGTTCTTCGGAGTACCAATTACGTCCCCTACGTGCTGTTGCCGAATCAACAGAGCCATCTCAATATTGTGATTGAGCGACATATAAGGTTTTACCTTTGTCGGGGTTAGATTGAGCATGCTCATGACACCTGTTCTTCCTCAACGGGACTACTATGGCAAGATATTAGATAGCTTGAGCAAAGTGCGCGTATAATGGACCGGCATCCATATACTTAAATTGTAACCTGTGTGTAGGAAACATAAAGGGGCGGTGGTAAGTCGTTATATTTTCGCTCATTCAGTGGGTATATAAAATTCGGCATAGTTGAATATAACAATCTTACTTGTTGAGTTTACATTTCCATGATGTCAAAATTTCAAATACTATTAGAATAAAAGTACCTTATAATAAATCTCCACGCACAGAAAAAAATATGCACATTTTTTTTCTTAACAATCGTTTGCTTAAATTTAATTTCGATTTTTATAAAAATTTTTATTTGGTTTTATAACGAATTTGTTTGATTTTCACGCAGAAGGAAAATATTTTTTAACAAACACTTTATTGAAATAAATTTAATTTTCAGTAAATATTTTTACTGGTTCAATAAATGTTTTTGTTTGAGTTTTATTTATATGTCAGCATATGGAATACAACAATAAAACTAGTTTTGGAATGTACTAAAATGAATTGATATAATTCTTACTTGGTTTATAACATTTAATGTATAAGTGTTTCAGTTTTCACAGTACAAATAATAGTTTCTAGAATGTGAAATAAATTTGTTGTAAGTATATAAGTACTTTTTTCTACAAATTTTAATTTTATAGAATTAGTAAAATTTTTGTTAAAATTCAATATATATTTTTTAACAAAATTTTTATAGATTCAATAAGGAATTTTGTGTATTATTATTGCCAAAATACAATAAATAATTTATCTGTTTCAGAAAAAATAATTGCTTGAATTTCAGTACAAATACAAATAATTTGCGTTATTGTTTAAGTAAAATAATTGTTTGGAAATGTTGCGAATATTTATTAATGTTTTTCGTAAATAGTATATTATTTTAATAAGAAAAATCCTGAAATTTTTTCAATAAAGAATTTACGAATTTGAGTACTTGATTTTACGAATTTCGTGATAGGTCCAATTTTAGTTAAAAAAATACTTGGCTTTATGAATTTTTTGTTTGATTTTGAATTTCATTTTTTTCTGTGCGATGATCGCAGAGAATTTTAAGATCTTTTTATGAATTTTAAAAAATTCTAATTTGATTAAATAATATTTCTTATTATCTACAAAAGTTTTCGTAAATATTATGAAAAAAGTAGTTACGAATTCTTTTTTTTTCGTATGGTTAAGCATTTTCAGTGTGTTAGAGGCATTTAACAAAGGACGTCCTGAATCCCGTCCGTGAAAAGCCGATGTAAACATTTATTAATGTCTCATAGACCAAATTGTATTTTACAAATTTTCCATAACTAAATCGTGGTCATTTTTTAATATGAATATATTAAACACAGTAGCCATTTTGAGTTACTTAAACCTGTATGGATTTAAATTATTATCTAATTTACAGAAAAAAATGAGAACGTGCCATTCGTTTTATCGAAATAAATGATTGAATGAATGATGCCACACATAAAATTAACTTTAGACTATAAAGACAATACACTTACTAACAATTTCCTATGACAAATTTATACGAGACAAAAAGTTATAACCAATTTTGGTAATAATTTACACTAAAAAGAAAAAAAAAACGGCAAAATTTGTTAATTTGAATTGTTGTTTTTAAATTTTGTGTAGGATGAACCAAATAAAATCAAGCCACAAACCGCATAAAATGACTCGAATAAAGATTTTTCAGTTTGATGGTTGTTGTTTATGATGGTTTCCGATTGTTTGTGTGTATGTTTGCATAATCATTATCAACGCAACAAAATAATGATAATAATGAAATTAGTTCATGTATTCAAATAATAATAAAAAAAATATTTAAATAACACAATTTATACAATTTTGTTAAAGCGTGCCACTAATTCAAAAGACATTTCCATGATAAAAGTCTCTCTTATGAAAAACGATAATGGACAAAGTTTCAGACATTAGATACGGTGTTTTTTCTTTAGTTGTTTAAATGGATAGATATCCATACCAACAGAGTAAATTATAATTAAGGACGCAAATGCTTGATAAATTCAATTATCATTTCCTTCACTTGGGCAGAGACCCATTTGTTTTGCAGTTTTCACGACTATACCAGAATCTTAACAAGCATTCAGAAACCTCTACTCGATTCTATAAAACTTTTTATGCACTTCGATCGTTTTAATATTTTGATTACCAATTTGATCCTTTAGTTTTAGCATGTAATGTTCACACTGATATTTGACATACTTTTGTATTATAGCAAATTTGTCACCCTGTAAATTTAGCAGTAGGTAAGTAGACATTTTGTAAAATATATCAACGTGCGTGTGTGTCTGCGTGCTTTTATTATAAATTTTTATAATTATTTATTTATTATTTGTAAAGTTGAACTATTAAATTAAAATAAAACATTATCGCCTGGCTGCTTGCCTTGTGTCAACTGTTGAAAGACTGCAAACGACACAAAATTGTCGCGGGTCATAGTGGCGCCAATAAAATTACTACATCAATAAAATATAGCAAACAAACAAAACCAACAAACATTCATTCATTCATTGATCAAGCCATCCATCCATCTATTGATAGTTGGAAATTTGACCAATAAAATTTTACATAAAACAACGACCCACTCATTTTCTACGTTTGTGGTTAAAATAAATTTACACGTTAAATAGACAAACGTACAAAAAACACACACAAACGTTTTGCATTAAATCAGTGATTTTTTTTTTGAAGTTTTGTAACTTTTAGTTAAAACAATTTTCATACCTTCATGTTTTAGAATTAATCAGCAAATGAAACTGTCGATTTTGTGCACGATAATGAGGGCACAGTGGTTAAGAAGGACACTCAAGTTTATATATATATATATATATATATATATATATATATATATATAATTGACTGACCGGTCAATTGTTTTATATGTATGTAACCAACAAGGTTTGTTGGTCTATTCCCCAAGTGCTGTCGGCTAGGGCTTTGAGGACCTTGTTTCTACTTTGAAATCTCTAAGTAATTGCAGTGGCATGAGCTGAGTAGGTAAACAGGTTGTCAAAGGAGACCCCCAACATTTTGGGGAGGTTCACACTCGATGTTTGGGCTACATAGACTAGGACCCCTAAATTCCTGTTAACCTCCTTCGTCCAGCTTTTAGGTTACGTCCAGTGAAGAAATTGTATTTCTTCGAGATAACCATTCACTCGATTGCATAGCTTATCAACGTTTTGAACCGTCGCGATCGAGAGTCTTCGAGACTGGTGACAGGAGGGATATCGTCCTGTAGGATAAACCTTCCTTAGCGTTCTTTCCTGGTTAAAAACCATTGTCAAGTACACGACTCCCCTTCAGCGTTAATATGGATATGCCGTTGGGGCCAATCGCTTCGGATGGTTTGGCAGCGTTGATGGACTCTTCAACTTCAGAAGGGGTGAAAGTTTGCGGAGTTTGCGAACAACACATCGTTTTGCTTTATCTCTCTCTCTCTCTGGGAGCTGAGTAAAAATACGTCAAAATGAAAGCAAACATCATTCAGGATCGCAAATGGTGGTATCTGCAAAATTAATCGTGACCCTGTTATCCTTCTCCGCCGGGTTGTAGAGAGACCGAACTGTAGACAGCAACTTACCAACTCCCGAGTTCAAGATGCAGTTATTCCGCTTGTTATCATTTACCAACCTGCTGATTTCATCATTTAGCAGGAAAATACTGGGTAATGAATGGTTGTTTTAAATAACTTTACTAAATGTTATTGAATAGGATTTATAGCCAGTTGTCTAGAGCGTCTGTCTAACAAACTTGAAGTTAGTGGTTCGAACCCAAGTTAATATCAGTAGTTTATGCTTATGTGTAAAAACGATTTCAATTAACACGACAAAATTACTTTTGAATGGAGCATTGAGTAAGCGGACAGATTAACAAACACAGAAAACAACAGTTACTGCCAGGTTTAAGACGTCTAAGGATATTTGTAATTAGTTATTTTTTGGACCAGATATATTTTGGTCTCTCGTTGAGTGACTTTTAGGTCTTTAAATACTTGAAAACATATTGCTTTTTGTCGATGAAAAGATTTGCTAATGGATGGCTTTTTGTACATTGTTCTGCCGGTCCACGTACAAGCACTTTGCTGAAGTACTCGAGCTATCTAATCTCTTGCCAAGTGATTACGTTACGGAATGACAATGCTACCCCGATAGGCGGAGAAGTGCCGGACGAATTAGAAAAGAGGGGTCTTCGAAACCCCATCAAACACACCAGATGAATCCATAATTTCGGTGTGACAGCGAGATGGACCAACAGGTATATACGTTGTCATGAGCGACACTGTAGGGTCCCCAGACAGATTTCTCGTCCCTCAGTCGCACAACCATATCACAAGGCTCTGTTGCTTCGGCAACAGCAAGCAGAGACGTATGTATATGGTAGTCCAAAATACCCAGCCAATAGATAAGGAACCATCTGTATATCGAGATATCGTGACAAAAGATGTAGGAGTTTCCAAAGACAAACGAACCCAAGACAAGTTGAGTGGTAGGCCTCAACCATTAGACGCGTATCATGTAACAATATGCAGCCAATAGATAAGGAACCATCTGTATATCGAGATATCGTGACAAAAGATGTAGGAGTTTCCAAAGACAAACGAACCCAAGACAAGTTGAGTGGTAGGCCTCAACCATTAGACGCGTATCATGTAACAATATGCATGCTGTTGAGATGGCACCAGCACCGAGATCTTCCTTGAAGTAAAAGCTATACTAAATCCGAAATTTCGCCAATTTACATCATAAAGAACGATCTACGGAATGACAGGCAACTACCGAATGTCAACTTGGCAATTCCCCAACGAAGAGTAAGAGATACTTAGCGTATTTAGGAATCCAGCCTAAGTTGCTCTATTGCATCACCCATTGACATCTGTTGAGATTATTAGAGAAAGTATCCAGATATATATATGACATTTGGATATATCAGTGTACCCGCGAATTTGGATATAAAACCACAGCCACTAAGTGGATCCCGAAGCGACATCAAACAACTGACCAGCCAGAACAAAATCCTTCGGTAATCTGGCCACCCGTAGTAACAGATTACCTGGTGCTCTATTCCATGTTAAATCATTCAAAGGAAAGGCCAAAGATACATTTGATCATCACCAATTTTTAGTCCCGGCAGACTAGAGGTAATTGGTAGCACCTCTTTTCCCCGGGAATTGCAATAACACCAATATGGAGATTTCATCAAGGAACATGCCCTCGGGGGACTAGGAGAAGTAAGAATCTTAGCATGATGGCCTTCTCTTGTAGGGCTTTTTTCCCGTCTTAGCACTCTGGTACATGAAAACATCGCCTTTTTGCTCAGCGTTTTTGTTGTTACTCCAAATTCAGAAAGCTTTCTTTCTAGGTCTGGCAATTTTGGCAATTTTATACTTCTGTTTAAATCAATTTCTGCGATGGAAATAATTTAACGTTTCGTTGCTGTTTGGGAAATATTCTGAGAGCGAAATAAAGGCGTGGAGTGATCTCAATTTTTGAAAACTAGATGAACATCCACTCATCATGTGAAGTGAGGAAGGAATGGTGTTATTTTTGTGCCCTTCAACACACGAAATATAGTTCATTCACTAATTGTGCAAGGTGGTTCAACATATGGACCTTCCGCATTTGAATGGTGCAGCCAAGAGAAATTGCGGACGAAGATTTTGGACTTCTTTAAAGAAACGCGAAGTGCTAATTGATTGTTGCCTTGCGTTCTTCTTCCGGTTTCCTTAAAGATTTATATGGAATTTCCCTCAAATAATTTAATCATTAAAAGGCTGAACATTTTTGCAATAACGGATACATATGATTTAGATGCTTAATCGTAGTCCTTTATCAAAAAATAGTGAAAAACGGGGTCATTGTGTATAAAAATAGATCGAAATAAACCATCACTTGTGCTTTAACTATTTCCCTTTTAAATAATAACTAACCACTGTGTGTGATAAATAACTAAAATTTATTTTATTACATCATTGAGTTAAAAATAAAACATTATTTAGTACCAATCATATTCAACAAATACAACAAGAACAAAAAAAAAAAAACATTAACATTAGCGGTAACAGCAAGTACAACTAAAACAACAACTAATATGGCAATATGATTTTTAATTTACACACAATTTATAATAATTTTATTTGTATTTTACGGACAGTATGATATGATATGATGTCTTGTCTTGTGGACTGGACTGGACTCAAAGTCAAGACAAGTTGCACTCGATATGATTTTTTTGGACTTGATTTTATTTGTTGTAATATACACACATGTATTTGCATATAAGACTATCTGTGTATACCCTGCAGTTCATAATGGATGTCTCGAACTTTTGATGTTTTCTGCATTTACAGATGTTAGATGACCAAAAAGTAGACATTTGGGAAAAATACTGCCGGGTAATATTCAAATAGTTGGTTATTCACTATTAAAACTAAAACAAATATCATCGGCCTACTCTTTTTTCAACATTTTGGTGGTTTTTAAAAAGTTTTAGTTCAAAATCATTGTTGTTGTCTTGTTCACAAAACCACCAAATTCAAAATTATTGTTATTGTTTTTCTACCAGTATTTTTTTTTACATTTCTGGTCTAATCTTTTGGCATATTATAAGCCAATTATTAAACATTGTTGTTTTTGTTATTATACTGATAGTGGCAGGTCATTAAATAAAACACTCTGTAAATAACAGCAGCGGCAAGCTAAAACCATTAAAAACCAACCAAATTTTTAAAAAAGTGCAACCCACTCAATTGAAAAAAAAGGTTTCAAAAGGTAAAGTGTTGTAAAAATGTATATAAAAACTTAAATAATCTATATTTACATTGATTAATATATTATAAATAGTTACAACTTTATATTAAATAGGAAGGATTGCGCGAAGGACACCAAATAGTCATTAATTTTAATAATGTCTGTTTTTAGACAATGTAAAAATATGTTAAATATTTGTTATAAATTATTCAATTTTTACAGGTGGCTTTAAATTTTGTTTATTACCATGAGGTCACACCTACACAGAGGAAATAAATTCATTTGAAAATCGAACTCCTAGTCAATCGAGTGATTTGCTAGTAGCAACAGAAATTCTTGTGAATAAAAATTATGACTGCAACAATTGATTGAAGTTAACTAGTGAAAATCAGAACAATTTTGTTTAATATTAGATTAGATTAAAGAGAGCCCTAAGCACTGCGACCCTATTTTGGATCTTTTGTGCAGCCCATGGGTTCACCATAACAGGTTTAATTCACGTATGAAAATAAGAGGTTTGATTGGTGAGAGATTGAAAATATTCTTCGGGGCTAGTGTTGCAGCACCTAAGATTCTTTCTCGACGAGTCCTTAGTGTTGGACAATTGCACAAAATGTGTTCTGAGGTTTCCTTCTGACAGCCACATAATCTGCATAGCTTCGAAGTGGCGTTTCCTAGGATGAATTGAACAGTGTCCCGCGAGTAGTCCCGTTAGAATTCTGAGATCACTTTTGTTAAGCGATAACAGCTTTTGGGATTTTCCTCTTGATGGCGTGATTAGGCGCTTGGTCTGTCTAAGCCCTGTTGTTGCTTCCCAGTGGCGAGCAAATTCCGATTCGACCCACAATACGCATCTTTGTCTGACGTAACCTTGTGGGATACCAAAGAATGGTTCAGGGCAGATAAGTGGGCGATAAGCGCCTCTATTTGCTAAGCAATCCACCCGTTCGTTGCCAGAATGACCCTCATGGACAGGTATCTAACATATTGTTAATTTGTTGTGTTTACCCAGTTCATTCAATGAGGACACACAGTCCATCACAACACCCGAGCTAACTTCATACGAAAGTAAGGCCTTGAGTGCTGCTTGGCTGTCTGACATTATGTAAATTCTCAGACCCCTTAACCTTCTCCTCACGCACTCTCTGGCACAAATGAAGATGGCGTAGATTTTCGCCTGAAAAATTAAGGGATATTTTCCCATGGAGATTGCCTTCTGGAAGTTAGGACCACAAATGCCTGCTCCAATATCACCATCTGTATGTTTGGACCCGTCAGTAAACCATACTTATTCAGCACTTTGCTGCCACCATGTATGATCGGCCCATTTGTTCCTATCATTTATCATAACCTCGAAGGTACGATCAAAACCCAATGTTGGTGACCCGCAATCAAGGACGCGGATATATGGGTCATTTATGGATATACTTATATGCCCTTCTAGGTCACCTGTTCTGAGACTGGCGATTTCAGTTAGGCGAATTGCCGCCTTACAGGCCTCATGTTTAATAAGAATATTCAAAGATGGTATGTGGAGAAAAGTACCGTTTGTTAATATTTAGACAACGGATGTAGATAAAATTTAAATAACACTCAGTTGTCATTTTGACAACCACTGTTGTAATTTTGACAAGGTATTGTTATCATTTCGATTACGCTTTGTGTCATTTCGCGAATGCATCGTTGTGATTTCGACAACGCATTGTTGTCATTTCGACAACACAACGTTCTATTTAACAACACAGTGCTATCACTTCGTTCTCACGACGAAAAGATACAAATAATTTTTAAAATTTTCGTAGTTAGCCGCCGTCAGTCGTGGATCGAATCTGTATTTATGCTTCGGCCACGTCAAGTATTATTTATCTATTTTTTGTTGATTTGATAACTTCGTGTACTTTTTATATTTTTGTTGGTGATTTGACAACTATCCGTACATACTTTGAAAACGGTTGTTATTGAAACATTATAAGCACTTTGATGTGAATTTGGTACCAAGGTTGTATAATTTAAAAAAGTCATTATCCCTTTGTGCAGTCAAACAAGGGCACATACTACTATATTTTGCTATCGCTCTTTTTCATGATCTGAACTGTCTCAGAGACGTGTCACTAGTAAATTTGATCAGATTTATTATAAATACCGGCTGGTTCTTACGGGGAAAACAGAAACAATTCCCAATGACTTTAGGGAAACCATTCTCCCTTTACGTATGAACTCTCAGCATAAGGGAATGGTAATTCTAAAGGAACCATAATGGGCCACAAGGCCCCCGACTGAAGTCGCAAACTTGCGAGCAACTCACGTAACCTAACCTTATACATGAAATTCGCCCATTTTCCTCCCAAATTTTCATATGGACATTAGAGTTCTTTCAGCAAAATTCCCAGATAAATGCATTTTTTGTACTTAATTCATATGGGAAGTGCTAAACCTCATATTGCTAGTTCATCGATTTTTTGTCCTAAAGAGTATCCAAAAAAATTTCAGGACTCTAGCTGTTACATTTTTTCAGATATATTAATAATAATAATAAAGTTGCCCATACAACATTTGATGACTCTATATGTTACAACATGGCACCGTGCTCAGTTACAATTTTAAATAAAAGGTAGCATATAGTCCTTTCAGATATTCACAAAGACACTGTGAATATATTAGGATAATCGGTCCAGCTAACTTCAAACAAACCCACAGACCTAGATAATCAAGGCATTAAAAGATGTCAACATATGTCAGTCTGCGCTCTTCTAGAACGGAACAGTCATTTTGTGTTCATTTCCCCAAATGCTCTCTTGTTCTGGAACCCTATTCAATTGGACATAATGTCGTCTGAGTTGAGATAGAGAGTGAATGAAATTGAGAATCTATGTAAAAATTAAAATCAAACTTTTTGTCTAAAATTGTATTTTTTAAATTCCCAAGATGATTACATTCCTTTTCACATCTGCCATCATTACATTGTTTTATTTCTACGTTAATCTAATTTTAATACATCATTAAATTCACTTTTATTACAAACAAAATTTCAATTATATTACAAAATTTGTTGCAATTTTTCGTTTTTGCTTTTCATGGTTGGCATTACAAATTTTGCTTATAATTATAAATAACAACCAACACAGGCCATGTGGGTAAAACAAGTGCTGAAAATCAAAAAAATCATAATTCTATAATTAGTAAAAATGTATCTTTACCCACGAAAATCATAATTATTAAAATAAAAATGTATTAAAAACTAAAAATAGCAAATTAATTTGCAACAGACGTACGGAAAAAAGGATTTATGCATTATTGGATATACGCCACAAAAAATGGAAGAGACTTTTTAAAAGCCAAAGGTTTTAGTTTCAAATCTATTTGAGATATGACAAAAGCTATTTGAAATATGAGCTTTTCTATCCAGAAATCAGTTAAACAAACTATATAGAGATCGATTGATAATAGGTTATAGCATTCCGTTGTTCTGACTTCCAAAAAGAAGTTTGGATCAAATAATTCCTCTAAAATTGTTTCCATAGTAAATGTGAATATAGCTAAGGGTACTTTTTGGTACTTTTTCTGTATACAACTGTACTTTTTGGGTTTCCTTTAATATTGAACCCAGAAATGTGAAATTAAACACATTCAGTGTCCTGAAGAAATGAAAATCTGTAGGTAGGAAGTTTTGGTACTTCTTTCGCACATTTAAGATTGTAAGTGTAAATGAGAATTTATAAAAGTAAACGTCTTGGTACTTTTTCGTACCATCTATGTATAAAAGGGGACTTTGTTGTACTTTTTCGCCATTCAACTGATATCAGCAATTTCCATTTTGGACCCACTCTAATTTTCAAATTCCCTGACTTTAGTTTTTATGGGTGTATAACTTAAAAAGGCATAGACTACGCTTTTGAGGCCAAATTCAGATATCTGAAAAATATCCGGAAGATGCAACAAATAGTCAGACGAGATTATGTCCGGATTAAAAGGAGAGTGAGGCAAAACTTCCCTCTACCCACCCACCCCTACAGGTTGCAATTTTTGGCAATTACTCTTCTCTTTACACTAGTTCTAAATCTTTTGAAAATGGTCCATTATTATTAGCCCCCATAAAACCGTACCCCCGAATAGGGCTCTTGAGTTCATAATTATGTTAAATGTTTTAGTATCTCTACAAAAATCTACACTACTTAGTTTTGTATAAGTCTAAATCTTTATGCAGATTTTATTGATAATCGGGATTCATTTGACCCTAGCCCCCATACAAAGTCCCCTTCAGAAAAAGACTTGAAGGTCAATGATTCAATTATAAACATTAGTAGTACGATGAAATACTGCATAAATAACTTTAATGTAAACATGAATCCGTCTAACAACATTTTTAAGGATGAGCCAATATTTACCCTTTTCCCCGATATAACCCCTCTGTTAAGGTATAATTATGATCATCTTTCTTCTTCTCAATGGAGTAGTATGCAATATTAAGTCATTTACTTTAAACTTATTATTTCCAATTCAGGAGGGTGTTTCCACTTTCGTAAAAATCCGGTTGTATTAATTATACTCTATACCATCATAGTGAGCGTTTTAGCTTGCTTCTTTGTAACGTTTAATCGTTTGTTCAAATCCCAAACGTTTTCCTTGATCAAAGGAAGGCAATTAGGACGATATCAGGTGATAAAGTTAAATCTAAGACCGCATTGGTACCAGGCCTACCTTTTAAGGCAAGGAGCTCGAGGTAGTTAACCTGATGAACGCAAAACCATTCGTCGCAATGAGAGCTGAATTAAAAATATGTGTGAAGGAATCCCATAAGGCCTCTTGGAATAATGAAACAATATGTAGAACCACAAAGAAACCTATGGGGTGACCCTAACTAGAACTGGACGAGAATCCTCCTCAAAATGAGCAAGTCTGAGGTTAGTATGATGGTATGTATTTTAAGTGGACACACAGGATTACGGGCACATCTTTCTTTGCAATTGCCAGACTTTTGCAGAAATTGGATCCAAATACCATGAGATTGATATTATTCCTGATATAACATCCCTCGTAAAATATCTAATATAAGGTATCTTTACCAAAATTGACTCTACTAAGTTTTATACATGATACTGAAATTTTCAAAGTTATGGGTCCATAATTTACTATAACCGACATACAAAGTCCGCCTACGGAACCGTTCCGAATTCCGCTCTAATGGTGTAGGGTATCATATGGCCGGCAAAGCTAGCCATATGATAAAATAGCCAAAAAATAAAAATTAAAAAAAAAATTCCAATCCTTAAATCACACAATTGGAAAAAACTTATACAAAATTTTATCAGGATTGATTCTGAAGACTGATTACTGTTCTATGTTTACCGGCTATAGAAGAGTAAAATAATTTCACTAAATTCTTGCCCAAAATAATTTTGTTAATAAAAATAGAAAATTTTCAATGTGAATAAGAAATGAGTTGGTGTTTTAATTATGGATTAATGATGATGATAAACGACAATTGAATTGAATGACTGAAGAATGAATAATCTAGGGAAGGGAAAACAAAGGCAGACAACAACTGAAAGAAATGAAAATGCCAGTGGTTTGCAAGCAATGACGATAGTTGTTGGTTCATTGGTTGGTGGATGATGATGAGGATGCTGCTGCTGATGCAGTTGTTGATTTTTGTGTTTATAAATGCATGGCGCTTGAATTTATGCCAAAGTGTGGCAAAATTTAGGTGAATCCCAATATATTATGAATTTTGTTGTTGGTGTTGTTGCTTTTATACCCCCACGATAACGTATTTGTTGATATTGTTGTTGTTGTTGTTGGTGCTTTTGTATTTAAATTATTTTGAACGACTATTTCGATTTCAATTTTAAAGCCAAATTGTATAAAAAACATTTTATTTATTTGTGCTAATATTGTGCATGCTGTTGTCGTTGTTCTTGTGTTCTTTTTTATTTTTTTTTTTTGTTGGCGGCATGCAACAGGTGTCGTAATTGTAATTCATGTGATGTTGAACACGTTCAATCGATTATATTTTTTTGTGTATATTTCTGTTACCTTTTTTTTTTTGGTTTTTTATTGTATCTTTTGTATTTTAGTTTGCGCCTTTAGTTGTTTTTTTACAGGGGTCTTTTAAACACCCAACCAAAATAAGCAACAACAATAAAAAAGGCTTGTCGTTGTGATTTTCTTATTCATGTTTGCCAAAAAAGAAATAATCAAAAACAGCGAAAATAACATGAAAAACAAACTGAATGACTGTAAATCTATCAAAAGAATCGGACCACACATGTTTTAGTCAAGTATTGTTGTTTTTTGTCTCACTTTTTATTTTTATTATTTTTGAAAAACTTCCAAATAAATTTTATGAATTCGTAAATGTGACTGACATCTTTTCCTTAAGGTTGCAATTTATCACACTGTATTATGAAAACTGGGTAAAAGTTTGTCCTTAATATACCAATTGGTACATTTAAATCGAAAGTGTTTAATTGACACAATATATGAATAGAACACTACCATCTATTTTGGCTCGAGGTAGAAGAATGTGTTAAGTGGAATATTAGAGCGAATACCTGAGCAGATCTCTTGCTACAAGGATAGTTATAAACCGCGGAAAAACCGATCAGAGATCTATAGTCTAGTCCATACATAGTCTAGTCTATAGTCTAGTCTATAGTCTAGTCTATAGTCTAGTCTATAGTCTAGTCTATAGTCTAGTCTATAGTCTAGTCTATAGTCTAGTCTATAGTCTAGTCTATAGTCTAGTCTATAGTCTAGTCTATAGTCTAGTCTATAGTCTAGTCTATAGTCTAGTCTATAGTCTAGTCTATAGTCTAGTCTATAGTCTAGTCTATAATCTAGTCTATAGTCTAGTCTATAGTCTAGTCTATAGTCTAGTCTATAGTCTAGTCTATAGTCTAGTCTATAGTCTAGTCTATAGTCTAGTCTATAGTCTAGTCTATAGTCTAGTCTATAGTCTAGTCTATAGTCTAGTCTATAGTCTAATCTATAGTCTAATCTATAGTCTAGTCTATAGTCTAGTCTATAGTCTAGTCTATAGTCTAGTCTATAGTCTAGTCTATAGTCTAATCTATAGTCTAGTCTATAGTCTGGTCTATAGTCTAGTATAGTCTAGTCTATAGTCTAGTCTATAGTCTAGTCTATAGTCTAGTCTATAGTCTAGTCTATAGTCTAGTCTACAGTCTAGTCTATAGTTTAGTCTATAGTCTAGTCTATAGTCTAGTCTATAGTCTAGTCTATAGTCTAGTCTATAGTCTAGTCTATAGTCTAGTCTATAGTCTAGTCTATAGTCTAGTCTATAGTCTAGTCTATAGTCTAGTCTATAGTCTAATCTATAGTCTAGTCTATAGTCTAGTCTATAGTTAGTCTATAGTCTAGTCTATAGTCTAGTCGATAGTCTAGTCTATAGTCTAGTCTATAGTACTAGTCTAGTCTATAGTCTAGTCTATAGTCTAGTCTATAGTCTAGTCTATAGTCTAGTCTATAGTCTAGTCTATAGTCTAGTCTATAGTCTAGTCTATATAGTCTAGTCTATAGTCTAGTCTATAGTCTAGTCTATAGTCTAGTCTATAGTCTAGTCTATAGTCTAGTCTATAGTCTAGTCTATAGTCTAGTCTATAGTCTAGTCTATAGTCTAGTCTATAGTCTAGTCTATAGTCTAGTCTATAGTCTAGTCTATAGTCTAGTCTATAGTCTAGTCTATAGTCTAGTCTATAGTCTAGTCTATAGTCTAGTCTATAGTCTAGTCTATAGTCTAGTCTATAGTCTAGTCTATAGTCTAGTCTATAGTCTAGTCTATAGTCTAGTCTATAGTCTAGTCTATAGTCTAGTCTATAGTCTAGTCTATAGTCTAGTCTATAGTCTAGTCTATAGTCTAGTCTATAGTCTAGTCTATAGTCTAGTCTATAGTCTAGTCTATAGTCTAGTCTATAGTCTAGTCTATAGTCTAGTCTATAGTCTAGTCTATAGTCTAGTCTAGTCTATAGTCTAGTCTATAGTCTAGTCTATAGTCTAGTCTATAGTCTAGTCTATAGTCTAGTCTATAGTCTAGTCTATAGTCTAGTCTATAGTCTAGTCTATAGTCTAGTCTATAGTCTAGTCTATAGTCTAGTCTATAGTCTAGTCTATAGGTCTAGTCTATAGTCTAGTCTATAGTCTAGCCTATAGTTATCTATATTCTAGTCTAATAGTCTAGTCTATAGTCTAGTCTATAGTCTAGTCTATAGTCTAGTCTATAAGTCTAGTCTATAGTCTAGTCCTAATGTCTAGTCTATATTCTAGTCTATAGTCCTAGTCTATAGTCTAATCTATAGTCTATTCTATAGTCTAGTATATAGTCCTAGTCTATAGTCTAGCTATAGTCCTAGTTCTATAGTCTAGTCTATAGTCTAGTCTATAGTCTAGTCTATAGTCTTCTAAGTCTAGTCCTATAAGCTAGTCTATATCTATTCTATAGTCTAGCTATAGTCAGTCTAAGAGATCTAATCTATAGTCTAATCTATAGTCTATAGTCTATAGTCTATTCTATAGTCTAGTCTATAGTCTAGTCTATAGTCTAGTCTATAGACTAGTCATAGTCATTCTATAGTCTAGTCTATAAGTCTAGTCTATAGTCTAGTCTATAGTCTAGTCTATAGTCTAGTCTATAGTCTAGTCTATAGTCTAGTCTATAGTCTAGTCTATAGTCTAGTCTATAGTCTAGTCTATAGTCTAGTCTATAGTCTGATCTATAGTCTAGTCTATAGTCTAGTCTATAGTCTAATCTATAGTCTAGTCTATAGTCTAGTCTATAGTCTAGTCTATAGTCTAGTCTATAGTCTAGTCTATAGTCTAGTCTATAGTCTAGTCTATAGTCTAGTCTATAGTCTAGTCTATAGTCTAGTCTATAGTTAGTCTATAGTCTAGTCTATAGTCTAGTCTATAGTCTAGTCTAGTCTATAGTCTAGTCTAATCTTGTCTAGTCTAGTCTAGTCTAGTCTAGTCTAGTCTAGTCTATAGTCTAGTCTATAGTCTAGTCTAGTCTATAGTCTAGTCTATAGTCTAGTCTATAGTCTAGTCTATAGTCTAGTCTATAGTCTAGTCTATAGTCTAGTCTATAGTCTAGTCTATAGTCTAGTCTATAGTCTAGTCATTCTATAGTCTATTCTATAGTCTAGTCTATAGTCTAGTCTATAGTCTAGTCTATAGTCTAGTCTATAGTCTAGTCTAGTCTAGTCTAGTCTATAGTCTAGTCTATAGTCTAGTCTATAGTCTAGTCTATAGTCTAGTCTATAGTCTAGTCTATAGTCTAGTCTATAGTCTAGTCTATAGTCTAGTCTATAGTCTAGTCTATAGTCTAGTCTATAGTCTAGTCTATAGTCTAGTCTATAGTCTAGTCTGTAGTCTAATCTATAGTCTAGTCTATAGTCTAGTCTATAGTCTAGTCTAGTCTATAGTCTAGTCTATAGTCTAGTCTGTAGTCTAATCTATAGTCTAGTCTATAGTCTAGTCTATAGTCTAGTCTATAGTCTAGTCTATAGTCTAGTCTATAGTCTAGTCTATAGTCTAGTCTATAGTCTAGTCTATAGTCTAGTCTATAGTCTAGTCTATAGTCTAGTCTATAGTCTATAGTCTAGTCTATAGTCTAGTCTATAGTCTAGTCTATAGTCTAGTCTATAGTCTAGTCTATAGTCTAGTCTATAGTCTAGTCTATAGTCTAGTCTATACTCTAGTCTATAGTCTCGTCTATAGTCTAGTCTATAGTCTAGTCTATAGTCTAGTCTATAGTCTAGTCTATAGTCTAGTCTATAGTCTAGTCTATAGTCTAGTCTATAGTCTAGTCTATAGTCTAGTCTATAGTCTAGTCTATAGTCTAGTCTATAGTCTAGTCTATAGTCTAGTCTATAGTCTAGTCTATAGTCTAGTCTATAGTCTAGTCTATAGTCTAGTCTATAGTCTAGTCTATAGTCTGATCTATAGTCTAGTCTATAGTCTAGTCTATAGTCTAATCTATAGTCTAGTCTATAGTCTAATCTATAGTCTAGTCTATAGTCTAGTCCAGCGGTTCCCACCGTTTTTTACTTCGCGGACCCCTTGAGGAATTTATTTAATTTCACGGACCCCCATACATATTTTGATATCTTATTGTTATAAATAACACTGTGATACAAAAGTGAAGAAAAATAAAATGCAGGCGTTCTCATATACCAATTCTATTTCGTTATAGTCCATAGAGTACGAATATATTTTTAGTTTTCCCCTTCGTTTTTTTCACTTCGTTAACTTACTTTTTAAGAGCAAAAGATGCGAAAAAGAGCCATTTTTGAAGTTTTAAATTTGAAAAATCATAAGTTTAGTAGTTTTCACCCGATTTTCAAATCCGATATTTTTTTTAATGATACAAGTGTCTTTTAATCCAAAAAAAGAAATCCAAAATTTATGGTCAAATGTCTGAGTTACGGTCGTTTAAGTAAAAAAACTCACACTTTTTTAAAAAAAAATTTCATTTTCATCATGCTCTACTTTGACCATGAGGCAGTGAGTTCATCTTTTATTACTTTCCTGAAGAATCACATAAAGGAAGGTTTCTAAAACTTGTTATTTCATAAAAATCTACGAAAAACTGGATGATTTATGCCAATTTTTCTAATAGCATGTTTCTCGAATTTTTGGGTTTTTCCATACAAATTAATTTTTGTATAAAAATGTTTATAAACATTTTTTAAACTTGTTACAAAGAAAACCAGAAACATGAACGTTTTTGTATGGAAGAAATATGCTATATTTTTATAAAACTTAGCACAACTCATAACCTTTTTCATCGATTATCATAAATTGACCATCATTGGAAACCCAACTTAATGTGCCTTTTTTCAAATGTAATAAAAGCTAAAGTTACTGCTTCATGGCCAACGTAGAGCAGTATGAAAATTAACAAGTAAGCACTGTTGCCAATTTAGCTATTTTCTCGTCAAATCTAGCGATTTTTAATCCCATTTTGCGGGGAAAAATATGATTTAGCTATTAGCGGGAAATCTAGCGATTTTTCTTTAGATTTTAAGGCATTTTTTATTCATTTATATTTTGATAATATCGCTTAAAAGTTGCTACGAATGACGATTTACATATATGTATGTATATAAAAATATGCATTCAATGTAAATTATTTGAGTTTTAGCTGTGTGTATTATACTTATTTTGAATGTTCTGAAGAACATAATTAGGAGCAAATATTTGTGCGTACAGGTAAAGTTATACGAAAAACTTTAAAAGGGGTATATTTTGTTGTACTCAATTAAAAAACGAATATTTAATTATTCTAGTCTTTTAGTAAATGAGTGATATGATAATAAAATTTACCATAATTCTAAAAATTAGTGAACATTGGAAATAAGTGACGAAAGGATCGATCCATAAAGTCCTAAAAATTTACAACATTTCTAAGGCGAATAGGGCCGCATATCGATATTGCAGATAAACTTCCCACAAAAGGAGTGTATAATAATAATCTTGGGTGCCCCGGTAGGCTAGCTGGTAGTGTGCTAGCTGTCAGTCTGAGGGTTGTGGGTTCGATTTCCAGCAGAGATCCTGGTCTGCTACACTACAACGGTCGTATGGTTATCGTCACCCTGCTCGGTAAATTAGGTAAGAATATAATTTGTAATTGTATTGTAATGGAAAAATAAATAATACTCTTATGCTGAAAATAAAGGATCGATCCATAAAGGCCAGCATTTCGAAATTCAATTTATCTTTACAACATTTCTAAAGCAATCTGTATAGGGTCGCATATCGAAATTAACCTCAACTTGACATTTTTCCTAACCAAAAGTGAAAATATTTAACATAAAAAAAGATTCTCTTATGTGTTTGTTATAAGATGTGTTTGTATCACTATCCCATTCCTACGTATGTATATAGATTTTAGCGATAAATCGCTGACTTTTTAGAATAATATAAAAAATCTGAAAAATTTAGCTAGTTTTTTTAGCTATTTGTTTTCAGAATCATATAATAAATATTATTTTGACGATTTATCGCTAAATTTTTCAAAATGTCTTGAATTTAGCTATTTTCTAGCTATTTTTCAGTCGACTTTAGCGATATTTTTGGGAAAAAAGTTGGCAACAGTGCAAGTAAGAGTGTTATATTCGGCTGTGCCGAATCTCATATACCCACCATCAAACTGTATGCCATAAAAGGAATGCTCCCCTATAAACATCAGGGTGATATTTGGAATATGGCTTAAGTCAATTATGGACCGAGCTCTTTTGAACTAACAAAATATTAATTTTTAAAAACCAAATATTTTATTTAAATTTTTACGCTCACGTATGAGTAATTTTCTGAAGAGGACCTTTATATGCGTTAATTATGGACCGATCCTCAAAAAATTTGGTAGAAAGATTTTGGCTCACATGAAACTTATTTATGTAGAATTTCATTGCTATACTTGCATTTTGGGACCAGTAATGAGTGTTAGAGTCATTTTCAGAAGGGGACCGTATATGGGGGTAGGGTCATTTATGGGCCGATCCTAAAATAGAAATGTAGAGAGGTTTTAGTTCGTTAAAAACTTATTTATACCGAATTTCAACACTATACTCGCATTTTTGGGCCAGTAATGAGTGTTAACGTCATTTTCTGAAGGGGACCTTATATGGGGGGTAGGGTCGTTTATGGGCCGATCCTAAAAAAAATTGGTTAAAAGGTTTTGGCTCATATGAAACTTATTTATGTCGAATTTCATACTCGTACTTCTGAAGAAGTTATGTCCGTTAAAGCTGTTTCTTGGAAGTCCACTTGTATGGGGGCTATCCGAAAAATTGGACCGATATTGCCTATTTTCAATACCAAACAAACCTTAGCAATAGAGAATATTTATGCAAAATTTCAACTGTCTAGCTCCTCTCGTGTGGTCCCTATCGTGATTTCAACAGACAGACGGACAGACGGACGGACATGGCTAGATCGTCTTAGAATTTAATAAGGACCCGGAATATATATACTTTTATGGGTCTATGGCCAATATTTCGATGTGTTACAAACGGAATGACAAAATCAATATACCCCCCATCTTTTTTGATGGTGGGTATAAAAATTGTGAAAAAAGTGTGAGTTTTTTACTTAAATGGCCGTAACCAAGACATTAATCATAAATTTTGGATTTATTTTTTTGAGTTGAAAGACAACGCTTGTATCTTTAAAACAAAATATCCAGTTTGAAAATCGGTTGCAAACTACCAAACATATATTTTTTTAAAGTTAAAACTTCAAAAATAGCTCTTTTTCACAACTTTTGCTCTTAAAAAGGAACTAAACGAAGTGATCGGGAAAAATTAAAAATAAATTCCTACTCTATGGACTATAACGAAATGGAATTGGTATATGAGAACCCCTGCATTTTTTTGCTGTATCACTGTGTAATTGTTCGTCCGAAAATTGTCTTAGTCCTGGTCCATAAACCCTATAAAATATTCCCGTACATTGAGAACATTTAGTATTTCGGAGATGTTTTCAATTTCATGGTTTTAAATATAGAATGACTTCTACCATGATGTTTAATTTTATGATCGTGAGAGCTTTCATGTTCATTTCTCGTCAAGGTAGAGAAAAGGTTTCTTTAACAAGTATTGTCGACATGTGCTTAAAGAGTCATGTTTCTAAATTTTTTTGCGATTGCATAGGAGTGAGCTGAGTATGTAAGCTAAGTTTTCGGGAAAATATGTGAAAGTTAGACTTCTTCGATGTTGTTGCGGAATGCGTTACCCACATAAAATACGACCTGAACTCTTTGCGAATGTACTGTGAATTTGGATCTTAAATTTGAATTTTAAAATACCTACGAATTATTTTACTGCGTGGTTTTGACTATTTACGCAAAACGCTATGAATATTCTGATGTTGATTTAATAATATTGGACAACAAAATGAAGTTAAAATCTGTGTATCACGTTGGAATGGAATATTTATATTTAAAATTAACTAGATTAACACTTTTGCTTACAATTTAAAAAAATATTATGAAATGTGACCTAACTTCATATTCCGGGATACCAGTATCAGTATTTAATTCTAAGGCAAATCATTATCCGTCTGCTATAAAAACATTTATTTCGATACATATATATTTATAAAAATTACAAATCACGTAATACTTTACTTTATAAAAGTGAAACAATAAATTTGTAGCGCCTAGCTTCATCCTGATAAACGACCGAAACAATAAAATTCAAAGAGTCACCAACAAATCTGGGATTATTGAATAAAAATTGTGTATTTTAGTATTTATGAAAAATTTGGAGATATTTTTAATATTTTGTAACATATAGAGAATATTTTTTATTCATTTTCGTTCGTCTTCGCGGACCCCCTAGGATTTTGCTACGGACCACTAGGGGTCCGCGGACCCCCTTTTGGGAACCGTTGGTCTAGTCTATAGTCTAGTCTATAGTCTAGTCTATAGTCTAGTCTATAGTCTAGTCTATAGTCTAGTCTATAGTCTAGTCTATAGTCTAGTCTATAGTCTAGTCTATAGTCTAGTCTATAGTCTAGTCTATAGTCTAGTCTATAGTCTAGTCTATAGTCTAGTCTATAGTCTAGTCTATAGTCTAGTCTAGTCTATAGTCTAGTCTATAGTCTAGTCTATAGTCTAGTCTATAGTCTAGTCTATAGTCTAGTCTATAGTCTAGTCTATAGTCTAGTCTATAGTCTAGTCTATAGTCTAGTCTATAGTCTAGTCTATAGTCTAGTCTATAGTCTAGTCTATAGTCTAGTCTATAGTCTAGTCTATAGTCTAGTCTATAGTCTAGTCTATAGTCTAGTCTATAGTCTAGTCTATAGTTAGTCTATAGTCTAGTCTATAGTCTAGTCTATAGTCTAGTCTATAGTCTAGTCTAGTCTAGTCTATAGTCTAGTCTATAGTCTAGTCTATAGTCTAGTCTATAGTCTAGTCTATAGTCTAGTCTATAGTCTAGTCTATAGTCTAGTCTATAGTCTAGTCTATAGTCTAGTCTATAGTTCTAGTCTATAGTCTAGTCTATAGTCTAGTCTATAGTCTAGTTTATGGTCTAGTCTATAGTCTAGTCTATAATCTAGTCTATAATCTAGTCTATAATCTAGTCTACAGTCTAGTCTATAGTCTAGTCTATAGTCTAGTCTATAGTCTAGTCTATAGTCTAGTCTATAGTCTAGTCTATAATCTAGTCTACAGTCTAGTCTATAGTCTAGTCTATAGTCTAGTCTATAGTCTAGTCTATAGTCTAGTATATAGTCTAGTCTATAGCCTAGTCTATAGTCTAGTCTATAGTCTAGTCTATAGTCTAGTCTATAGCCTAGTCTATAGTCTAGTCTATAGTCTAGTCTATAGTCTAGTCTATAGTCTAGTCCATAGCCTAGTCTATAGACTAACAGAAATATACACAAAAAAATATAATCGATTGAACGTGTTCAACATCTAGTCTAGTCTATAGTCTAGAGTATAAAACTACGTCATTTCGCTGTATTTAAATAAAAACCCTCAGTAATGTGACCTTTGAACTCAAATATTCCAAATGTTAAATCACTTATTTTCATACAAATGAATTCAATTTAAAAAAAATTGTTTATACAATAAGCTATTTGTATACATTCCGTCTTAAGGACATTTTTAAAATAGAGATACTCCCTGGAAATACAACAATGTAGACATTTTCATATTTCCTCTAATTAACGAACAGAACGTTTATGAATAGATTATAAAGCTAAATTTAAATAATACGCTACTTTACAAATTATTTTTAAAACAATTATAAATTTAAGAACAAATAAATTCCACGAAAATAAATGTTATGTTTCTTTGCTTCCCGCCACAATCCGTTGTTAATGGTTGCCAAAATGTAGAAAAGTTTAAAAATGTCAAAGTTCAATGAAAAATGTAAAAAAATCTCAACTGTATTAAATTAGATTGTGACGTGACATACGTTTATTTAAAGCAATTAATTGTGAAACTCTTTTAATTACTGACTTTATAAATGTTTTTACACGCATACTATCTTACAAGTACCCTGTAACAAGAGAATCTTTGTGGAAATAAGAATTGAAATAAATACATACAATTCTTTAATTGGATAAAAGGGGAAGTATAAGAGAGATAAGTTAATACATATTTGGTGGTATTTAAAACTTGAAAACTCCTAGAAAGTGTAAGGTAAGTAGGAAAATGAAATCCTTTAAAAGACTCTTATTAATTCCATATTTTATGCACTAACACATATTTGGTATACTTCCCTTGGTATTCGTAAGAAATATGTATGCAACTCCAAACAATCTTTATCTATTTTATGCTTTTCTTACTTAAACAATTAACTTTAATATTTTTATTGTCCCTTTTAAAAATGACAACAAAAAACAGATTTTGTTCGCTGTATTTATTAATTAAACAATTAGCCAGGAAATGACCCCAACTGTCAAAGTAATTAGCTATTTTTGTATGGCATACAAGTAGCAGCAGGAACCATAACTGCAAGTGATGATATTGAAAATCATATTACTTAAAATCTCCAGTCATATAAGGACGGAAATAAAGATAATAATGAATAAGTTAATAAATAACCCATTAAATATTTAATACAGTTAAACGTAAACATAATGCATAAGGGGGATTTCATGTCAAGTGACCTAACATTTGAAACCCACATACATATATTTTTCGATTGGGATGCGTTTAGCAAAAATGTCCAGTTTTAACCCACTAAAAATGAGTTTAAACTATTATACAATTTGCTATAGATTTCATCCCAATCGGAAGACATCGGTTTCAAAAGATCTTGACCGATTTTGTCAATCTCACAAGATTTTAAATAGTTGGTTCACATGACATGAAATACCCCATATAACAGTATTACTGGGATTTTCTATATAATTCTAAAAAAAATTGTTTTTAGTAATTCCAATCACAGTTTAAATCTTCAACACGTAAATAATGACCGCCCAAGTTTTAGTTTTTGCTGTTTTTTTTTTTTTTTTGTATAAAAATGTAAAAGTAACGATAACACACGTCGAATAATCTGTTAAAACATAAACTTGTAAGTAACCAACAATGTTGCCAATGTTTCCAATAACAATAACAATTCGCTGAAAATATATACTGCACGATCTTATTACCTTTAAATATCAAGACAATTGATTACAATTATATAAAATAGCAGTGACTATAAAGTCATAACACCATTTCCTGTTGAATTTTTAAAAAATAATTGCGAAAAATTTGTTGACTGGTTCCGGTAATTTTTTATTTGAGTTCTATCCATAAAATAATTTATCCTACCGGAAAGTCTTGTGTACATTAGAGTGTCCACAGGACAATTCAGTAGTCTTGACTATAGATCAGTCTACAGTCTTGACTATAGATCAGTCTATAGTCAAGACTATAGATCAGTCTATAGTCTTGACTATAGATTAGTCTATAGTCTTGACTATAGATTAACCTATAATCTTGACTATAGATAAATCTATAGTCTTGACTGTAGATTAATCTATAGTCTTAACTATAGATCAGTCTATAGTCATGACTGTAGATCAGTCTATAATCTTGACTATAGATCAGTCTATAGTCTTGACTATAGATTAGTCTATAGTCTGGAATGTATATCAGTCCATAGTCTTGACTGTAGATCAGTATATAGTCTTGACTATAGATCAGTCTATAGTCTTGACTACAGATCAATTTATAGTCTTGAATATTGATCAGTCTTGACTATAGATCAGCCCATAGTCTTGACTGTAGATCAGTCTATAATCTTGACTATAGATCAGTCTATAGTCTTGACTATAGATTAGTCTATAGTCTGGAATGTATATCAGTCCATAGTCTTGACTGTAGATCAATCTATAGTCTTGACTATAGCTCAGTCTATAGCCTTGACTATAGATCAGTCTATAGTCTTGACTACAGATCAGTCTATAGTCTTGACTACAGATCAGTCTATAGCCTTGACTAAAGATCAGTCCATAGTCTTTAGTGTAGATCAGTCTATAGTCTTGACTATAGATCAATCTATAGCCTTGACTATAGATCAATCTATAGCCTTGACTATAGATCAGTCCATAGTCTTGACTAAAGATCAGTCTATAGTCTTGGCTTTAGATAAATTTATAGTCTTGACTATAGATCAGTAATAGTCTTGACTATTAATCAGTCAATAGTCTATAAATCAGTCTATAGCCTTGACTAAAGATCAGTCCAAAGTCTTAACTAAAGATCAATCTATAGTAATGACTATAGATCAGTCTATAGCCTTGACTATATATCAGTCCATAGTCTTGAATAAAGATCACTCTATAGTCTTGACTTTAGAATTTATAGTCTTGACTATAGATCAGTCTATAGTCTTGACTATAGATCGGTCTATAGTCTTGACTATAGCTTAGTCTATAGCCTTGACTATAGATCAGTACATAGTCTTGACTAAAGATCAGTCTATAGTCTTGACTTTAGATCAATTTATAGTCTTGACTATAGATCAGTTAATAGTCTTGACTATTGATCAGTCAATAGCTCAGTCTATAGCCTTGACTATAGATCAGTCTATACTTGACTTTTGACCAATTTATAGTCTTGACTATAGATCAGTTAATTTTCTTGACCATTGATCAGTCAATAGTCTTGACTACAGATCAGTCTATAGTCTTGACTACAGATCAGTCTATAGTCTAGACTAAAGATCAGTCTATAGTCTTGACTGTAGATCAATTTATAGTCTTGTGGATCAAAAATACTCTAAAACAATATTACAATTATTTTTCCCGTAATCATCTCAATATTACGGAATTTTTGAGACCCATTTTGAATAGATTTCAGAAATTTGTACTGAGATCAAAATGTTCAATCAGTGGTAGGGACCTGAGCACTCTTTCAAAAGTAATATTTTTTTTATTTCTCTCGTGTTCAGTACATTAAAATGCATCGATTGAGAGGTATTCTTACGTGAGATTCCTAAAAAGGCACATCCTCGGGACAGTCTAACTTATATTTGGACATTTCCGATAATGTAATTCATTATCTACGACAGATATGATCGTAAAGAATTTTAATACATTTACACTCCAATATTAGACTTATGCCGATGTTGAAAGATTCCTTTGGACTTCAGGTGGCTAATTTCGGCATATATGCTCTCGTGGATCAGAATCTTCAATCTTACTGATATCTATAATCAACTGTCCATGTTGTTCCATGTTACAAAGACTGACTTGTCTGATATGCTTAGATTGGCATCCTACAGATTGCTTATTACCTGAATATTCTTTAGTATTTACAGAATTAGTACTGGCCTATTATCCTGCATTTTTAAGGACGATCTTTCTAAGTTTTTCTTAGAACTCAAGTGACATCTCGAAAGTAAATGCTTGGAAAACATAAGGAAATAGTATTCTTTTCTCTGCGTTTCAGAATAAACTAGTATTGTCATGTCGCAAACAGCCTTGTGTGACATATTTAAGTGGTGTCTGCTTTTTAAAGTAGTTTCTTGTTGAAATCATCACTGAACGTGAATGCATAAACATGTATGAATGTTTGTATATAAGTATGTATCTATGTAAATATACAACGTGTTGCATTGCCTGTAAATAGACGTGTAATACCTTGTCACGTCAATTGACAACTTTGTTGTTTGTTCCTTTTTTTGCTGCAGTTGTTTACACTGTCGACAGTTTTTTCTTCTTATTTCTCTTAGTTGACAGTTGTCTTCGGTTGTCTAAGCGAAGATAAAAAAGTTTAAATTATTGACAAATCTTGGTGGAAAAACAATTGAAATGTTTGCAAGATGACATTGAACACTTTCTGGAAGTGGAAAAACTAAATATTTTTTCACAATTGACATGAAGTGGTAAATTGTATTTAAGAAGTTGTTGGCAAATTGTGTATGTATGTTTGTTTGTTAAGATGCATTGTGTGAAGTGCTTCCGGAATAGGTTGTGCAAAAGTTGGGGTTTGTTAGAAAAGAGATAAACATTTGATCGTATAATGGAAATTAATGCCATTATGGCATTACTAACGAAATTAGATTTGGTGACATTGCAATGGTGCCAAATGATCAAGAGCGGAAACGAAAAGCATTTATTGCTTAAAAATATCTGGCTAAACGAACTGATAAAAATCGCATCTCTGAGCAAGTTCCGTTTTCGAATTACAGTGTAAATTTCTATACTAAACTTTTTTGGGATTAATTGAGTAAAATATGAGGCAATTCAATGAAGAAATATGGGATACGAAGGAGAGCACTTCAGATAAACTCCAAATAACTTTGCTCCGAGAAACGCAGGTTAACATCCATCGATCTCAGTATAGCTTAGTTTACTGTGTTATCAGCTTAAAAAAAATACAATGAAAATGATCCAAAGCATGTTAGATAGATGTCGATAACAGATGAAGTAATGGGAAAACATGTTTACTACAAGAATAAATAAAACCTCCTAGATGGATTGTCATTTGAACGTATTGAGGAGGTCCAATAAGTGTCAAAATCCTGTGATCGATGTCGGCGGTAGCGCTGTAAAGTAAGGCCACCCTTGGCAATAAGGTCGAAGGTAAATGCCGAAGTAAAGAACAATCCGCAACGTGGCGGCTGAATTTTAGAAGGAAAACTATAAATGCTGCAGAAGCCAGCGGGAAACCACTGAAGTAACATCCCTTGAAAATCATACCGTATAGATATAATGCATAATACATGGACCTGGGAAGTATGGATTGAGAGAACGAAATGGGGAGGTGACAGACAATTCTTCCAAGAACACAATTTTAAGATAACCAACACGCCTCCTACATCCTATAATACTAAGTATATTTGTACATGGACATCACCACAGGACAATAGGGGAATCATAGTGGGAAATCAAATTGACTATATATTGATAAATAGACGATATTTTTCCTGTATAACTAAGTGCACAACATACTCCTGTATAACTAAGTGCACAACATACTCATACGATGTAACCTCGGATCGTAATCTATTAGTGTCAAATGTCCGTACTTAGCTGAATGTTATGAGGAAAATACAGCGAAAACTGGAAACTGGTTATGGAAAAACTCAAGGATCCTTTATTAAGAAGTGAAATCAATTAATTCGAAATTGGAAGATGCAGTAAATGTAGACGATTTGACTTCTGGGACAATATTAAGGGGATTATAAAAGAAACATGACGACACACTGGCAAATAACTCAACAACACCGAAAAAGGAGAGTATAAATTATGAGAATCGAGAACTCCGAAATGAGAGGAGATAACACGAAAATATGAATTATGAAGGATATTGGGAACTTAAAAAAGAAATACGGCCGACCATTTATGCACTATTGGAAATGGAAAGCGACGGGATATGAAATATATTCAGATTCTACACGTTGATTTCAATCTACACAAACAGTTGATTAGGACAGCAGGAATAAAAGAAAATTTCCTCCCATTCTGTTCGATGAGAACGGTGAAGCTGTATCAGATCTGATGGATGAAAGACGTGTGTGTAAGAAATGGATAGTGATATATCAGGAACACCGATGTTTCGGACTGAAGGATGGAAGGGCTGTGGTCCCAGATGAAATCCTTTCGGAAATTTTGAAGTTAATGGATGACGACAATGTAATACTCTTGTATTAAATATAATACTTGTATTAAAAATATTTCTGAGTATAATACATAGGAGAATATATGCAACATGTTTTGATTATGCGACTGGCCCGCAGACTAAATATCTTGTTGCAAGCATCTTTTTGAGTATAATCTTTTGAACTAAATTTCTCTCAGATATACTTTAGCCATTTTTTGTTTAATAAAATTGTGTACATTTAAGATATATTTCGAACGGGACTTTGTATAGGGGCTAGGGTCAAATGAGGCCGTATCATCCAAAAATTCATCAGGGTCATGAAGGCTAGTATAGAACTTGGTTTTATAGCTTTTTGTCGAGATACAAGTATATTGAACATAATTATTAACTTAAAAGCCCTATTCGGAGGGTTCAGTTGTATGGGGGCTAGGTCAAATATTGGACCGTTGTTAGCCATTTTCTATAATAGAATTATTTCATTGAATTATGTTCAAAATTGCGGCCTGTACTGTGATTACAAGGTTTACAAGCCCTTTTCGGGGATTCAGTTGTATGGGGGCTAGGTGAAATAATGGACCGATCGTAACCATTTTCAATAGACTTCGTCACAGAGACAATAGAAGATCGTGTACCAAATTTCATTGAATTATCTTTAAAAATGCGATAGTTTGATTACAAAGTTTACATAGACGGACGGACGGACATAGCTAAATCGACTCAGAAAATGATTCTATGCTGATTGATATACTTTAAGGTGGGTATTAACAAATTGAGTAATTAATATGAAAATTAAGTTTTTAAATTTTTTTCTGTAATATATTTATTCTAATTATAAAATTAGTATTTTTATCTTTGTTTACCAGCAATGTAATTGATTTAATTATAACATAAATAACATCATAATTGTTGCATTAGAATGCTAGCAATTTAACCATTAATTTACAGAGTTTTTCCATGTTAAACTCTTACAATCCCTTCAATTAAGTCCAAAAGTAACAGCTTTTTTGTTACTTAATATTACGATAGTATGTTTTCAGAAATGTTTTCTGTTCGGCTTAATGTTCTATTTTTGGTGTCAGCCATAATGTCAGCAATTGCTGTTGACACAGAGTGTGTTATTTGTTGCTGCTGCTGCTGCCACAAACGTTGTTCTTAACTTCACCATGTTTTTCAATTGTTACTCAACACTTTTGTAGCAACAACCACTACCACCAGCAAGCAACCCAGACAATGTTGTAAGTGGCAACTTTAACATACAGAGTCAACACTACCAATCACCTTAATTAAACATTAGCTGCAGTAACAACAACTGCAAATAAACTTTAGAAAAATTGTTATTGCAATGTGGAGCTACAGTTTTACTGTATGCTAGAGAATTGTTGTTGCCATAGATTGGTCTTTTTTTAATGGTCTCAAAACTATTGGCTGAGACCACCATGCCATTGATTTTCGTTAAAATCAAAATGAAAAGCAAAACTGCAACAAAAACTAAAAAAAAGACAAATCAACAGACGCAACCGATCTGCGGCAGGCTGATCTTTGGTGATTTTTATTTCTTAAAAAATATCCTCACTATAATTGCTGTAGTAAAGTGCCAGTTTAAAGAACATCTAAAGTCTCATAAAATTTTATAGACTTCAGCAGTAGAATGTGAATGATTTCTGTTACGAGGAATGCTTTAAAATGATGAACATTTGTTTTGATAGACTCAAACTTTCAGAAGAATATAAGTAATTTTTCATAAGCATAAGTTTTTAAGAAAAACTGTACAATTAACCCTCGTTACCATAAAAAAACGTCTAAATATAACAAAATTTATTTTACATTTTACACCATAATTCTTTTGCCAAAACAATCATTGGATTCTGTCTACAAAATATTCTCATGAGCTGTTGTCTTTTTGCCATTTTTTGCACATTTAACTATTAATTTTCATTAATCAATATACAATTTTTTTTGGTTATTTCATCATCAACATTTGATTGAACCAAATTTCATTTGAATTTTATCATTTCAATCATCGTATTCACATTAGTTTTATTTCGTAGTTAGATTTCGTAATTCATAGACAGAGATTTATTTTTATATTTTTTTTAATTTTTTAAGCTTTTCTTGACTTTGCCTCAAGATAACGAACGTCTCAATTGATATGATTAATTATTATTGAAGAGGCGTTTGTAATGTATAAATTTTGTTATTTTTTTTATATATATTTAAAATTATTTAGCATTTTTGTAGCAATAATAAATAAAATATGATTAAATATGTAATATAACATTATAAATGCATATATTAAATTTGTCTGGGGATTTTAATTATTTTTCAGGCTGTGTTTAAGTTTTAAATTAATAAAAATATATTTTTTAATTAAAATGGGTCAGTTGATTGCATTGAGTAGTTTAAAATTTTTAATATTTTCTAACCTAGAAATATCTATATCTTTCAAAGCTGCAAATAATTTTGTTGTATTATTTTAATATCATGTGTATCTTAAGTAATTAATGCCGAAGTGCTTTACGTGAATACCTGCCGTGTTGGCCTATCTAATGGTGGTCTTTTTCATCCACTGGGAAGCCTTGAGAACGGCCTACATCGCCCCTTAAATCTTCAATGAAGAAATCAGGTGGCAATTTTTGTACATGTCTAAGCCGGTCCATGTACAAGCACTTTGCTGAAGTACTTGAGCTATCTAATCTCTGACCATTGCTGCCCCGTTGCTTAACTTTCGAGATGTAAAACATCACTTCCGTATACAACCACTCATATGGAATGGCCTCTATTGTCGGCAACAGCACTTAGAGACGTAACCGGTAGACCGAAGTACGAATCCATCAAATAAGCCAAGACTTTGTTCTTACTCACAGTGACACATTGTAGTAATTCTGATATGAACAGAGTTTACTCTGAACATATCTGGACAAGGAAGGAAAATTCAATAGTATCATTTGTATATGATAACTTTTATCCATCATCATTCAACCCAGCACACTTCTCATTCATCCAACACATTCATAAGAGAAAAACATACGACGCACTTATTCTAGGTAAACGGATGGGTGAGGCCCGCATACCCCACATTCATCCCGTACCATATGCAATTAACACCAACTCATTTCCAACGCTTAGTCCCACAGACACTCCTCAGTGGGGTATCTGTTGTTTAGGCAACAGCACCGAACTTATCCCGAAATATTGACTTTACCTTACATCAGTCCTTTAAACGCCACTTACTCTCCCCGAGAATTTGGGTTTAAACCACAGCCAGTACGTGGATCTCGAAGGAACCTCAACTAACAGACCAGCCAGGACAAAGTCCTGCGGTTAACTGGCCACCCGTAGTAAAGGATTATGTGGGTCTCTGGTTAGACCCAATGTCAAATCATACCAAGGACTAGCCGAGGAGTGAAGTGACATCACCAGTTTATAGTCCCGGCAGACTAGAGGTACTGGTAGCATCTCTTTTCACCGGGATTACCATACACCATGATGGGACATTACATCATGGAAACATGCCCCGGGCGGTGTATCTTATGTAAGTTCATCCTCCGGGTGAACCAGTAAAGGTCCAATGCTCATCCCTGAATGATTTCAAAGAGCTACCTAATATCTAATATCTGTGGCCTCCGGTAGGTTAGTGGTTAGTGTTCTAGTCTGGTAGACCGGAGGTGGTGGGTTCGATTCCCACCTAAGGCACTGGTTAAGGAGGCCTAGGTGTATTTCTTCGGATTTGATGTATATACATCCTCCTTTCAAACTAACTAACTAACTAACTAATATCTTACCATAATAGCGCCGTTGAAGAATGACTGGAATCATTAGTAAAAACTAATAAAAAGCTCTACAAGGAGAAGACAATCATTGTAGTTGAGTCAATAGAAAGAGTTTCCTTCAAATCCTAATAGTTGTCATACCACGTCAACCTCATCACAGAGAGGAGAGTTTAAGTTAATTTTTCAACTTTTTAAAGACCACGCAACCACACTACTAAAATGGCGCTATTGTTTCGACAACTTAGACCCGTGTTTATTAAACCGAAAAACGGGTCCATCATAATTGATAAGACTTATTTCCTTCGGCATTAGGACATACTCTGCCAATTAAAGCGTGATTAAAGTAAACTCCAAACACACCCATTTAAGAAGAAAAATCACCGATATACAAAGATTTAAGGTTTGTCAATTTTCAAGCAGCAGCCATCGAAGTATCGTCCCTTTATTTCATAAAATATCAAACTACATCATGCATCTTCATTGTTCTGCTACAGCAATGATTCTTCCATCATCCAACTCTAACACTCAATATCTGTATTATCAGCTCATTACTAACATTTTAGTCTACCCTGTTTCAAGTACCGTTGTAGGATCGGTAACAAAAACTTTTCCCGAAAAATTTTAATTTCACACTCCATCAGTCTTGTAACCAACATTCTCTTCCCGCGATTTTGGGGTTAAATCACTGCCACTAAGAGTACCCCAAAGGTTCTTTTTGCGATTTTGGGATCAAACCAACCCCACTACGAGTACCCAAAATCGACCTAAACCAATTGCCTGTATAGGGCGAATCGTGTCACCTTGTTCTACCAGATTATTTGGGTATCTGGTCAAAATCTAGCAGAAACTACTCCTGCAGCTTCTAGTTCCGACAAAACTAGAGATATTGGTAGCACAACCATACTCCACGATTTCAATCCCAATTTAGGGGAAACCTGACTTACCTGAAAGAACCAATCCATACTTTTAACAATAAATTATAAGATATCTGTCATTTATTACGTTGGAAGACTTGAGATTGATGTCTTGATATTTCATTCTCTAACTTTGGAGTATATTCAGCGAACAATACAGGGTTTAAGATCCTTTCTTTTTCCGACGATTGCATAAAGTGCAGAGGTCTTTACATATACGACTTTTAGCATGCTTTCACTTCTCTTAAAAATTCTCCAGATGATAAAAAGTATCTATTCGGTTCGTGTTGTACTCACTCCTATAAACTTTTTCCTGGGCCATGATTACATTTAGTACAACAGGAGCTGATTTCATAAATTCACCTCAGGTTGAATAAGAAGCAAATCATATGGGACTCTATTAGCTCCTATATAACCCTGATTTTACATACAACAAGTTTTCACATCAAAGGAGTTTGACTCTTTCTTTTGGTGTACCTTTTCTTACAACATCTAATCATAACCAATTAATTGTTATAGTCTTTAGCATATTGTCCATCCAAATAGTTATTCATCGGTCAACTTCTTCGATATGAAATGTTAAAATTGCCCGAATAGGAATTGCAATAATGCTTTGCATATAAGCTTTGGTACTCATATTTTGAATGTACAGTCAAGATTTCGGAAATAACACCGATTTTGACTCCGGATACGGTGGAACATCATGCTTACTGTTAATTCCCTCAGAAACTATCCTTAATGGGAATTATATTCAGTAGTCCGTAGCGAAGTACTACAATTCTCGTTCCAATAAAAACAGAAAATGATATCATGCCTATTCCCCAAAGTTCACTAAAACTGAGATGCGGAGGTTACTATAATGTATGTTTAATAATTTCCCAAATTGGTATATAATTTTGTTCAATTAAATAGTACCAGAATAAACTATAAGAAGGATAAGTTTGATAGACTTCATCTCCTCTTACATGTGACATTTTGGTGAGTTTTTCCCACTAATCAAAAAAATAATGGACAATTCTATTTAATGTTTTAGCATTAATTTCTCATAGCGCACCCATTATTTTAAAAACTTGACAAAATCTGTTTTTAAGTTTTATTTTATTTCCTTTAATTTTGGTAACCAAAATCTAATCTTATGCAAAAAAAACGAAAACATCTCATCTTATTTCTACCTGAACGAAATCATTTATCAAAAGCCTCCTAAACTTTTGACCACAAAAGACAACAAGCTATGAAAAGACGTTAAATGAACCATGACAAATAAATAAATGAATAAAAAAAAATCAAGACGAAGCTGCAACACTACTACCATGTATACGTACTTGCAGCTACAACAAAATTGCAGTTCCAGTAAAAGATTTGATTACAATAGATTTGTGCAATTAAGTTGGTTTTTGTAAGACCATCGACGTGGAGGTCTTGTGAACTTTTGTATCTGGAAACCAAAAAATAAAAAAATAAACGAAAACGAAATTTATATACAGCATGTGTTAATGGAGGGAAAAAAGTGATGACAGAGGAAATAAACGAATTAAAAGAAAACGAAACTTGACTTTAAATATGTGTTTTTTTTTCCTTTCATTTCTCCATATGTTCAAAATGGGAAGATTTCAAGACAGACTTACAAACAATGAATGACAAACAAATGGCAAACGATTTTCAAAAATGCCTACCAGCGAGACACTTTACAGACAACCAAAAAAAAGTCAGACAGACAGACAAGCTGAGGAAGGGACGGACACACCGGCAGCCAGACAGACATGCAGACAATGACACAAACTTTGGCAAATAAAGTAAATTGCAATGCAAATAAAATTGGTTACATTTTAGTTGACGGTTTTCGGTATGTTGCCGCTGCTGCTCCTAAAGCCGATGTCGTCTCAGCCTCATCCAGTCTCCAGTGCAATTAATACTATTTCAACAGGGGGAAGTGATTGCAATTAATCTTCATTAGAGTAGTTTGGTAGTGAAGATTTTTATTTGTACGTAAACTCTGGCTGTCTGACTTTATAAAACTCTTACATCAGGATTTCTTTCTTTGATAATTCAGCAAATAGTAGTTTTGTCATGATGTTTAAGAAAACAAATTTTTTTGATTATACAAATTTAAATTGAATGATGATAAATAGATATTTAGCGGTCCAATATAAATGAATGGTATTAAAAAATAAAATTGAGTATTCAAATGGAAACATGTGGTTTTTTGATGCGTAAATGATATACTATTTTTGAAATATAAAAAATTTTACATTAAGGACTAATGGAACTAGGTCATGATCATTTTATAAATATAAAAATGTTGGTCCCAATCTGTTGAAATCCCAGCAAAAACTTATACTGAGAATATTCATCACGCTCGCTTACAAGTAGGGACTTAGGTAAGTACTTACTAAGATCGCCTGTAAATAAGGGGTTGTGTAAGGAGTTTATTTTTGAAAAAAAAAATAGTCTATATAGTTATTTTTAAGTCATTACTAGACTCCTACTAAGCAATGCATACGTTATGTAGTAGTCATTAAAAAGTAAGTTCTTGAGTAAGTTCAAGTCATTAGCATGTTACCATTACCATACAATGTTGCAGGGACATTGTGTTAAACCAAGAAAATAAACATCCATATATTGGGAGCAGATAGAAAATGCGAATCGAGCTAACTTTGATACCCTGTTCTAAAGTGAAGCATATCTAAGAGACAGCGTTCTGCACCGACCTAAGCAAAAAGTCGGTCTGGTCTATAAGATGGATTAGGCATAACTTTCCAATCAACAGAGGGCCAGATTTGCCCTTAATACTGATTTTCTGCAATAGTTTGGCCAGTTTTCAGCAGCAGGTCTTACCTGCTGAATGTCCGGTTGTAAGGGGTCGAAATGAATTACACACATCCTCTGCCACCTTAGGGTCAACCTCCTCCTTCATGCGGCACACACTCTTTTCACTGAGGAGGATAGGGTGACCGAAAAAATGACGAAACCACGAGGAACATCCTTCTATAGCAAGAAATGTTTATAGCAACCAGGATCGTGACAAGGAGGCCGTCACCCCGTTTTGTAAAGTCAGCAGCCCTGCTAAAAACTCCCTACAACACATTTGTGATGACTACTAAAGGCTTGCGAAAAAGAACTCTATTTGCCCAATGGAACGTGAGCACGTTAAACCAAGTCGGGCAAATTTCATAACTAACATCTGAATGCAAAAGGCATTCATGTCGATGTACTTGGTATCAGAGAAGTGAGGTGGAATATATGCAACGATAAGCATACTTCAAAGGGAGATCAAATTCTGTTTTCTGGAATGGGGAAAGGGAAAGCGACCCCCATGTTAATGCTATATACGTTTAAACTTTAGATATAGGAAAATAACCAGAGTGTAATGTTGCACCCACTGAAGACACTGAACCGAACAAAAAGAACAGTTTTATGGTACCGCTCTCTTTCGCAAATAAATCATAATGATCTTCTAACGCCAGGATTTGAAAATTAAATGAGAGATGGGAAACAAAAACTAAAATAGTGATATTCTGATAGAAACATACTCTAACCAGATCGATGTTTCTAACCAAAGAACAACATTGACAGCCCCAAAGCCTACCCTGCTGGTTCATAATTTTCAGCTGCACCATATAAGCGCTGAAATCTGAAATAATACCCAGAAATTTCTCTAAAGGACAATTCAACAAAAATGTCCTTATTAGAGAAAGAATTGAACACCTCATTTCCATGAAACAGGAACAGCTGTATGTATGGCGACGATATTTCGATCTACCGCTAAATGTTCTTTCAAACAGCGACAATATGGATCTTGTGCCAACGAGAAAAAGACTGCCTCTACGTTAAATAAGCACTGACCCGCCTAGCAGTATCGAAATAAGGAAAGCTTTAAAAGCTATGAAAAATGGGAAAGCTGCAGGAATAGATAATATTTCAGCCAAACTGCTGAAAGCTGACAGCGCCAGCATGATAAACATTCCGCATTCATTATAAAAAAGGAGACCTCTCTAACTTCAATAATTGGAGGCGGATAAAACTCTTGTCTACCGCAAGCAAAGTTTTCAATAAAATAATTTTAAGCAGCATTGTCGACCCACTTAATAAACTTTTGAGAAAACACATGGCATGCTTTAGGGCCAAGCAATCTGGCTTCGATAACATAATACTATGGTAATCATAGTGGAACAATGCATAGCATACAACAACACTCTGTCTGTTGAAAGCATGATATATCCCAAAGGAACAAACTGATTGTCCGATATTTAATATGGTAATATATTCAATATGGTCGAAGTCTGCTTAGGGATTAGTTGGCTGTCCCGAATATACTCGCATCGAATATGCTGCTATTTCAAAAATGATCCATTAGGCAAGAATTGTTATTATCAACCCCTATGAACAAGTACTCACGTTCAGTGTGTTTATTATACTTACAATATTTCTATAGATCTTACCGGATATATTTGTTAAGTAGTTATAACCTCATTTTGATGTAAATACATTTACTCATAAATTAGTCTAACTTGGTCATATTTTTTTCCTATCAAGGATATATAAATTCCTTAAAAGTCTTGTCTAAAACTAAACAAACAAAATTCGTTAGGAAAAAAAAAAAAACAAATTTTATAAACCAATTGTCACCATAAATTCTTAAAAGTGTTTTGTTTGTGCCCAATAAATGTAAGTAACGCTGTGACATGAGAATATTGACCATTAAAATTTATAAATACTGGATTAATGGTTTTTTAATAAAAACTACAGTTTTATACAAAAATATTAAATTTTACGCCTAAACAAATATAAATCCATTTAATAAAAGTGTCTCCTTAAATTATTGTTAATAGCAAATGCATATTTTGTTTAGTAAAACTATTTGAAGGAAAAAAATGCAATGAATTTTTTTTTACTTTTGAACGATTTATAGGTTTTGATATAAAGTCTAAGTAAATTAAATAGCCAAAAAAAATGTGATACGACTATGGTCAGTATGAACACACTGAATGATTCGTACTTATGGGCTGTAATAGACCAAACAACTAAGGCAGTCAGTCACCAATAAAATATAAATAGTATATGATGCAATTTTTATGTATAATTTACATAAAATAAAAAAAAAATAAATACATTTTTATTAAGAGTTTGAATATGCAATGCTAAGTGTGAAAAAATAGCACAATAAACAAGAATAACTGCGCCGGATCTAATATATAAGGTTGCAAGGAGGATGTATACAAATCCAACGATATTAACATAGACCATTATCGGGCCTGTTGAGCGCTCGTTTTCATTTAAAAGGTTTGTTGGTAGAAACGAAAACCGTATATAGTATTCTAAGTCCGATGTTCAGAAACTCCGTTTCCTGGACGTAATTCCTAAGAATTTTCCAATCAGTGTTCGTGAGATTAATATCTCTGCCAAGATATTTGGATTCAATTTCTACAAGAGCCTGACAATGGCAAAGAAATTGCTCCAACATTTCCCCGTCCTCTGTACATGTTCTACATTCGTCTGAACTCAGACTCGTCCAACTCTCGTTAGGGTTACCACATAGGATCTTTGTAGTTCTACCCAAGGTTTCATTATTTCAGGAGACCTTAATGGTTTCTTTCACCCATAATTTTAATTCAGCCCTCTTTGCGTCAAATGCTTTTTCGTCTGTCAGGTTTACTACCTCGAGCTCCCTTCCCTTTACAGCTATTACATTTGCTCTTTCATTGCCGACTAGTCCCGAGTGACCTGGTATCCATATGATGTGAACCTTACCACTGGGAAAGTATTCGGTTAAAGCTTCTTACAATCCAATACGGTCCTATACGATATCGCCCTAATTGCCTTCTGGCTGTCGCCCTTGTGGGCGCCATACATATTTATTGAGATCCAATTTAAGCATTCCCTTATCGCTCGAACTTCTACCAGGAAGCTAGTGTTGTTATTAGGTAAACGGTGGTGTATCTCTATTTCTGGGTGCCCAGGCCCACTTTGTCTCCCAATTTAGAGCCATCCGTGTATCAACAGATTCTTTGTGGTATTTGCTCTAAAGTTTGACCTCTTGACCTAGACATTCTATCTGTATAGCCTTCCAATGTGTCCAGTATACATTGACGTGTCCTATAAACGCTTTTGGACACTTCGCCTAAAGTTCGGTTGTAAGTGCCGCCTCATATCTTATATATGTTTCAATGGGTGGAATATATTTTTTCCAGAGCCTTGGTTGACGTAGTGCTCATGGCACCAATTATACCCAAGTAACATGTACGCTGAACTACCTGCAGTAATTTGATATTACATTTGTTAATTCTTTCAGCTATGTGGTGCATCCATCTTATTTACCGGTCAAGGATTACACCTAAGTACCTTATTCTGTCTGTCACCGGTATCTTCTTGCCCGGAAAACAGGGTTCAATATACTCAGAAATTTTTGTATTTTTTGTGAAAAGACATATGCATATCCGTCCTAGCCGGGTTAACATTGAGGCCTCTAGTTTAAGCCCAGCTCAAGACCGCGTTAAAAGCCTCTTCAGCCCTTCGGCACAAGTAATTTGGATCCTTTCCCCTTAGAATTATTGCGACGTCGTTTGTATAGCAGATCCTCCACCGATCGTCCCTTTACATAAGCATGCTGTTTATATTTGAGGTTTTTGTCTGGTCCAAAGTTTTATTTAGAAAGGTCGTAGCTTATCGGTCGATAGGTCGCATAATTAGCTTTTCCGGGCTTGAGTATAAATATTACACTTACGCCCTGCCATTTATTGAAGGGGATATGTCAATTTTAATTTTTATCAGATGTACGAAAACCAGTGCCGTCTACATCTGCAAAAGTGCCGGGAAAATACCATCCGGTCCTGCAGCTTTATAGGGAACAAAGCTCTTTATCCGTACTAAGTAGCAACATTTTATTAAAGACAGTAAATTAAAGCTACATATATAACAAGAAGGAAAGTATAGTCGGGCATGGCCGACCATATAATACCCTACACCATGAGTATATTTTAAAAATTTTTATTTTTCACAAAGAAACTTTTATGTTGAATTTTACATTAATTCCAAAGTATTTAAGCAATTTATTGATAAAAAACAAATTTTCTAAATGAGGCTTTATATAGGAGTATAGGTCAAACATGGGCCGATCCTCATTAAATTTGGGAAAAGGATATATTTTTAAATAATAGTTAATTATTTGGGTTTCATTGCGATACAAATGGTTACAAGTCAATTTTAGACGTTTAAGACATTTTTTGAAGGGGGGTTTGTATGGGGGCTAGGGTCAAATAAGGGTTGATCATTACGAAAATCTGCAGTGTCATTTATACTTATATGAAACTTATTTGTGTAAATTTTTAGAGAGATAATAGAATATTTGACGTAATTATGGCATAAAAAGCCCAAATCGGGAGGTACGGTTGTATGGGGCCTAGGTGAAATAATGGACCGATTTCAACCATTTTCAATAGGCTTCGTCCTTGTGCCAAAAAACATGCTTGGTCCAAATTTCATCAAATTATCTCGAAAATTGCGGCCTGTACCTTGCGCACAAAGTTTACATGGACAGCCAGCCAACCAGCCGGACAGACTTAATCGACTCAAAATGTGATTCTGATCGGTATACTTAAAGGTGGATGTAGGACCATTATTTGTGTGAGTTACAAACATCAGCACAAACGTATAATACCCTCCCCATTATAGTGGTGTAGGGTATAATTAAGCTCTCAAATTAAAACTTTTATAAACGTTTAAAACTTTAATAAATATTTATCATAAATCGTTTTGTGCTATTTATTGTATCATAGCTGTTGTAATTCATTATATTAAGTAATAATAAAAATTTCAATTTAACGCCTTTTCTTTAGCATAGAAAACAAAAACAAACTGTGGTGACAACAATTTTGTAAACAACAAAATATGCAAATAAATTAAAAGGAAATTAAACACAATATCTCACACACACTTGTTGCAGCATTCGGTTGTAACTTGCAACTTATGTTGAATATTCAACATATTTGTATTTGAGATCATATCATATGAATTAAGTGCGTGTTTATTTAAAATGTATCATAAACCAAAATTTATATTAAATTAAATTTTTGAAAAAAAAAAAAAAAAATTAAAATGATTAATGCTTCTAAAATCTCTAGACGAATATTAGGTAAGAAAATGTAATTATATCCAAAGTTTAAGTGAAATATTCAGTAATATTTCAACAATTCAAAATTATTAAATTTTAAAGAAACGTTTTAAATAAACTCACCTGAGCCATTGCTGCCAAACCAAAGGGCAACTAAATCTTCACTGGGGGATGTATGATAATGATTGCCATATAAATATGGACTGGGATAATCTAAAAGCATGCGGCGTGATGAGGGTGAATCAGCTGAAATTAAAGTGAAAAGTTTTAAAATCTTACTATTCTTTCAAAAACTTTTTACTATTTACCTTGATGTTGTGCGGCGTACTCCGAAGCTTTCTGAAGATTTAAACGCGGTCTAGGTTGGGGTTTTGCTAAACTAGTAACAGTAGTCGTTGACGCTGTCGATGTTGCTGTAGTAGTAGTAGTTTGAGATTCTGTACTAAGAGCCGAACTAACTGAAGCCGTTGCAGGCGCTGAGCTGCTCGTTGGCATCAGACTATGAGGTGGCGGTTGATTGCCATTGGCAGCCGAATGATCTAACAGTAAATGTTGTACTTGAAAAATATCTACAAATTCTTCCAATTCTTCACTAGGGGCAGCCACATTTCTACAGCTTTCAGATGAGGCCACATAACTGCCATTGGAGGCAGCATGTACTCCAACACTGGTCGTCGGGGGTGCATATGTCGGTGCAGCATGTGTATAATGATGAAAATATGACGATGCTGCAGACGGCGCAGGTGTATAGAAACCAAATTGTGGTCCCGGTTGTACGGTAATGGGTGGTGGTGGCGGCGGTGGTGCCGTAAACTGCAAAGGTGAACGTCCTAAATTTAGCAACGGAGTAGAAGGTGTATTCAATGAATCCGAACTCCCGGCATTACTTGTGCTCAAAGTTAAATTATGATTATTATGTCCCGAGGCATTTGTTACAGCTAAATTTACCGATGATGTTGCAACAGCACCTGTTGCTGTTGCGGCTACTGTTGGCACTGTTGAATGATGGTGATGTTCAGTTTCTCGACGCATAGCTAACAACATTTTTACGTTCACACAAAAATAAATTTCAACTCAGAAATTTGATTATTTTAATTTAAATAATATAAAAACCAAAAACGCACACTCAGTATTTAAAACAAATTAAAATGCAAATAAATTTTTTGAACTCATAATTCAAATGAATATTTAACGGAACTAAAAATAAATTATATTTGTTGTTCTTTTTTTTGTTTAAGAAAAATTATAAATTCATACATACATTTACTTTAATAAAACTTACATTTAGTAAAATTATTTATGTTTTATTAACAGTAATTCGTTTTATTTAAATTGATATTTAATATTTTCGTTGTGTCAGTTGCATATCAGTCTTGGTGAATTTAATTGATTTGAACACAAATCTGCAAATAAAAGAAAAATCAATATTTATATTAGTATTATATCTATTACTAATTGATTTACTTATATTTAAATAGGAACATAATCTTAACTGTTAACGATTTCTCTAACTTGGTCGAAATGTTAAGAAGAGATAAGTTTAATGGCACAATTTTTGAAGAAGAACAAAGCCCCATTATTTGCCCAATTTTAACTAACTAACTAACTAACTAACTACTAACTAACTAACTAACTACTAACTAACTAACTAACTAACTAACTAACTAACTAACTAACTAACTAACTAACTAACTAACTAACTAACTACTAACTAACTAACTAACTACTAACTAACTAACTAACTAACTAACTAACTAACTAACTAACTAACTAACTAACTACTAACTAACTAACTAACTAACTAACTAACTAACTAACTAACTAACTAACTAACTAACTAACTAACTACTAACTAACTAACTAACTAACTAACTAACTAACTAACTAACTAACTAACTAACTAACTAACTAACTAACTAACTAACTAACTAACTAACTAACTAACTAACTAACTAACTAACTAACTAACTAACTAACTAACTAACTAACTAACTAACTAACTAACTAACTAACTAACTAACTAACTACTAACTAACTAACTAACTAACTAACTAACTAACTAACTAACTAACTAACTAACTAACTAACTACTAACTAACTAACTAACTAACTAACTAACTAACTAACTAACTAACTAACTAACTAACTAACTAACTAACTAACTAACTAACTAACTAACTAACTAACTAACTAACTAACTAACTAACTAACTAACTAACTAACTAACTAACTAACTAACTAACTAACTAACTAACTAACTAACTAACTAACTAACTAACTAACTAACTAACTAACTACTACTAACTAACTAACTAACTAACTAACTAACTAACTGAACCGAACTCATAACATATTGTAAAGAGATTTTGTTTTGCATAGAGCTTGTTTATGTCGAATTTCATCGCTAAACTCGTATTTTTAAATAAGGAAAACTCTTTTCTGAAGATATCCTTATATAGTCGCTATATTCGTTTTTTTAAGCCAGTAATGGTCATTATAGTAATTTTTGAAAGAAGCCTTATATGGACGATCAACATAAAACTTGGTAGAGAGGTTTTGACTCGTAAGAAACTTGATTATCTCAAATTTTTTTGCTACACTCGTTTTTCACACCAGTAATAAGCGTTAAAGTAATTTTTTGAAGGGGACCTTATATGGGTAGTGGGGTAAATTATGGACCGATCCTTATAAATTTTGACAAAGAGATTTAGGTTCCTATAAAATATGTTCATGTCGAATCCTACCGCTGTAGATGCTTTTTTAGGCAGTTATGAGCTTTAAAGTCATTTTCTGAAGGAGACCTTATATGGCGGGTAGGGTCAATTATGTGCCGATCCTAACAAAATTTTGCAAAGAGATTTATGTTCCTATAAAACATGTTTATGCTGAATTTCACCGCTATAAATGCTTCTTTTAGACAGTTATGAGCGTTAAATTCATTTTCTGAAGGATACCTTATATAGGGGCAAGGTGAACCCATTGCCCATTTTCAATACCAAACCTGCATCAACTATAAACTTCTGTGCAAAATTTCAGCTCTCTAGCTGTTACCATTTGTACTCTATTGTGATTTTAACAGACAGACGGACAGACAGATGGACAGAGAGACAGACGGACGGATATGGCTAGATCGTCTTAGAATCTAATAAGGATCCAGAATATATATACATTTATGGATCTTAGACGAATATTTCGATGTGTTACAAACGGAATGACAAAAACAATATGATCCCCCTTCTTTGTTGATGGTGGGTATAAAAAAAATCATTTACCAATTTGAAGTGTGAAAATTTTAATTTAATTTCGACCACTGTGCATCAGGCTTACTACGCACATGGCTTGTTTATAATAGATTTAAATAAACACCTAAAATCTTTGTAAATACTACGCAGATTCCTTTGTAACCACTTGTTGATATCGATACTATTTGCATATTTACCTTTTCGATATTAATGAGTTAATTTAGAAATGATAGAATATTTTCTTTTTAATTTTTATTAAATTTTTAAATATTTTCACTAATTTTTAACACCGACGGAATAAAATATTTAGCGAACATGAAAAGAACACACACCGACGGTTTTCAATTTTGTGTTGATAATTTATATATATGTATATGTATATAAAAATTTTGCCAAAAATATTTGGAGAAAATTTTTTAAAATTTTTTCTAGTTTCATATAATTATTTCTTTTAGATTATAAACACATTGATAAACGCGCAAATTACACACACAAGCGCGTAAATTTTATTTAAAATATTTTATTCTACTTTTTTAATTAATTAATGATTTTATACTCTTAATTTATATTGTTTATAATTAAATTCCTTACAATTTGTATAATTTGTATACAAAATTTTTAATATTTTCTTTTTTCTCTTCTTTTCAAACTAGTATTTGTTAAATAAACCGTAAACGTGCAACACGTTGTATGAACAATATTTATTTTGGCACAATTTTTATGTTTTATTTGATTATTTTTTGGTTTTTTACGTTTCTTCTTCATTTATTATGAATATGTATGATTTTATTTCTCTTTTAGAATTTTTTTTCTTTAAATTTTCAAAATAACAACAATTGATTTTTTGGGATTTTATTTTAAAAATTGTGTTAATTTTTTTGCCCGTTTAGATTGACGCGAGACGAGCCGTTGAGCCGCCAAGCCGCTACTAGCTAACATTTAACTAGCCGGTGAAAGAAAAACAAAACAAACACACACACACACACTTTCACTCATTCACTTAAACTCACACAAAATCTGTTGTCTGAAATGAAAATCTTCGGAGGGAAAAATGCAAAAAGAAAATTGTGATGCTTTTTGTTGTTGTTGTCGTCATCGGTATTGTATATGTTGATGTGTGGTGGCTTTTCTCAATATTTTCTTCATTCATTCTACTTTTGTAGACGCTACGTATGAAATATTTGTTGAAACGATTAATAATTGTGAAATAAAGTGAATTTTACGAACGAAGAAAAACAAAATAAAAACAAATAGAAAAGTGTAGATGGGCTGGGTCGGCCATATGTTACCCTACACCAGTCGTAACCATTTTCAATAAGCTTCCTCCTTGGGTCAAAAGAAGCGCACAACCCAATATACCCACTAAAATGGTGTATGGTATAAATAAGCAAAAATGGCAAATGACAGGCTGAATGGCGGGCTACTAACAAATGACTGTTGTTTAGAGAAATGAAAGCAAAGAAAATAATAATAACAACACAAAAGCACATACAAAAACAGAAAAAAAAATCCACTCTAATACTTTGCTCATTTTATTGTACGTACATAATAACGAAGCTGATCTGAAAATTATGTTTAAAATTTAGATAATTTTTTTTAAATGAAAGATTCATTTAAAATTTTCAACAATAACAGTTTTAACAAAAATTATATATAAATAAGAAATTTTTCAATATATTCTATATTGCAGTAAATTAAAAAGTACTACTTATTTGTGTGACAAGAGACTACCATTTCAACAGTATGCTGTTAATCTTTCTAAAAAGTACCAAAGAGTTCCCTTTTACAGATATTCATCAGGTTTCATTAGTTTCGCTGTACTCGTAATTTTCTGAATCCTCCTCGTCAAATTTACTGAAGAGAACTTTATATGAGGGGTAGGGTCAAGTATTGACTGATTCTTATAACATTTTGTAGGACCTTATATATGAGGGGTAGGGTCAATTATCCGATCCGATCCTCATAACATTTTGTAGACAAATTTTGGTTCATATAAAATTTGGGGGGTAGGATACATTTACATGCCGCATGACACGACACATTTCGCATGAAATATAATTAAATTCATAACTGTACCCGTATTTTTAAGCCAGCAATGATCGTTAAAGTAATTTTCTGATGCGGACCTTATATGGAATTTAGGGTCAATTATGGACCGATCCTCACTAAACTTGGTAGAAAGATTTTGAGCTTTAAAGTTATTTTCTGAAAGGGACCTTATATGGGGGTAGAGTCAATCATATGTCGATTCTCATAAAAGTCAGTATAGAGGTTTAGGCGAATTATATACTCGTACTTTTAATACAGTAATGAGCGTTAAAGTCATTTTCTAAAGAGCAACTAATAATGGGGGTAGGGTCAATATTCGTGGCACAATAGGAATTTTTGTCGATAGTCAGTCGACACTTCTTTCTCTAAACTCATACACTACCACTTTCATACTAGTCAGACAATGCAAGAAGGATTTGTGAAGGCTGGGTCACCTGTCTCACATTGTCTGAGTGGCCCTGTCAAAACAGATTCCCTTCGACTCTACTTGACTGTTTGCGTGCAGCGATCTACAACGATAACCAACCAACCATGGAGGTAGGGTCAATTATGGACCGATCCTCATAAAATTTGGTAGAGAGATTATGGCTCATATGAAACTTATTTATACTTATACTTTTAAAACAGTTATGCCCGTTAAAGCTGTTTTCGGCGGTATATGGCTCATTTAAAATTTAATAAGGACCCCACAATATATCACTTTTGTGGGTCTATAACCAATATTTCGATGTGTTACAAACGGAATGACAAAATCAATATACCCCCCATCTTTTTTGTTGATGTTTATAAAAAGTACCAGAAAGTCGCCTTTTATAGATTTTTATTCAATCAGGATTTATTTCAATCCATATTACAAAATATTCCAAAAATATCAGTCTAAGAACGAAAAAGTACGAAAAAATTAACTCTTATAGATCAGGATGCTATATGTATGTCTCATTATATGTTTCTAGGTGCAATGTTGAAGGAAAATCAAAAAGTACTAGACGATATACGAAAAAGTACCAAAATTTCTCCTTTTATAGGTTCTCTTAACTCTGAACTTTATATACTTCATTTTATGTTTCTAGGTTCAATATTATAGAAAATTCAAAAAGTACCTTTTGAAGCCAAAAAAAAGTACCAAAAAGTCCGTTTTTATTGGTTCTCACTTAATCCTGGCTCTACATACTTCATTTCATGTTTCTAGGTTCAATATTATAGAAAATTCAAAAAGTACCTTTTGTAGAACGAAAAAGTACCAAAAAGTCCCCTTTTATAGGTTCTCACTTACTTCGGGCTCTACATGCGTAAGCTCATGTTTATAGGTTTTATATCACAGAAAATTCAAAAAGTATCTTCTGTAGAACGAGAAAGTACCAAAAAGTCCCCTTTTATGTGTAATCATTTAATCCGGGCACTACACATTTAATTTTATGTTTCTAGGTTCAATATTATAGAAAATTCAAAAAGTACTTTTTGTAGAACGAAAGAGTATCAAAAGTCCCCTTTTATAGGTTCTTGCCTAATTCAGGCTATACATGCTACATGCATGTTTCTAGGTCCAGTATTATAGAAAATTCAAAAACTAACTTTTGTAGAACGAAAAAGTACCAAAAAGTCCCCTTTTATGTCTTCTCACTTAATCCGGGCACTACACATTTAATTTCATGTTTCTAGGTTCAATATAGTGTTTATAAACCGGTTAACCGAAGAACCGGTTTTTATTGCATATATCGGTTTTTCGCAAACCGGTTTTTTTAAAACATTGGTTTTCGGTTAACCGGGTTATCCGGTTTTTAAGTCTCGGTTAACCGATTTCAAAAAAATCTAATTTTTAGTACAAAATTGTATGTTTTCTTTGATTTTTTATTGTGATTTTTAAAAATTTTGGATAGTTGAGATTGTTAAACAAATGTTAGGAAATGTTAAACATATACTATGCATATAAAATGGATATTTACAATTTCAGACAATCAGGAAATTAGTAAAATGTTGGCATTTAAACCAATAAAAAATTAAGTATTTAAACAAATTCCAACTATTATATGAAGAAATTTGTTACTTATTAAGACGAATAAATAACGTTGATTATAAAATGCACTTCCTTGTTTACTGCGTGAGTATAATAAAAATCGAGAAGTTTGTCAAACGTTCTCAAAACGGATTTTATTTATCGAAACATAAGGGTAATTGTCGCTGTCCGAGAATTTATGCTGCTGGGGTTTTTCACAAACTGTAATGGCGCTAAGGTTGATAATCAGGAAGTAAGTAATGACACCTGTCAATATTCATAAGTGTCATTCACAGTAATTTGAACAACCACAGGCGTAGCGGGCGGAGGGTGGTCACAATTAAAGCAGTGGCTCAATGTCTATGTCGAGACAGTCGTCGTCTACTTCCGTTCCCGATGAATCGTCGCGAGCCTGAACACTATTTATACTAGTGTTGGACATAAAAATTATATATTCAAAGGTCAATTTATTCCTCCTATGGCAACTTCCATATACCTGACGAATCAATAATAACTTCAGATCTGTATAAGTTTGCTTTCTTATGATATATTAATGTACATATTTATACTAAAAAGTGCAAATATCTTATTAAGTAATTCATAATATTTCGCAAAATGAAATTTTTCAACTAAATATTGTAATATTTTAAAGATTTCCAAACATTTTGGTTAACCGGTTTTTTTGTACTCGGTTAACCGACAAACCGGTTTTTAGAAATGGTCAATTTTCGGTTAACCGAAAAACCGGTTTTTCCAAAAGTTGGTTTTTTATAAACACTAGTTCAATATTATAGAAAATTCAAAAAGTACCTTTTGTAGAACGAAAAAGTACCAAAACGTCCCCTTTTATATGTTCTCACTTATAGAAAATTTGAAAAGTACCTTCTAAGGTACGAAAAAGTACCAAGAAGTCGGATTGTATAAGTTCTCACCAGGCCCTAGTGCTTAATTTCAGGTTTCTATGTTCAATATTTTACAAAATTCGAAAAGTACCTTCTGAAGTACGAAAAAGAACAAAAAAATCTCTTTTATAGGTTCTCACTTACTTCAAGTTTCTGGACAATAACATCACACAGCTTCATTCGACATAGCTTAATTGTCTTCGCTATCTAGAAGACATACATATATGAAGGAAAATATTTTAATTATAGAAAAATTCGTCGATAAACAGAAGAGTTATCGAAAATTTCCGATAACCTCGATTTTCGAGAAGAGTTATCGAAAATTTTCGATAACCTCGATTTTCGAGAAGAGTTATCAAAAATTTTCGATAAATAGTTTTTTTTTTATTGTACATTTATTGAATTTTTGAAGAAAATTTTCAGTCTTACCTCATAACTAATTTCTGTGACGCTTTTAATACTGACGATTACGCTTAAATCTACAACTATAACCAGAGCAAAAACAAATCATCATTATTAGGTTCATCAACAGTTTGTGTTGGTGGTAGTGAAAAGAAAAAAACAATGCAAAAACACATTTTGTATTTACAAACAAAAAGCGCGCCAGACTTAAAATATTTCATGTTGTTGGTTTGCAAGTGGGAGAAATTTTCCGTTATATTCAAAGGCATAAAAAATTTCTCTCATTTTAAAACATAAATAGCAGGAATGGAAAACATTATATGTAAAAATACACATTAGAGCTATAGTGGGGAAATTAACCTATAAATCTAAAATATTTTATTTTATAAGCACTAAACAATAATATGATATCAGCGTATGAGTAATATACGTTAAACATCTAATTAATATTGCACATACGTCGACCTATACTTAAGGAAAATTCTAAAAACATGATCCAAAAAATTGAAAACAAGATATCTTTGGCGTATAAAATGTTATCTAATCATCTGAAATGTATATCAATATAATGTTTTGCACATTTCAAACACTTTTATGGAAATTTGTTCTTTGAAATGGTGTCGTTAAACCTAGATACTGATCATCTTTTGTGACAAATATCAGCACAATTATGAACATATTAACAACGATTTCAGAAGCTGTGACACTAAGCGATCTAATAGAATGTAATTAAATTTTCCATCCCTGGTAAATAGGTAGGTATTTAAGTTCGTTTATTTGAGCATTATTCTCTTTCCGTATGATTAGTTGTAATAAATAACAAAAATTAAAACTCATACGTACTCCGATACAATAAATGTATGTATATAAATTTCATTATCCTGTAGTCCTTGGAACTAGTTATCCACAAACAAATGTTTATTATTCTACAAACGGTATACGATGGTGAACTTGAATAGCACTTTAAAACATTAAATGGATTTGTAATTTTTTATCATATAGAAAGAAATAAATACCTCTAAAACTGTGGGGTTGCAGTAAAATCACACATAGAAACACAATAGCAATAAGTAAATAAAAAAAATATGAAAGAAAAAAATACTCAATAGAAATTTGTATATGTAAATACATATTTCGCTTTGTCTGATGTGGGTGTATGTTTGGGTTTTATTTGGGCAATTTTACTCTCTTTAAGTGATGCCAACCAGTTCGATACATGAAATCACAATTATGATTACAACTGTTTAATTTTGTTACAATCGATACATAACACTATGCAACAAAAATATACCTGGGAAATGATACTATTTTTCTGAAAGGTGGATCCGAATAGAACAAAAATATGTTTTCGAAATTTGCCAAACACCTCCAAAATCTTGAGTTACTGGTAAAAAAAAACGGTTTTTCGTACCTTTAAGCACTTATAAGTTTCTCCACGGATTTAGAAAGCAGAAGGTGAGGCCTTTATAACGACATATAAATATAATGTTTAAGCAACCTGAAGAGATATGTTTGAATTTCATCAGGAAACATATCCTTTTATTTTAATTTTGCACCGTTGTCCAAGTTTGGAAATGTTTTTTGAAAGTATTTTATATAGGAACCGTACCATTTAGTAATTAATTAAAAACCCATGTCTATTCAAGAGAAAAACGCAACTTCGTTTTTAAAATTCCGTTGGCAATTGACAACGTTATTAATATTTTTCTTCATAGAAAATTGTTGAAAAAATGGTTTTCTAAAAGATGCTTTATATGGGGGATAGGGCTAAATAATAATTATGGAATTCAGGAAATTTTCCGAAAGATTTGTATGGGGACTAGGGTCAAGTAAGGCCGTGTTGTATAATTTGGACCTTATTTGACTCTGTATGTATGTATGTATGTATGTATGTATGTATGTATGTATGTACGTATGTATGTATGTATGTATGTATGTATGTATGTATGTATGTATGTATGTATGTATGTATGTATGTATGTATGTATGTATGTATGTATGTATGTATGTATGTATGTATGTATGTATGTATGTATGTATGTATGTATGTATGTATGTATGTATGTATGTATGTATGTATGTATGTATGTATGTATGTATGTATGTATGTATGTATGTATGTATGTATGTATGTATGTATGTATGTATGTATGTATGTATGTATGTATGTATGTATGTATGTATGTATGTATGTATGTATGTATGTATGTATGTATGTATGTATGTATGTATGTATGTATGTATGTATGTATGTATGTATGTATGTATGTAGGTATGTATGTATGTATGTAGGACTATTGCTGCCCCGTTTCTTAACTTCCGAGATACAAAAACATCACTTCCGTTTACAAACACGCAGATAGCATGGTATCTGTTGAGTCGGCAACCGCACCTATGGATGTAATCGGTAGATCAAAATACGAATCCATCAAATAAGCCGAGTATTTGCTCTTACTCACAGAGAACACACTGTAGTTAATCTGGTATAAACAGAGTAAATCCTAATACATAATGGAACAGGGAAGAAAAATTTAATGCCATCACCTGTATAAGATACCTAACATCCATCACCATTGAACATAGCACATTTCTCTTTCATCCGTCACACTCATTGAGAAAAAGTCGGATGTTTTTTCCGTTTTTTTCCGACCCGCATCACTTGTCACTTGACACCAACTCATTTCCAACGCTTAGTCCCACAGTTAATTTAACGTGTACCAGCCTTTTAACCAACATTACCTTCCCGCTAGATTAGGTTTAAACCATAGCTACCACAAGACAAAGTACGAAACTCTGCTTGTGGGCTATTGGTTCCCGTGGTACCGGATTATAAGGGTCACTGGTTAGACCTAAGGTCAAATCATTCCAAGGAAAGGTAGAAGATACATTTAACAGCCCCAGTTTATAGTTCCGGCATACTAGATTTCGATGTGACTTGGTAGCCTCAACCTTTCATTATGACCGCTGTGTATATGCAAGGTTTAAGTCCTCAACTCTTTCCAATGGTTTTATTGCAAGTATAAAACGCAAAGAGCTGATTACATGAGATCACTTACATCTTCAGCGTGGTATATGCCATATAACCGGGCTTATGATAGGAGATTCCCTGTTCTATCCGCGCCCAAAATGTAATCCATGATTCAGTTTTCAACATATTGCTCAAGCAATCATTCCAGTATTTTTAACAAAAACCGGAACTATTGGAATATAGTCTTTTGTGGTATTATGGTCTATCTTTCCAGCCATGGAAATGAATACTACTTTAGCCTTTATTAATTCCCTGATTTCTAATAAGCCATGACACCAATATGGATTTGTGCTGCCATAATATGTTTTAAATCACAACATTCATCTTTAAAAGCTACAGAGTGTAACTGTGTTTTTGGTATTTTACTTGATAACCTTGTCACATTCACTTTCAGCTGCTTAGAGGAATTGGGCTTAATGGCTTGATCCTTGCATGCTGGGGAGGTAGTCGGAGTTATCGTCGCAGTCTAGGATATTCTGTCTAGTCTTTCGGGCGACTCATCTAACAGTGCCGACTTACAAAAACGGGTTAGTTGTGGTCACAGTTGCTTCATAATACCCTCCACCACTATCAGTTGTGATATAGGGTATATATAAGTTTGTCATTCCGTGTGTAACACCAAGAAAAATTCATCTGAGACCCAACAAGGCATATATATCCCGGGTCCTTATGAAATTCTGTGTCGATTGTCCGTCTGTATCACGTTGAATATGTTTAAAAAAATATAAACCAGCTCATAACTCTCATATAAGATCCTCTTTCGAAAATGACTTAAGTACACATAACAAATTAAGATATAATGATATACGAATAATATGCGACATAAATAAGTTTTGCGTATACATATATAACTCTGAACAAGTAAGAAAGTATAGTCGGGCTACACCAGTTATCAATATTAAATGAGATTTATTTTTCATAATAAAGCATTTATCTTCAATATTCCCTGGTTCCGATATATTTAAGCAATTTATGGATGAAAAATTAATTTTCTGAAAGAGGCTTTATATGGGGGCTAGGGGAAAATATAGACTAAGCCCGATAAAATTTTGTGAATATATTTATATTTACATAATATTTTATTTTATTTAATTTTGGACATTCAAGTAGTTTTCTGGAGGGGACTTTGTATGGGAGCTAGGGTCAAATGGGGCCCGATCTTTATGAAATTTGGCAGGGTCATCAGGACTTCTATAAAACTTAGTTGTGCCGCAACTAATATACCTGTATATTTAACATAATTATGAGCTTAGAAGTCCTTTTCGGGGGGTTCTGTTCTATGTGGGCTAGGTGAAATAATGGACCGATTTTCAATAGGCTTCGTCCTTGGGCCAAAAATCCAATTATCTTGAAATTGTACCTGTACCTTGCGCACAAGGTTTACATGGACAGCCAGCCAGACGGACGGACGGACAAAGCTTAATCGACTTAGAAAACGATTCTAAGCCGATTGGTATACTTTAAGGTGGGTATAGGACGAATATTTTTGTATGTTACAAACATCAGCACAAACCCAATATACCCTCCCCACTAAAGTGGTGTAGGGTATAAAAATATTGTTTTGATCGGTCTATAATTGGTCAGAGCTCCCATATAAGGCCTACTTCCGATAACCACTTAAACGGACATATTTCATTACTGGACGAAGATATCGGTTTAAAATTCGTCATAAATGTGCGGAATTTTTTCCGGATCGGTTCATAATTGTTCATAGCTCAGATACATATATGGTCCACTTCCGAAAATCATTCGCCTAATATATGATTTGTGTGTACATATATGACTCTACCAAATTTGTTCCGGATCGGTCCATAACTGGTCATAGCTCCCATATATGGTCCACTTCCGAAAATCTCATATTTCGTTGATAGATAAAGATATCGGAATAAATTCCGCATAAATAAGTTTTTTTTTCTATATACAAATCACTCCGATATTTTTTTCTTGTCTTGTTTTGTTTTCCATATAAATTTCACTTCCGAAAATTACTTAAACGCACATATTTCATTGACTAAAAGAGATATAGCAATATGAATTAACATATTATTCAAATCATTCTGAAAAAGAAATTCGAATTAGTCCTTAATTAGTCATAGCTCTATTATAAGTTCCACTTCCTTAAGTATCATTATCCCCTTTACATATTCTAATCATATATAGGATAAAATCGGACATAGTATGTTTTGTGTATCAATAAATCATTCTGCGAAATTTAGTTTGGATTGGCCAATCTCCTATAAAGTTCCACAAATTTGTTACGGACTTGATCAAAATTAGCTCCATAGATCAAGGATGCCAAATTTAAACTTTCATAATTTATTAAAAACGTATGTATCTTAAAATATTTAGATGGATTTTCATAAAAAACAGCTTACAGGTTCTTGTCTTTGGTGCTTTTTGAAATTTAAAAGTTGACAACGTGTATCAATTCTTACTGTCTGCCAATGAAAATCGTTGGATTATTTTAGATTCGGCTTAGCCAAATATGGCACATTTACTTATTTTCAACATTCGATTCAATTTTTAGAACCTATCACATTTTAACTCCAGTTTATCACATTTTTTGTTATTATTAGCAGTGAAGAAGTTCCAACTGCTCCTTTTATTTAGATCCTGTCGATTGGATATACACACATACATATGTATGTTTGTGTATAGTCTTAAAATTTGGTAATATTAGAAAATTAGTAATAGAAAATTGCGTATAATATTTCAATTTCAGGCAACAAATAGAAAATCAAAATCAATATTCCCTATTTGATTACGTAAGTGATGAAAGCATGAACTTAATAAACTTACATAATTTATCAATTCTCTCAGAATAAAAATATTAAATTGAAATTTTATTTCTTCCTAAAAACTCTTCACTAAATGGCAAAGCACAAACAATGAAGACGAAAAATTTTTTATGAAATTCTTTGAAATTAAAATTTTAACTAAAAGGTCATAGTTCGCGGTTTTTTTATTTAAATGTCAAAATGTGTAACGTGCTGAACACACAATCACAGCAAAACAACGTTAACAAACTGATACTCTGACATTTTGTTAACAACTTGTTGAATGTCATCGAAAGGAAGGCAAACACTAAAAGGAACAATAGCAAGAAAAAAGGAGTAAAATTGAGCTTTCTCTCGTGTATGTATGTATTTATGTTAATGTGTAAGAGTAAATTTAAATATTCCTCTGTATTTAAGGCAGCAGTTGTTAACTTATAAAACATGCTTCAACTTTCGTAACTTCCCATCAGTTGGGCGGGACAAACCGGAACTAGCTATTTAACCTACCTACCACTTAGGCTTACCCCTATCCACCCGATTACATAGGTGGCTAGCTATTTTAACATGTGCTTGTTCTAGGAGAAAGACAATCGTCATTCCATAGATTACAAAGAGATTTTCAGAAAGCATCACAATGGGCGCTTATGTTTGTTTTTTAAGTGCATATTTTCTGAATTACTTGGGGACACGAATGTCGAGTGCTTTACGTAAACACCTGCCTTGACGGCCTAATTTTCTACCACTGGGTAGACTTGAGAACGGTCTACCACTCACCCCTGAATCCTTCTATTAAGAAGTCAGGTGGCAATCTTGGCTGAGCCTGTCCATGTACAAGCACTTTGCTGAAGAGCTCGAGCTATCTAATCCCTTTCCAAGTGATCACGTTGCGGAAAAAAAGGTAGTAAGCTAAACATTCTGAAAAGTACCAGACGAATCGAAAAAGAAGGGTCAACGAAGACATCAACATCGCACCCATTGAATATATAATCTCGGTATTAACGCCGAGATAGATCAACACGTATATGCACAGTCATGAGCGACGCCGTAGCGTCCCCACCCTCTAACAATCCGCACAGGTAGTATTAACAACCATTAGCCGCGCAACCACATAATAACTTGACATCACTTATTTCAATGGCCATTAGGACTTATTGCTTTTTGTTAAGCATGATTAGAGTAAACTCCAACCACAGCATCACCGAACCGTTCAAAAACCATCAGTCATACTTTAGTATGCAGCAAAAAATCAACCTTCTCACATTATCCCTCTTCTCCAACCCTTTCGTCTCAACCGACTCTTCCATTTCTTCCATCAGATACATCATATCCAACAGTTAACATATCATTTCAATGATTAATCCTTGCATTATCAGCTCATTCCCAATATACGATTTCACAGCCTACCCTGTGGTTTGTACCGCTCTTTACGACGATAACAGAAACTTATCTTGAAAAGATATTATTTCACCGTAAATCAAATCAAACCAACTGTCCGTTCCCGAGAATTTGGGTATAAACCACAGCCACTATGTGGATCCCGAAGGAACCTCAACCAACTGATAAGACAGAACAAATTTCTGCGGGCAACTGACCACCCGTAGTACCAAATTATCTAGTGCTCTGGTTAGACCACATGTCAAATCATTCCAAGGAATGGCCGAGGATACATTTGATCATCGCCAGTTTATAGTCCCGGCAGACTAGAGGTATTGGAAGCACCTCTTTTCCCCAGGATATTGCAACAACACAAAGGTAAAATGCCCCCGGAGGATTACTTGGGGACAAGCGGCAGTTTCCGCTTACAAAGGGGATACTAAAGTGTGCCCACTCACTCTTTGTCGAACTGCTGGGCAGATAAATAGATGATATTGTATATTTTTAATGGCAAACAAATCATATCAACAGAACATGTTTATAAAAAATGGCATAACTTAGGCACCTTCTGTTTGATCTCTATCCTGCATATACATAGATCGTCATAAAATCGAATAAGGATACAAAATATACATATATGTTGATCTATGATTAATAATTTGATATGTTACAAACCGAATGACAAGATCATTATACCCCCATCTTTTTCGATGGTGGTTATAAAATCACGCAACAAGTAAAAGAGTTAAAATTAAATTTTATACTTCTTTAAATTGTTATGTACATACATATGTAAGTATTTGTATTATATTTCTATAACATTAGTACTCTGTTATTACACATACATAACGAGTATCCTGTAAATAAAACAGGTGGGTGTCATTAGTATTTTGTATTTTTCTCATTTTGTTATCTCTCTCTAAGTTGCCTTGACAATGAGTAAAATAATTTAAATCAAAATGAAGATAAAGTAATGGCAAATAAAATTTACAATAAACATACAACAAGTTAGAGTGCTATATTCGGCTATGCCGAATCTTAAATACCCTCCACCAGCAAGCTACTTTTTATTGAAACCCATTTAACTATCTAATTTTTAGATAACTTGGCAAAATTTTTGCTTCCTTATTGAGGGTACTAACATTTATGCATATGTCAAACTAATTTTAATTATATTTTAATATAATGATTAACTGTACACAGAACATACTCATTTTGAATTTTATCCGGATATAATCATTTAATTACGAATTAAGTGGTATTAAGTGATTTTCAGAAGTATACCTTATATGGGAACTTAGACAACCTATGGACCGATCCGGAAGATAAAATCCGTAGAATGATTTATATATACAAAATACACATTTATGTCGAATTTTATCCCGATAACTTTGATTGTTAATGTTCATTTGAGTAATTTTCGGAAATGGTCCTTATATGGGAGTTGTGACCAATTATCAACCGATAATGACAAAAAAAAATTCAAGTCGAATTTTACTACAATAGATTTATTAATTAATGAAATATGTGCGTTTAGGTGATTTTTGGAAGTAAACTTTATATGTATAGGAGCTACGACCTTACACAAAACATATTTGTGTCGAATTTTATCAAGATATCTTTATTTGTTAATGAAATATGTGCGTTTAAGTGATTTTTTTGAAGGAGCTATTACCATATATGGAACAATCCGGAAAAAAATTGGTAGAATGATTTATATGCTCACAAAACATATTCAAGTCGTACTTTATCCAAATAGCTTTATTATTCAAAGAAATATGTGCGTTTAAGTGATTTTCGTAAGTGGACCCTCTATGGGAGCCTATACGGAAAAAATTTCGTAGAATGATTCATATAAAGACAAAACATATTTGTGTCGAATTTTACTTTATTTGACAATGAAATATGTATTTTTAAGTGATTTTCGGAAATGGGGTTATATGGGAGCTATGACCAATAATGGACCGATCCATAAAAAATTTGGTGAAATGATTTGAATGTACACAAAATGTATTTTTGTCGAATTTTATCCAAATAGCTTTAGAATTCAATGAGATATATGTGTTTAAGTGATTTTCGGAAGTGGACCTTATATGGGAGCTATGACCAATTATGGGCCTATCCGGAAAAAAAATTAGTGGAATAATTCATATTTATACGAAATATATTTATGTCGAATTTTATCACGATAGCTTTATTTGACAATGAAATATGTATTTTTAAGTGATTTTCGGAAATGGGGTTATATGGGAGCTATGACCAATAATGGACCGATCCGTAACAAAATTAACAAAAATGATTTGTATGTATACAAAACACATTTGTGTCGAATTTTATCCCGATATCTTTATAATTCAATGAAATATATGCGTTTAAGTGATTTTGGGAAGTGGACTTTATATGGGAGCTATGACCAATTATGGACCTATCCGGAAAAAATTTCGTAGAGTGATTTATATTTAGACTAAACATATTTGTGTCGAATTTCATCAAGATAGCTTTATATGACAATGAAATATGAGCTTTTAAATGATTTTCGGAAGGGGGCCTTATATGGGAGCTATGACCAATAATGGACCGATCCGAAAAAAATTTCGTAGAATGATTTGTATGTACACAAAACATGTTTAACTCGAATTTTATCACAATAGCTTTATTCATCAATGAAATATGTGCGTTTAGGTGATTTTCCGAAGTGGACCTTGTATGGGAGCTATGGCCAATTGTGGACCGACTGAGATCTGCGTTGACAGTATGATTTCTGTTCATATTATATTTGCATGTGCAAAATTTTGTGTTGATACCGATATATTTGAGGGAGTTATTAGCGATAAACTAATTTCCGGGAATATATACCTTTGTATGGGGGCTATGGGAAATATTGGATCGATTGTAAAGATTTTCAACATAATTGATCACTGCCATGAAAAAATAATGTGTGACAAAATTCATCGAAATATCTTTGGTAGTTTATGAGAAAACTTCAAAAGAATGATGAAAAAAACGTAATTTTTTTCGAGGTAGTCTGAAATTTTTACTCATAGCTTTTTACGTTGTGAACCGATTTTGCTGATTTTCAATACCAAACTGCTTAGGATAACAATAAATATTTTGGGTGAATTTAGTTGATTTCCTTTGCTTAGTTTTAACGTGAGCGTGTTTTACACAGACAGACAGACAGACAGACAGACAGACAGACGGACAGACGGACATAGCTAAATCGACTCAGAATTTCATAAGGACCCAGAATATATTTACTTTGTTGGGTCTTAGATGAATATTTCTTGGTGTTACACACGAAACGACAAACTTATATATACCCTCTATCACCACTGATGGTGGTGGAGGGTATAAAAAGGTTTTGAGTTACTATTTTATCCCTCTAAAAAAACATAATTGAGTGGAGTAAAAAAATAAGAGAGCAAGTATGTATTTCCATCAAAATATAGACGAAATTGTGAGTTTTATTTTAATTTATATTTATGGATCGTTTTTAAATTCATTGATTTATAAAAAAATTCAAATTAAAACTTAAGTCACTCTAAAAATTTTCATTAGAGCTCAGTCCATGACCCAAAATACCAACAATGACAAAATTCAGCATAAACCTACCAATTTAATAAATAATGTTGACAAAATACCAAACGATCGATTCTTAAAGACCATATACATATGTATAGAACCACCGAAATTCCGAAATTCACTTTAAATTTATGACATACATACATACTTATGTAAGATTTGGCATACCCGAAAGCATTTTACAAACGTTATAGATTAAAGGTCTTATTCACACACATATTTATATCCTACACCACTTTAGTGGGGAGGGTATATTAAGTTTGTGCTGATGTTTGTAACGCACATTAATATTGGTCCTATACCCACCAAACATCGGCCGATCCTCATTAAATTTGGGAAAAGGATATACATATTTTTAAATAACAGTTAGTTTTGTTGAGTTTCATTGCGATACAAATGGTTACAAGTCAATTTTAGACGTTTAAGACATTTTTTGAAGGGGAGTTTGTATGGGGACTAGGGTCAAATAAGGGCCGATCATTACGAAACTCTGCAGTGCCATTTATACTTATACAAAACTTATTTGCGCCAATTTTTAGAGAGATAATAGTATATTTGACGTAATTAGGGCATAAAAAGCCCAAAACGGGAGGTACGGTTGTATGGGGGCTAGGTGAAATAATGGACCGATTTCAACCATTTTCGTTCCTGAGCCAAAAAACATGCTTTGTCCAAATTTCATCAAATTATCTTGAAAATTGCGGCCTGTACCTTGCGCACAACGTTTACATGGACAGCCAGCCAGCCGGACAGACGGACGGACATGTCTTAATCGAATCAAAAAATGATTCTGAATCGATATATACTTATACTTTAAGGTGGGTGTGGGACCAATATTATTGTGTGTTACAAACATCAGCACAAACGTATAATACCCTCCCCACTATAGTGGTGTAGGGTATAATGACACTGCAGATTTTCGTAATGATCGGCCCTTATTTGACCCTAGCCCCCATACAAATTTCTTAAACGTCTAAAATTGACTTGTATTCATTTGTATCGCAATGAAACACAACAAAACTAACTGTTATTTAAAAATATATCCTTTTCCCAAATTTAATAAGGATCGGCCCATGTTTGACCTATACTCTTATATAAAGCCTCATTTAGAAAATTTTGTTTTTTATCAATAAATTGCTTAAATACTTTGGAGTTAAGGTAAAATCTATATATATAAAAGAGTAGCGTTACTGACTGACTGATTCATCATCGCACAGCCCAAACGGCTGAACCTAGAATCATGAAATTTTGACAGTAGATGTGTTTTTGGTTATGTAGATCCACTAAGGAAGGATTTTTGGAAATTTGTACATTTACAGGTAAAAAAACGGGTGAAACAGGTTTTCTTAAGTATCAAACACAATATTAGTGATACAACAATGCACCTGTATCTACTCTTAAAACGAGCAGATGGGTGTCTGGTACTTTTTTGAAATTCGTACTTTTAAGGGGTAAAAATGTGTAACAAAGGTGATTTTGGTACCTTTTTTGGCCCTTTATAACTTTTGAACTAATTAACATAATAAAATTTTTATAAATATTTCCGATACATCTCCCAAAATTATGAGACACCTGTTTCGTACTTTTTTAAAATTCAGTCCTTTTTGGGTGTAAAAGGGAGAAAACTGTATTTATGGTACTTTTTTTAGCACGTTAAGAAAACTTTTTCGGTTTATTGAATTATTCCTATTAAATTACGGACTAACTCTGTAATATTTATTGTAATAAAATTTTGCTATTTCACTGGGGGAAAAAGTACCAAAAAGGAAAAAAAAGAAAATTTAATTCTATTTAAACTCATTGAGCCAATTTTTATAAAATTTAAAAAAAAGTAGTTTATTTACTCACACAAAATAAGCTGTTGGTATATTATTTTGGAATTCGAGTACTAAGACCTATATAGGACCAAATTCGAGTAAATTGTGTGGAACTTTTTGAAAGCACTATTTTTCTGGAACAAATGAATGCAGATTTGAATTCTTTGAGTTTTATCTGTGATATATAGATTTAAATACTGAACATTTTGTAAACTTAATTCTCGAAAAAGTATATTTCTATGCGAAAAGGGGAAAAATTGTACTCTTTATTAGTACTTTCCACTTAGGTAAAATTAATTCCACTTTTGGTACTTTTTCTTTCTTTAAATGATATTCTTTGTATGTTCTTTAATATGAATTCAAAACACATTATTATTAAACATACGGTCCTCATTGAATAAGATTCTTCAAGAGAGAACTTTTTAGTACTTTTTATCTCAAAAATGGTACATACTTTTTTAATTTTCTAGAATATTCAACCTAGGAACATTAATTTTAACATACATGGTTTTGACTGAATAATATTCTGTAAGTGGGAACTATTTGGTACTTTTCTATTCTTCAAATGGTACCTTTTAGATTCTTTATAAGAGAATGAGAATTTATTGAAAGATATTTTACTACTTTAGTTTTTCCGATGGTACTTTTTGATATTTTTTCGATATTGAACACAGGTATTGAAAATAAAATTTAAAATGTGGATCAGAATCTACTGAAAGGGACTTTTGGTACTTTTTCATTCATTAAAATTATATTTTTTGAATTGTATATAATATATAACACAGAAACATAAAATTTTTGATTAAATGATAATCTATTAGAGGTATTTTATAGTACTTTTTTTCAAATAGTACTTTCGAAATTTTCTATAATGTGGAAGCTAAATGAATGAAACTAAAAATACAAGCTTCTTACTGAATGCGAATTTAATCAAGTGATATTGAACGTATAAAACTGAAACATTAAAAAAATGTTTGATAAATTTTAATTTTCTATAAAAGTAAATAAAAATTTGTATGTATTTAATTTAAGTTAGGGTAGCGAAGCACCCAGGGTATGCTAGTTATACATAAAAGTTTCTTTATGAAAAATAAAAATTTCAAAAATATACTCATGGTGTAGGGTCGGCCATGCCAGACTATACTTTCCTACTTGTTTTATTTTATAAAAGATTTATAAATCAAATTTGTTATTTATTTTATATCCACCACCATCAGTGGTAATAGAGGGTATATAGATATTAGTTTGTCATTCCGTTTGTAATCCCAAGAAATATTCATCTGAGACCAACAAAGTATGTACATACATTCCGAGTTCTTGTCAAATTCCGAGTCGATTTAGCCATATCCGTCTGTCTGTGTAAAACACGCTCACATGAAAACTAAACAGAAGATTGCAGACCTTAGATTGGAAATTTCGATTATATACATAAACGTCAATATAGTCCTCAAATTTTAAAACAATCGGTTTAGTGGTCGACGCCATCTGCCGGGCAAATTTAAATTTTTACAGGAACACTTCTCACGATTCCTGAAACATATTTGACATTTTGTAATATTAGGTGCCGTAGTTCCTAAGTTTATCGATTTCCAACAAACATTACTCTTTTAGTTATAAAGATTGTCAGCAAAATCGATTCACAACGTTAAAAATTATGAGTAAAAATTTCAGACTACCTCGAAAAAAATGACTAACGAAGATTATTTAATGAATTCTGCCACACGTTATTTATTTTGCCCAGGAATCAATTATGTTTAAACTCAAAACAATCGGTCCAAAATTTCCCACAGCCCCATTCAAATATACATTTAACTACCATTTTGAAGCAAGTTATAAGCGTTAAAGTCATTTTCTGAAGGGGAGCTTATATAGGGGGTAAAGTCAATTATGGACCGATGTAGAGAGATTTATGTTCCTCTAAAACTTGTTTATGCTGCCTTTCGTTGATTTACTGCAATTTTGAAGCAAGTTATAAGCTATAAAGTAATTTTCTGAGGGAAACCTTCTATGGGGGGTAGGGTCAATAATTGGCCATCTCCATAAAATTTTTCAGAGCGATTTTAATTCCCTTAAAATTTGTTTATGTTTCGTTGCATTGCTATTATTTTGAAGCAAGTTATGACCGTTATAGTCGTTTTCTTAGAGGGACCTTATATGGAGGGTAGAGTCAATTATGGACCGATCCTCATAAAATTTAGTCGGGAGATTTTGGCTCATATAAAACTTATTTATGTCGAATTTTATTTTTAAAGCAGATATACCCGTTAAAGCTGTTTTTCGGGGACCCACTTGTATGCGGGCTATCCAAAAACTTGGACCGATATTGCCCATTTTCAATACCAAACAAAACTATAGAGAATATTGTGGCCTCCGGTCGGTTAGGTGTCCTCCGGTAGGTTAGTGTTCTAGTCTGGTAGACCGGAGGTGGTGGGTTCGATTCCCACCTGAGGCACTGGTTAAGGAGCGCACAACAGGCCTGATAGAGGCCTAGGTGTATTTCTTCGGATTTGATGTATATACATCCTCCTTTCAAACTAACTAACTAACTAGAGAATATTTGTGGAAAATTTCAACCCTCTAGCTTATTCCGTTCGGACTCTATCGTGCTTTCAACAGACATACGGTCGGACATGGTTATATCGTCTTAGAATTTAATATGAACCCAAAATATATATACTTTTTTTGTCATAAAAAAAATATTAGTATAATATTCGACATAAATACCTATGTTTTGTGTACTTATACATATGTATATTAATCTGCAAAATATTTTTCGGATCGATCCACAATTGGCCAAATTTTTAACCTCTTGTTTTGAGGTTGGTCAAAATTAATCCCTGGGCAAAAAAAAAAATAACGTGTGACAAAATTCATCGAATTTTCTTTGGTACATTCTAAGAAAACTACTCGAGAATTAGGAAAAAACGTAATTTTGTTCGAGGTAGTCTGAAACTTTGCTCATAAAGGGTAGGGTAAAACCCTAGTGATTTGTAAACAAGTATGTTAAGTTCTTGCCTCCAATGTAATCTCCGTGTTAAAATAATAAGCTAAAATTCTAATGAGGAAGTGGTGAAAAACTTTTTTTTTAGTTTTTAACTCATTACTTTTTAATGTAAGTTTATGCTGGATTATGCAGCCATTTTTAAAATTTCAAAAAAGTACAATCACTATGGCATACATTAACGTTGGAAACTTAGAAAATTTATGTTGGTTGTACATATATATTGGAGCTTGTTGAAGCAGTAGTCTGATTCCATTTAAATTTAGTAGAAATATTTTCCTGACGAATATGTTCACTAATTTTATTGAAATTATATTCATAATTATGACCTGTGACCTTTTGTAGGGTATAATAATTGGTTTTTTGTAATAGGATTTATATGTGGGCGAGGGTAAAAATTAGACCGATCCTTATAAAATTTATTTTTGGGATTTAAGTTCTTTATAAAAGTTATTTGTTCCGAATTTCATTGTGATACTAGTGTTTATTAGTGAATTTTGGCCATCAAGTAATTTTCTGGAGGGGAATTTGTGTGGCGGCTAGGGTCAAATGAGGCCCGATCATTACGAAAATCTGTAGTGTTATTACTGCTAATATAAAACTTAGTTGTGCCGATTTTGTGATAGATTTTTTTAGTATTATATTTGACGTAGTTATGAGCTAAAAGTCACAAATCGGAAGGTAAGGTTGTATGGGGGCTAGGGCAAAAATTGGGCCAATCCTTATAAAATTTATTGGTGACATTTATGTTTATGTAAAAGTTATTTTGCCGAATTTCACAGTGATACTAATGTTTATTAGTCAAGTAATTTTCCGAATGGGACTTTGTATGGCAGCTAGGGTCAAATGAGACCCGATCACTACGAAAATTAATTATTAATATATAAAACTTAGATGTGACGATTTTTAGAAAGATGGTATTATATTTGACGTAGTTACGAGTTAAAAGTCACAAATCGGAAGGTCCGGTTGTATGGAGGCTAGGGCAAAACTGTGCCAATCCTTATAAAATTTAATGTCGGGATTTATGTTTATATAAAATTTTTTATGGCAAATTTCATCGTGATACTAGTGTTTATAAGTGAATTGTTGTCAGTCAAGTCATTTTCTGATGGAGACTTTGTATGGGGGCTATTGTCAAATAATGCCCGATCAAATTATCTTCAAAATTGCGACACAAGTGCGCACAAGTTTTACATGGACACACAGTGATTCTGAGCCGATTAAGGTGGATGTAGGACCAATATTTTTGGGTGTTACAAACGTCAGCACAAATGCATAATACCTTCTCCACTGTAGGGTATAATTAACGTGAAAGCTCTATCCGTCTATCAACAAAAAAGTATTATATAAACCAGGCTTGAGGGTTAATGATTACATTATATTACTTCAAATATAATTGTAATTGCAGTTTTGACAATTACAATTATTTGTAATTGTAGTTAAAGTTTTGCCAATTACTTACTTATAATTGATCATTTTACAAGTAATTGTAATTGAAGCCAAAACTGTGAAAAAAACAGAAATTCTCATCATTGAATTTTTAATGAGCATATATTGTTGTTTACACATTCTTAAGGTAAATTATTAAATAAAGGAAAACAAATATTTTCGCTTTTATTAAACTAATAATACTGGTCTGCACTGAAATCCTGTTATAGAACTTAAGATATTGTCACAATGAATCTACTCCTGCTTTCGATTTTTTGTACCCCCCACCATTATCAGTGGTGATAGGTGGTATATATAAGTTTGTCATTCCGTGTGTAACAGCAAGAAATATTCATCTGAGACCCAACAAAGTATATATATTCCGGGTCCTTTTCAAATTTAGAGTCGATTTAGCAATGTCCGTCTGTCTGTCTGCCTAAAACACGCTCACGTTAATACTAAGCAAAATAAATCAACCAAATTCACCAAAAATATTCATTGTTATCCTAAGCAGTTTGGTATTAAAAATCAGCAAAATCGGTTCACAACGTTAAAAGTTATGAGTAAAAATTTCAGACTATCTCGAAAAAATTACGGGTTTTTTTTTCGTAATTCTTAAGTCGTTTTCTCAGAAACTATAAAAGATAATTCGATGAATTTTGTCACACATTATTTTTTTTTACCCAGGGATTAATTATGTTGAAAATCAAAATAATTGATCCTAAATTTCCCATAGCCCCCATACAAAAGTATATGTATATTCCCAGAAATTAGTTTATTATTAATAACTCCCTCAAATATATCGGTATCAACTAGGGATGCCAAACGGGACTGGCTTTTAAAAATCCCAGGATTTTGAAAATTGCAATCCCGGGATATTTCGGGATCCCGGGATTTTACGGGATTTCAGGATTACATGAATTTAATTATTTTATATATGAAAATCTTAAAATCATCATATTTGTAAAGAAAATTGTTTAATTTTGTGGAAATTTAGCAGACAGAAGATATATTTAAATTAAAATAATCCAATTAATTCCAAATTTGCAGTCCAAATAGAATGAGTCTTCTAACTCGTGTTTTCAGCTTACAGACACAGAATGTGTATACTTTTTGGGTCGGTCTACGACCAACATTTCGATGTGTTAACAAGTAAGAAGTTATAGTTGGGCGAAGCCTACCATATGATACCCAACACCAGCTATAAAAATAAAATGTGATTTATTGTTCATAATAAAGCATCTAAGTTGAATTGTACCTTGTCTCAGATATACTTTAGCAATTTTTTGTTGAATAAAATTGTGTACATTTAAGTCATATTTCGAAGGGGGCTTTGTATAGGAGCTAGGATCAAATGGGTCATGAAGGCTAGTATAGAACTTGGCTTTGCAGCTTTTTGTCGAGATACGAGTATATTGAACATAATTATGAACTTAAAAGCTCTATTCGGGGGTTCAGTTGTATGAGGGCTAGGTCGAATATTGGACCGATGTTACCCATTTTCAATAGGATCCGTCTCTAGTACAATAGAAGATCATGCAAAATTTCATTGAATTATCTTCAAAATTGCTGTAGTTTGATTACAAGGTTTACACGGACAGACGGACGGACATACCTAAATCGACTCGGAAAATGATTGGTATACTTTAAGGTAGGACCAATATTATTGTGCGTAACAAACATCAGCACAAACCCAATATACCCTCCCCACTAAAGTGGTGTAGGGTATAAAAACGAAGTGAATATATAAATTTATATGTGCTATGTGTATCACTTTAAAAAATAAAAGGTTAAAATATGTATAAAATTAGCTCTGCGGAATTTAGTTTTGCATGAGTCGAAAATAAAATAAGATTGTAATTTTCAAATTAATGAAAATTATGGCTCAAAAAAAGAAAATAAAAACAGTTTTTGAAACAAATCCCGGGATTTATTTTGAAAAATCCCGGGTTTCGGGATATCCTAATCCCGAAAAACCCCGGGATTTTCGGGATCGGGGTTTCGGGATTGGCATCCCTAGTATCAACTCAAAATTTTGTACATACAAATATAATATGAACAGAAATCATACTACCAACGTAGATCTCAGTCGGTCCCCAATTGGCCATATCTCTCATATAAGATCCACTGCCGAAAATCACATAAACGCACAAATTAAGCTATTGTGATAAAATTCGAGTTAAATATGTTTTGTGTACATACAAATCATTCTACGAAATTTTTTACGGATCGGTCCATTATTGGTCATAGCTCCCATATAAGACCCACTTCCGAAAATCACTTAAAAGCACATATTTCATTGTCAAATAAAGCTATCTTAATAAAATTCGACACAAATATGTTTTGTCTAAATATAAATCACTCTATGAAATTTTTTCCATATAGGCCCACAATTGGTCATAGCTCTCATATAAGGTGCGCTTCCGAAAATCACTTAAACGCATATATTTCATTGAATTCTCAAGCTATAGAGATAAAATTCAACTTGAATATGTTTTGTATACATACAAATCATTCTACCAAATATTTTACGGATCGGTACACTATTGGTCATAGCTTCCATATAAGGCCCACTTCCGAAAATCACTTAAAAGCATATATTTCATTGTCAAATAAAGCTATCTTGATAAAATTCGACACAAATATGTTTTTTCTTAATATGAATCACTCTACGAAATTTTATCCAGATGGGCCCATAATTGGTCATAGCTCCCATATAAGGTCCACTTCCGAAAATCACTTAAACGCATATATTTCATTGAATTCTAAAGCTATAGGGATAAAATTCGACTTGAATATGTTTTCTGTAAATATAAATCATACTACCACATTTTTCTCGTATCGGTCCATTATTGGTCATAGCTACCATAGCCCATTTCCGAAAATTACTTAATCGTACATATTTCATTGTCAAATAAAGTTATCTTGATAAAATTCGACACAAATATGTTTTTTTTTATATGAATCACGAAATTTTTTCCGGATAGGCTTCCGTATAAGGTCCACTTGCGAAAATCACTTAGACGCATATATTTCTTTGAATAATAAAGCTATCGGGATAAAGTACGACTTGAATATGTTTTGTGAGCATATAAATATTTCTACCAAATTCTTTCCTGATCGGTCCATATTTTGAAATAGCTCCTACATAAGGTCCACTTCAAAAAATCACTTAAACGCACATATTTCATTATCAAATAAAGACATTTTGAAAAAATTCGACACAAATATGTTTCGTGTACATATATATTACCGGATAGGCCTGTAATTAGTCATACCTCCTATATAAAGTCCACTTCCGAAAATCACCTAAACACACATATTTCATTAATTAATAAATCTATTGGAGTAAAATTCGACTTGATTTTTTTTATATAAATCATTATACGAAATTTTTTCCTTATCGGTCCTTAATTGGTCACAACTCCCATATAAGGACCATTTCCGAAAATTACTTAAATGCACACTGATAACCAAAGTTATCGGGATAAAATTCGACATAAATGTGTACTTTGTATATATAAATCATTCTACGGAAATTTTTCCAGATCGGTCCGTAAGTTGTCTTAACTCCCATAAAAGGTTAACTTCTGAAAATCACATAATTCGTTATTAAATGATTATATCGGGATAAAATTCGACATGATTATGTTCTGTGTATAGATAAATCATTCTGTTAAAATGGACCTAGTCAAAATTAGTTCGACATATGTACATATAAATGTTATTATCCTCAATACGGAAACAAAAATTTTGTCAAGTTATCTAAAAATTATGTAATTAAATGGGTTTTAATAAAAAGTAACTTGCTGGTGGAGGGTATTTAGCACTCTAACTTGTTTTCTATCACATCACAATATCTGGTAATTCATTCTCAAAAATTTTTTCAAGTAATATTTTTTTAACAAACTTTTAATAGTAATTGTAATTAAAATATTTGAAAGTATAAGACTACTCATTTTTAAGACCATGGTAGCTACTTCTGACAGTTATAGGCGTTTTAAGTTCAAAAATTATGAAAAGTTAAATTTTTTTTAACATTTGCATAATATTTGTGAAGCCTATGAGATATTTGTTCAATATGTACAGTCAATGAAAATATATTTTATATTTAGTCCATGAATGATCAACCAAAAAAATAGTTAAAGGACTGCTCTCTGCATATCGGCATTTTAAATAAAATACATATGTTACTTAACTTAAATTTTTGGACACACACTTGTAAGGGTATGGTTTGTTTGGTATTGAAAATGGGAAATATCGGTGCACCTTTTCTAATAGCCACCATACAATTGGACCCTTGAAAAATAGTTTTAAAGGGCATGTCTGTTTTAAAAATACGAGTATAGCGATGAAATTCGACAAAAATAAGTTCCATATAAGCCAAAACTCTCTATCAAATTTTATGGGATCAGTCCATAATTGACCATCCATTACTGACACAAAATAGCAAGTACAGCGATGAAATTCGACATGAACAATATTTGTATGAACAACAAGTAAGAAAGTATAGTCGGGCGTGGCCGACCATATGGTACCCTACACCAGTTATGAATATATAAATGTGATTTATTTTTCATAATAAAGCATTTATCTTCAATATTCCCTTGTTCCGATACATTTAAGCAATTTATGGATGAAAAACTAATTTTCTGAAAGAGGCTTTATATGGGGGCTAGGGGCAAATATGGACCAAGCCCGATAAAATTTTGTGAATATATTAATATTTACATAATATTTTATTGTGCTGAATTTCATCGCGATATTTGTGTTTATAAGTTAATTTCGGACATTCAAGTAATTTTCTGAAGGGGACTTTGTATGGGAGCTAGGGTCAAATGTTGCCCGATCTTTATGAAATCTGGCAAGGTCATCAAGACTTCTATAAAACTTAGTTGTGCCGTATTTCATCGATATATCTGTATATTTAACATAATTATAAGCTCAGAAGACCCTTTTCGGGGGGTTCTGTTCTATGGGGGCTAGGTGAAATAATGGACCGATTTTTAAAAATTAATATTTTTAATTTGGAAGAACACGGTCCATACTTAAGCCCTCATTAAAGGCCCTCTTCCAAATATTATTTACCCTAATGTTCATATTAATATCGATATATGATGATAAAATTCAACATAGATGTAATAAGTTTTAAAATTTTTTCGATAAAAACAAAAGCATCGGCTCGTAAATATCAAAGTTTATTTATAAGGAATCATTCCTTTTCGGCAATGATTTGATGGTGGGTATATAAGATTCGGCATGGCCGAATATAACACTCATACTTGTTTTGTTTTTTTTTACAAAACTACTTACTTAACTTCTTAACTTAACTTATTAGCAAGCTAACGTGGTAAGAACTTATTTAACTGCCGATTTGTAAGCGAGAGTCATCAACGTGTTAAAATAATGACTTAAACGGCTATTGTTTAAGTAAATTTTAACTTATTTGGTAATAAAGTTTTGTCTGGGCATTTATTACTCTTTGGGAACTATGAACATAACCAGCAATAGTTTACAGAATAGTACCACCGATGTACAATTGAGTGACAAAGAATTTTTACTTCCTCTGTTAAAAAAAATTCAAAATTGTTTGAATTAATGCTAGGGAGTTGAAGTCTGAATATTTTCGTTTGAGGCAGTACTTAAAGTATTGCCAACTAATTTGAAGGTGTTAAATATGTAAAATCGTCGAAGTGTCTGTAGAATTATCCAGTTTAATGAAACAACAACAATTTTTGGGAGTATTTCAATAAAAAGTCGTATAAACAAAATCTTAAGCTATATAAATTTATTTAAAATTAATAAATTCACTGACATTGCCAATTTTAATTAATAATGACAAAATTTGTTATTAATGTTTAAATAAACCATGATGAATAATAGAATAAATGCTAAAAATTACTCACACGATTTTTTGTAGGTTGATACCTATGTTGTTTTCAATTATCAGCAACATGGCTTGAGGGGTCGAGCAACCACGATGATATTACAGTAAAATGTTTAGTAAGTTTAACTTAAATTCTTTTAATTAATTTAATTTGTATTTAATTCACATTTGGATAAATTTCAATTTCATTTAATTCAAACTTTGTTTAATTTAAATTTCATTTAATTTAATCTCAATTTCATTTAATTCCAATTTTATTCAATAATAATTTTAAAATTAAAAGATTTTTTTTCTACTTTAATTTTAATTTTTTTCTTTAAATTTAAATTTATTTTGTATTGAGATTTCTTGAATCAAATTCACTCAATTTCCTTTAGTTTTAATAAACGAATTTATTTCGATTTTGTTTTATTTTATTTTATAATTCACTTTAATTTTAGTTTCTTTTCATATAAATTTGTTTCTAATTTTAATTAGTATCTCAAAATTCTGTATTTAAAAAGTGAAGGTCTTGCTGCAGTAGCATGATAAACCATTCGATATTGAAAACTGATTTAATGTGCTAATTGCATATATATTATATATATTACTAATTTCCCAGATGTATGTATTTTTTTATTTAGTTCATAAGAAATGTAACATATGTAGATCACATGAATGTCAAAGCTGTTCGTACAAAATTTAAGGATGCAATGTCCCTATTGGTAGTTCGCCTATTTTTTGTCCTTAACATTCATGTTAAAACTAAAGTGGCTATTCCGGCAATTTTATTGATGAAATCTTTATAAAATTTTGAACCGATTGTAATAATTTCAATCCATGTTAATTAATCCCTACAGAATTATTGAAGCTTTGGATCTAGCAGATATCTGCCTTCTGAAAACTGATTTAAACATACAAACGGACATGGCTAAATCGACTCATCTATCTATAAGGACCCGGAGATAAAAAATAGCTAAAATCTTTCAAAAAGCTTAACATGGTTTTAAAATTAGCGAAATGCTTAAACTCTTTCTATTAAACAATACACCAATATTAAACAAAAGGTCATTAAAAGTATAATTTAAAAAAATATATAAAGCGTCCATAATTGACCCTACCCCCTATATATGGTCCTCTCCAAAAAAAAAAAAATACTTTAACGCCCAATACTTGCTTAAAAATACGAGTCTACAGCTGAATTTCGATTTTCTTACAATTCGAATTTCTTACGAGCAAAAATCTATCTACTGAATTTTATGAGAATCGCTCCATAATTTACCCAACCCTCCGTATAACGTCCCCTTCAGAAAATTACTTTAACTGCCTTAGTAATAAGAGCATAGCGATGAAATTATATAATTACGACATAAGTAAGTTTCTTATGAGTTAAACTCCCTCTACCAACTTTTATGAGCATCGGTCCACAATTGACTCTACTCCCCATATAAGTTCTTAGAAATTGACTTTAACGCTCACTACTGGCTTGAAAATACGTGTATAGCGCTGAAATTCGGCATAAGTAAGTTTATTACGAGCACAAATCTCTCTAACTATTTTTATGAGAATCGGTCCATAATTGACCCTACCCCCTATACATATAAGGCCACCTTCAGAAAATGACTTTAACGCACATTAATGGCTTAAAAATGCGAGTACAGGTATGAAATTCGATATACAGAAGTAAGTTTCTTACAAGCCAAAATCTCTCTATCGAATTTTATAATTGACCCCGATTGACCGATTGACCATATATGTTCATGGTTAAAAGTTGGTCAAAAATATTTTGGTTTTAAACATAAATATTTTGTTAATCCGAAAGAGATGTGTCCATAATTGACTAAAGTCCTGTTTCAAATATCAACCTAATGTTTAGAGGGAAGCACTCCATTTACGGCATACGGTTTGATGGTAGGTATATAAGATTCGGCGTGGTCGAATATAACAATCTTACTTGTTCGGTTTTTGTTAAAATTTTGCTACTAAATAAATATTAATGTTTTGTTGTAAAAGAAATCGTAATGTAAGTGGAAAATACATTTCAGAAAGATATAAAACATAGTAATTGGTTGACAATTTAAAAAGTTATTAAAAATTTCCCAGGCCATTTGCGTGTCTCACAGCATATTTATTATAGGTTTTTATTTTTCATTTTATGTTGCACCGCGATACAATTTCACATTTATTTTTGGACTTAAATGATACGATATGTACAATGTACATGATACTAGAGGTCAGTTTTCAGCGTTTTCACTTTTTAAACCTACCATCAAAGAGATGGGTGTATATTGATTTTGTCATTCCGTTTATAACACATCGAAATATAGACCCTTATTAAATTCTAAGACGATTTAGCCATGTCTTTCTGTCTGTTGCAAGCACGATAGAGTCCGAACGGAATAAGCTAGAGGATTGAAATTAGGTTTGTTTGGTATTGAAAATGGATAATATCGGATAGGCCCCATTCAAGTGGACCGCCGAAGAACAGCTTTAACGGGCATAACTGTTTTAAAAGCACGAGTATAGCGATGAAATTCGTTACAAATAAGTTTCATATGATCCAAAATCTCCTACCAAATTTTATGAGGATCGGCCTACAATTGACCCTATCCCCATATAAGGTCCCCTTCAGAAAATGACTTTAACGCTCGTTACTGGCCTAAAAATACGAGAATAGTGATTAAATTCGACACACATAAGTTACAATTGAACCACAATCTCTCTATCAAGTTGTATGTGGATCGGTGCATAATTAACCCTACCCCCATATAAGGCCCTCTTCAGAAAATGAGCTTTAAGCTCATTACTGGCTTAGATATACGAGAAAAGCGATGAAATTCGACACACATATGTTTTATATGAGTTAAAATCTCTCTACCAAATTTATTGAGGATCGGTCCATAAGAAAATTACTTTAACGATCATTGCTGTCTTAAAAATACTTGAACAATTATAAATTTGATATAAGAAACATTTATAGGAATGAAAATCTTCCTGCCGAATTTCATACGGAAAGTGATTGTTGTATAGTTATTATGATTATACTTGAATTTACTAAACAATGTTTTACAGTGTATATTAAACATCTATAATGGCTATACGAATCACCCTGTTATATATTATAGCATATTGCACTTGTTATAAATTATATTAAAAGAATTCAATTCTATTAAACCTCTTAAACGTGAAAGACGTGTTTTAATAAATTCAAATATAAATTATAAAACATGGTGTCAGAAGTGGTTTCTGATATTTAATTATCAATTTAAAATATTTAAATAGAAGAATAAAGATTTGGAAAAATGTCCCAAGAAGATAAAAAACAAACAACTAATCAATTGTTTGCTGCAACATTGCAACCAATGAATTTAAAAGCACCTAACTTGGCCAAAGAATGGAAAATGTGGCACACACAATTCAAAATCTTTTTGAGGGCGTCTGACCTGGAGTCACAAACTGATAAAAGAAAGGTTGCGTTAATGTTACATTATTTGGGCAGTAAATCATTAGAAATTTTTAACTCTTTCGATTTTGATATCGACACTGTTAAATACGAAGACTTGGTAAACAAAATGGCGGCATTTTTTATTCCTCGAATAAATATTGTAATGGAGAGGCACAAATTTTTTACGTATAAACAACAAGAAGAGCAAACTGTGGATGAATTTGTAACTATTCTAAAAAATCATAGCTTAAACTGTGAGTTTAAAGATTTACGAGAAGCATTAATTCGTGACATTTTCATATGTGGATTGGCGCCGAAATTGTCTAATGTCCGTGAAAGACTTCTAACCGAAGGTGATATTTCTCTAGAAAGAGCAGTCTCTATTGCAAACACCATGGTCATGGCTAAAGAAAATGCTTCGATACTGCAACAAGATGCAAATGCAGAAGGTATTATAAATGTCGTCACGAGAAAAAACTTCAAAATGCAGTACCCACAACAGAAATATAATATTGGTAACAACAGAGCTAATAATAATTATAATGGCAGTAACAACAACTATAGCAGCAAAAATTTTAAAAATTGTATGAAGTGTGGACAAACTCACAACGTAAAATGCCCAGCAGAAGGGGCTAGGTGTTATGAATGCGGTAAGATGAACCATTTTGCTAAAATGTGTTTTCAAAGGAAGAAAGTGGTCAAGCAAATGACTACCGATGGCGACGAGGATGGCGAGAGAGGGGACGAAGAAGAGGAAGAAGATCTTTTTGTTGGGGCCGTTACCAAAGAAGACAAAGTTATAAAAGAATGGAGTGTTGAGGTAAAAATAAATGAACAAAAAATTGTTTGCCAAATAGATACAGGAGCACAGGCGAATATATTATCAACAGAGACAGCAGATTTTTTAAATATTAGAAATTCATTGAAACCTTCCAGAATTAGAATTTGTACATTCAGCGGAGAAAAGGTTCCGGTATTAGGGATTGCTGATTTGGAAGTTAACTACAAGAACCAATTCTTCTTAGTTAAGTTTTTTATTGTTAATATACAATGTAAGAATATTATAGGTATTGAAACTGCTGTATATATGAATTTAATTAGGCAAGTTAATAATATTTCAATAAATGGAGTAATGGAGAAGTATTCGGATGTGTTTAGTGGGCTAGGGTGTTTGCAGAATGGGTGTGATTTTATGCTTAGGGATGACATTGTGCCGGTTGTGGAGGCACCTCGTAGGATACCATTTAAATTGCTTGATAGTTTGAAAAAGGAATTAGACAGGATGGTGAGTTTAAAGGTTATTGTTCCTGAGCATGAACCGACTGAGTGGGTCAATTCAGTGGTTCTTGTCACAAAGCCAAATGGCAATTTAAGAATTTGTTTAGATCCCAGGAATTTAAATAAAGCAATTCTAAGACCACACTATCCATTTCCAAATATTGAGGAATGCAAGGCAAAGCTAAATGGCTCTTTGTACTTTTCAACATTAGATGCTAATAGTGGATTTTGGATGGTTCCATTGGGTGAAAAATCCTCCAAACTTTGTACGTTTAATACACCATTTGGTCGTTTTCGATATTTAAGACTACCTTTCGGCATTAATGCGGCTCCGGAAATTTTCCACGCGGAAATGGTCAAACTCTTCGGAGATATTCCAGGAATTATTATTTATATTGATGATTTTCTGATTTTTTCATCTAGTATGGAAGAGCACATGAGGATTTTAGAGCAAGTGCTTCATAGGGCAAGGATAGTAGGTCTGAAGTTTAATAAGGCCAAGTGCAATTTTTTCAGAACGGAGATAAAATTTTTGGGACATATTTTTGATAGATCAGGGGTAAGCGCTGATGAGGACAAGATAGAGGCCATTATTAGAATGCCGAGACCAGGAAACGTAAAGGATTTACAGAGATTTTTAGGGATGATAAACTACTTGGGTTCATTTATAGAAAATTTGTCTCTGAAAAAATAGAAATCTAAGGGAACTATTAAAGAATGATGTCAAATGGCATTGGACTAGGGTACATGATGCAGAGTTTGATAATTTAAAGAAGGAAATTACAACGGCACCAGTCCTAACTTATTTCGATCAGACGAAGCAAATAATATTGTCCGTGGATGCTTCGAATTTTGCATTGGGTGCAGCAATAATGCATGGGAAAAATCCCATTGCTTACGCATCTGTTTCCTTGACAGAGACTCAAAAAAGTTATGCACAAATAGAAAAGGAACTATTAGCCATTCTTTTCGGCTGTACAAAGTTCCACCAATATGTTTATGGTTCTAGGGTTGTTGTGGAGACTGATCACAAACCGTTAGTTGCGCTGTTTGATAGGCCTCTACATAAGATTCCTCCAAGACTGCAGCGATTTATGTTACGTTTACAGTGTTACGATATCTCTATAGTCTATAAGCCAGGACGGGATTTAAAGATAGCGGACACACTTTCTAGAGCACCGTTGGGTCATACGACATTGTCTGAAGTGGATAAGGAGATAACTTTGCATTGTAATTTTGTTTCATCTAATTTGGATATTCCATTTGCAGAAATTGATATGGTAAGAGAACATAGTGCTAGGGACGAGATTTTTTTAAAGATTATGTCTTATTTAAAGAATGGGTGGCCAAGGAATCGAAGGGATGTTGAGCAAGATGTAGCACCTTATTATAGGATAAAGGACGAAATGAGTGTGTTGAAGGGTGTTTTAATGAAAAACCATCAAATAATGATTCCGAAGAGCCTTCGAAAGATAGTTTTAAATAGAATCCATGAAGGGCACATGGGTGTTCAAAGATGCCAAAATTTAGCAAGACAATCTGTTTACTGGCCGAATATATACAATGACATTGATAATGTTGTATCAAATTGTGAAGTTTGTTTGAGACACCAGAACTCCAACACTAGGCCAGAGCTGATGCCACATGAGGTTGTAAATATACCCTGGTATAAAGTTGGGTGTGATCTTTTTGAGCTTCGAGGGAAAACGTATCTTCTAGTAGTTGATTATTATTCAAAGTTTGTTGAAATTGAATTGCTAAATGCAGGTTACAGTGCTCCTCATGTAATATGTAAATTAAAATCAATATTTTCAAGGCATGGTATTCCATACATTTTCATGTCCGACAATGGACCACCTTTTAATTCTAAAGAATTTGAACATTTTTGCAAAGACTGGGGAATGGATCATGTTACTTCAAGTCCGTATTTGGCGAGATCAAATGGTCTGGCTGAAAGGACAGTTCAGACAGTGAAGAGATTTCTTATTAAATCTTTGGAAAGCAAATCTGATCCTTATATTGCATTATTACACTATCGGACAACACCTAAGGGTGATCTTCCAAGTCCTTCCGAATTATTAATGTCACGCTCATTACGTACCCGAGTACCTGTCATGATGGATAACCTTAAACCAAAGTTAGTTGATATTGAGAAGTACAAAGAACGTGTTAAATCGAAATTGGTCAAATGTTCTGAATATTATAATAGGAAATCGAAAAAATATGAATTGGTTAATGAGGGGGATAAGATCTTATTTAAAAAGACGCCTACCGGCATTTGGTTGAATGGTGAAGTAGTGGAAGTGTGCAGGGAACCTAGATCGTACGTGGTTTTGGATGGAAATGGTTCGTTTTTTAGAAGAAGTTTGGAACATATTAGGAAATCGCCTGGGGATAATTCACTTATTAATAATGGTGATTGTGACCATGGGGCTGATTGTCAAAAAGAGGATAATGAAAATGGGGAGGAGGTAGTAAAAGGGAACTTAGGCACTGATTCTCAAGAAGGACTGTATGTGACACAGAAAGGTCGAATTATTAGGAAACCAAGGAAACTTGATTTGTAATGTATCAAACTTGCTTGAATTATTATAATTTTGAAATTTGTTATTTTGTAAAATTGTATTATTAAGATTTTTTGTATTTTATATTATTTGTAAAGGGAGATGTTGTATAGTTATTATGATTATACTTGAATTTACTAAACAATGTTTTACAGTGTATATTAAACATCTATAATGGCTATACGAATCACCCTGTTATATATTATAGCATATTGCACTTGTTATAAATTATATTAAAAGAATTCAATTCTATTAAACCTCTTAAACGTGAAAGACGTGTTTTAATAAATTCAAATATAAATTATAAAACAGTGATATTCGATGTAAAGATGTTTTATATGAACCAAAATCGGTCTAAAAAAAATTATGAAAAAACGGTCAATAATAAACCCTAGCTCTCATATAAAGCTCTCTTCAGTTAATTTAATGTGTAATATCACCCTGATGTTTATAGGGAAGCATTCCTTTTACGTCATGCGGTTTGATGGTGGGTATATGAGATTCGGCACAGCCGAATATATGTAACACTCTCAGTTGTTTTCCATTTTATGTTGCACCGTGATACATATGTACATGATACTAGAGGTCATATACATACATATGTATAGTAAAACTGCGCACAGTGGTATAGGCAAAAAAAGAGGGAAATAATTCGGTAACTTCAAACGGTTAATCCGATTTTAATGAAATTTGGTATGCACAAAGAGGAGGTGTTGTCGAGTTTAGGTTTTGAATCTGGACCTTATAGGCCAACCAGGGGCCCGGCGGGGGGTCCTCAAATTAGGACACCTCGGCTATGTTAAATTTTTAAAACGATCCTATTTCTTCATTTGAGTTCCGATTTAAGTAAAAAGTAAGCAGTAAATTATCTCTTATAGTTTAGGAGATATTAGCATTTGAAAATTAAAATTTTAAATTTTCTAAAAGATGTTTAGTTTTCCCTAATTAATTTGTTACTTAAAAAACATTAGGTAGGCATGTTATATATCAATGGAAAGGTAATTTTGTCTATTTTTCAAAAATGTGTATAATTTTTTAAAAAATTCGCGGAATACTTTTTAAAAAAAAAAAATTAAAAAATGTTTTTTATTCAGTTTTTGCGAAGATACAAATTTTTCAAATTGCAATAAAAATTTTATTTATGAATATTTTTTGATGAAATTTTACAGTTAGATAGATTTTTTTACTCAAAATCAAAAATTAAATAAAAATTTCGAATTTTCTTATTAGAAATCCCGGAATTCTCAAAAAAGTTTTAAAAAATCCCAAAAATGGGATTTTTTGGTTTTTTGCCTATTATATCCATACCAGGGGCGGGGTTATCGAAACCCGTTACAAAATGATTAAGAACATATTGGGTCATATAAAACAGGTCACTATAATTTGATATCGACTATGCGACTTGAGAATTTTTGCTCAAAATTGAATTTTCCATAAAAAATAGGGTTTTTTTGGATGGACCTGGTCCCCTCGGTATCAAAAATTTTTAGGTTTTGTTTCATTTATCGTACTTTATGTAAAGTCAGCTTTCCAAAAAGTATAAATTCTATATACATCTTCTTAGAAACTTTTTAGATAACTTAAAAAGAAAAAGATACTTTTTTCCCAAAAAATGACAAAAAATCGCCTTTTTTTATTTTTTAAATTAAAATGCCTATAACTTTGGACTGTCATGATTTTTACATAATTCTTTCATTCCTGGTATATAAACTTGTTGTTAAGCGAATAAAAAAAAATGGCGAAAATCGGGAATATTTGGACCCGCTATTATCAAAAAAACTAAAGTAAGGACGGTAAAAATTTTAAAATTTTAATTTTCAAATGCGAATATCTCCTAAACTATAAGAGATAATTTACTGCTACGACGACATTTTTTATAGTGCTCGATGAGGAGATTCTATATACGAATTTTTTTTAAATCGGAATTCAAATGAAGAAATAGGATCGTTTTAAAAATTGAACATAGCCGAGGTGTCCTAATTTGAGGACCCCCGCCGGGCCCCTGGTTGGCCGATAAGGTCCAAATTCAAAACCTAAACTCGAAAACACCTCCTCTTTGTGCATACCAAATTTCATTAAAATCGGATTAACTGTTTAGAAGTTACCGAATTATTTCCCTCTTTTTTTTTTTCCTATACCACTGTGCTGCGTTTTCAGTTTTTATACCCACCATCAAAAAAGATGGGGGGTATATTGATTTTGTCATTCCGTTTGTAACACATCGAAATATTGGTCATGGACCCATAAAAGTATATATATTTCGGGTCCTTATTAAATTCTAAGACGATCTAGACATGTCCGTCCGTCCGTCCGTCTGTCCGTCTGTTTGTTGAAATCTCGATAGGGACCACACGAGAGGAGCTGGACAGTTGAAATTTTGCATAAATATTCTCTATTGTTAAGGTTTGTTTGGTATTGAAAATGGGTAATATCGGTCCGCTTTTTCGGATAGCCCCCATACAAGTGGGCCTCCAAAAAACAGCTTTAATGGGCATAACTGCTTTACAAGTACAAGTATAGCGATGAAATTTGACATAAATAAGTTTCATATGAGCCAAAATCTTTCTATGAAATTTTTTGAGGATCGGCCCATAAATGACTGTACCCCCCATATAAGGTCCCCTTCTGAAAATTACTTTAACACTCATTACTGGTCCCAAAATACAAGTATAGCGATGAAATTCGGTATAAGTATGTTTCTTACGAACCAAAATCTCTCTACCAATTTTTTTTTTAGGATCGGCCCATAAATGACCCTAACCCCCCCATATAAGGTCCCCTTTAGAAAATGACTTTAACACTCATTACTGGCCCAAAAATTCGAGTATAGCGATGAAATTCAGTATAAGTAAGTTTCTTACGAACCAAAACCTTTTAACCAATTTTTTGAGGACCTTAACCCCCATATAAGGTCCCCTTCTGAAAATGACTTTAACACTCATTACTGGCCCCAAAATGCAAGTATAGCGATGAAATTCGACATAAATAAGTTTCATGTGAGCCAAAATCTTTCTACCAAATTTTTTGAGGATCGGTCCATAATTGACCCTACCCCCCATATAAGGTCCCCTTTAGAAAATTACTTTAACGCTCATTACTGGCTAAAAAATACGAATATCGCAATAAAATTTTACTCTATTAAGTTCCTCGCGAGCCAAAATCTTTTTAATAACTTTTATGTGGATAGGTCCATAATTGGCCCTACTCCCCCTATTAGGTCCACTTCAGGAAATAGCTTAAACGCTCATTACTATCTTAAAAATACGGGTAAAGCGATGAAATGCTTCACATGTAAGTTTCTTACGAGCCAAAACCTCCGTACCAATTTTTTTGAATCGGCCCATAAATGACCCTTCCCCCATATAAGTCCCCCTCTGCAAATAACTACAATGCTCATTACTGGCTTAAAAATATGAATGTGACGAAAATTGACTCACATAAGTTTAATGCGTGCCAAAATCTCTCCACCAAATTTAGGGAGGATCTGTCCATAATTTACCCTACCGCTCATATAAGGTCCCCTTCAGAAAATTACTTTAACGATCATTGCCAGTAATGATGGCTTAAAAATATGAGTTATGAAATTCGCTCCGAATTTCATGCGGAATGTGTCGGTAATTCACAAAATGTTCCCTTCAGGAAAGAATTTTGGTTAATAAAATACGAGTGTTCCTTATTTAAAATACGAGTATAGCGCTGAAATTTTGCATAAACAAGTTCTATATATAATCTATGTACAAAATTTTATGAGTATCGGTTTATAATTCACGCTCACGGTTTAAGAATTGAAATAAAATATTTGTTTTTTTTTAAATTAATATTTTGTTAGTTCAAAAGAGCTCGGTCCATAATTGACTTAAGCCATATTCCAAATATCACCCTTTTACGGCATATGGTTTGATGGTGGGTATATGAGATTCGGCACAGCCGAATATAACACTCTTTCTTGTTAATTTTATGATATTTTCTCCTTTTTAAAGACTTTAAAGTTTTAAAGATTTAAAAATATATTAAAACAGTTTTGGTATATGTTTATCACATGAAAGGGGACAATCTCCGGAAATGTAAACTATTTTTTGTTTATATTTTTTAGGACAAAAAATTTTAAATAATGTCCTTTGAAAATTGTATCCTTTTGTATTCTTGATAATTTCTACTCTATTTATTCCAAATAAATATATCGCCATGTGAAATCCAAGTTACAAAAAAATCCAAATCGTTACTTACGTCCTTTGGGATTTCAGAAAAAAACTATTTCTCAAGGACGTTTCATAGTTTCATAACTCCTTAAGTAAATTTTTCGTTTATTTATCTGCTTAAAAGGTTTTTTGCTTCTCCTGAAAAATTCGCTTAATGTAACTTAGGTCATTTTGGATTTCATATGACGATATGTATTCTTTACCACATATGTACTTAAATTCCGTTCCTATAGCTTCGATCTTTGCAAATGAAAATATTTGCAATTTTAAATAATATTTAAGATTTTACACTTATATAATTTTGTACTATATACAGTGTGCGAAATTAAAATAGTCGCATTTAATATTTCGGTGTATTATTCAATACAAAAGAACTTTATTTAATTTTTTTACCAAATTAATAACATTATTCAAAATTAAATTAATATATATATTTAAATTATAAAAACAACGATAAATTAAAATATAATAGGAAAACAAAGTAAAATGTATGCGAAATTTAAATTAGACGCAATTAAAATAATATAAAAAATATTAATTCCATTTAGAGTAAAAAATAAATTAATAACTGATTAATATTTAGTAATCCCTCCTCTATTTTGTATAACACCAAATATACGACTGGGCATTGATTCTACTAGATTTTTTAATATTCTAAGCTCAATATTTAGCCAGGACTGGAGAATTGCCGTTTTCAGCTCACTAACTGTGTTATATTGCTTTCCGTTGCTATAAACATCTCTTGACATAATTCCCCAAAGATTTTCTATCGGATTCAAGTCCGGACTTCTAGCAGGCCAGTCTAGAATTGGGATTGATGCCGATGAAAAGAATGCTTTTGAGACTCTCGAGACGTGGATACTAGCATTATCCTGCTGAAAGGTCATGTCTTTATCCAAATTATCTTCTAGATAATTTACTAAAACATCTTCCAACATCTCCACGTAAGTTTCGGAGTTCATTTTAGTAGAAATGAAACACAACTGAAGCTTCCCATAGTAACTGAAACCGCCCCATACCATTACAGTACCTCCACCAAAGTTTCTGCTCATTCTGGGAGCGTTCGGTTTTTGCAAATCGTGCCAATAATGACTATGTCCATCCGGGCCATCTAAATTGAACTTTTTTTCGTCGGAAAAAATAATATTTCTCCATTCCTCTGTCCATGACATAGTATATTTGGCAAATTCCAATCTCCGTGATTTATGAGAGCATGATAACGGTGGGATTTTGGCTGATTTTTTCCATTTAATGTTACAGTCAGATGATAAAATTTGTTGAACTCGACGTTTTCCTACAGGTAAGCCTAATTTCAGGACAATTTGGGAAGAATAAAGCTTATTTTTAGTGGCCTCTTGTTTAAGTTGACCAATTTGGCGTTTGCTTAGTTTTGTGTTTCTCTTATTTCTTTTTGCTGATTTATTATTTTTTGTAGATTTTTGCAAACACGTACGAACTAGATGCTCTGATCTTCCAATTCTTCTACCTATTTCCCTTTTTGAATAGCCTTCTTCATTTAAAACTCTTATTAAAGATCGCTCCTCTTGAGTTACGTGTTTTCCTCTACCCATTGCGCCTAAGAATTCTCGATATGGACTGATACTGATACTCAATGATGCAAACACGAAAAAGCACATGTTTTTTTTACAAAAAATTTGCATTTTGTAACTGTAAAAATTAAATAAAAGTATTTGTGCCTATTTAAATTTCGCTCTTTATTTGGTATTTTTTTGAGTAAAAGTCCCATTATTGTTATATCGAGAGGAAATTCCAACAACAATTTATACAAAAATATTTCTTAGTTACCAACTACTGAATATTGGGAAATATTGGTAAATTGGAAACAAGGTGAACCAACTACATAAAAATATTATTAAATCTGTTATTGCGACTATTAAAATTTCGTCCACTATATGACCTCTTACATGTATGAGTGTATATGATCTCATTCAAGTCCAATAATTGCAGTTGCACTGTGTTATAAATGGGTTTGTTTTATTATTCTAATAAACCTTAGATTGTTTAACATGCTTTAAACCGTTGTGCCTTGGTATTTCAATTACATGACGTAAAAATTTATCTTGAAATATATTAAAGGAATACATTTTTTTGTTACGGAACGTACAAGGTACATCTTTTGACTCTCTACGACACATATTATAATAAATTTATCAAAAATCAAATTAAAATTTAAGACTTAAATAAGTCAATTCATTAATGTTTCTATTCTAAAAACAAATATTTTAATTTTTTAAAAAACTGCAAAATTTTCAAAAATAGAACATATTTATCATTTGCAAATTAGTAAAAATTTACTTTTTGTTTTAATTATAACTGATCTTTATATTTATTATATAACAAGTCGTTTTATATGTGTATTATATGAAACTGTGAAATCAATATCTGGTATTGTGGCTATGGCTAGATACATGTAGCATCCAACAGTTTCCCTGAACGGAAACTTTTCTTTTTTTTATGGAGCAAGTAAACTCACAGGCCTAGCTATTACAGTATGCTACGAAAATACCTTGGAAGTGATAACTTTTTCTGAAAGGCACTTCCGAGTATAACAAGAATAGGTTTATACATTTAATGCAATTTAAAATTTCACAACTAAAATGTATTTAGAAGCTGAGTTTTCACTATTTTTGAAATTTTAGATGTTTTTTATGCCTACCATCAAAAAAGATGGCTGCTATATTGATTTTCTCATTACGTTTGTAACACATCGAAATATTGGTCATAGACCCACAAAAGTATATATATTCTGGGTCTTTATTAAATTCTAAGACGATCTTGCCATGTCCGTCCGTCTGTCTGCCTGTCTGTTGAAAGCACGATAGAGTCCGAACGGAATGAGCCAGAGGGTTGAAATTTTCCACAAATGTTTTCTAGTAGTAAGGTTTGTTTGGTATTGAAAATGGGAAATATCGGTACACGTTTTCGGATAGCCCCCATATAAGTTTTATAAGTACGAGTATAGCGATGAAATCCGACATAAAAAAGTTTCATATGAGCCAAAATCACCCTACCAAATTTTATGAGGATCGGTCCATACTTGACCCTACTCCCATATAAGGTCCCCTGCAGAAAATGGCTATGACGTTCATTACTGGCTTAAAAATTTGAATATAACAATGAAATTCGGCACACTTAAGTTTCACGCGAGTCAAAATCTCTCTACCAAATTTTATATGGATCGGTCAAAAATTGACCCCAACCCCCATATAAGGTCCCTTCCAAAACCCAAGAAACTTTTATAGGAACGTAAATCGTCCTACCGAATTTCATGCGGAATGTGTCGGCAATTGATATTCGATGTAAACATGTTTTATATGAATCAAAATCGGCCAAAATTTATAAAAAATGTTATGAATATATAAGGTCCTCCTCAGTAAATTTGATGCTCCCCTGATGTTTATAGGGGAGCATACGGTTTGATGGTGGGTATATAAGATTCGGCACAGCCGAAAATAGCACTCTTACTTGATATATATGGCGATAGAGTCAATTATGGACCGATTCTCATAAATCGCATTTTTAAGCCAGTAGTGAGCGTTATGGGGATTAGACCGATACCGTCGGGGGGCTTGGGTTTGGTCACTTATATGGAGGCTATGCGAGATTTTAAATTCCATTTTCAATACCAAACAAACCTTACATATAAGAAATATTTTTCAACTCTCTAGCTCTTTCCGTTCGGACTCTATAGTGCTTTCAACAAACAGACGGACGGACATCGTCTTAGAATTTAATAAGGACCCAAAATGTATATATATACTTTCGTGGGTCTATGATCAATATTTCGATGTGTGGGTACAAAATACATATGTTTGCTAAAGAAATTCCTACAGAACTCTTAGGAATACCACTCGAAAGGCATCAGCTTCTTCTTTCTAAATTAAAATAAGTTGTGATTCGTCAGTAACTTATATACTGACGAAGTGCTTAAAGGTACGAGTAACCGCCTCCTATTATTACGATGTATTGCTTCTTCATAACTCAGCGGATCTTCGTAATCTGCTGCTAATCCAAAATTAGCCACATTAACAACTTTTTGTTTTCTTGGTCATAAATTATAACGACTGCGTCTGTTCTGTAGGTTCATTCTCCCTTTCAATATCATGATTTGTACAATTCTTTATCTCTGGCTTCTTATACACGTACTTCTTCTTCACTTCTTCTTATACACGTACTTCATTATCTGATCTTAATGTTTTTACCTTTTTATCAGTATCGACTTCAACTTGATCTAAAATCTTAACATTCCTTGAGTAACATGAGATTTTACTTTCATGCTAAAGTGTACTTTTCTAAAGGATTGAGTTGAAATTAGTACGTATCTGACTCCATTACTTCTCCATAACATCAAGTCATCTAGTATACTTTGGTCTCCGGGATTTTGTTGGACTGTGTAATGATTAAGTAATCATTTTACTTGCATAGGTCCGCATAAATCTATGTATACTAGCTGATCATACTTTCATACGTTACAGCTAAAGATTATCTGTGTTGCTTACCATTATTTTGTAATTTGATTAGCCACACATTGATGACATGTTCCTTGTCTTGATGAGCCTTTCTTCCATACCACATTTGCAGGGATTTTACTTCAATAGCGAAGTTTGAACTGCCAGTGTTTTCGTCTACTATTATTTAATATCAGCTGGCATTTTCTTTTCAGCCCTTAAGATACACTTGACCATCACGTTTAAACACACATTCATGAGCATTTGCTTCCAGTCAAAATAGCCCTTGTCCAATCATGCGTTTATAGAAAACAAGTTTATTTTAATTTTTGTAAAATTTGAATTTGACAAGAATTTTGAATTCCAGACCTTACCATCAATAGAGTTAACATAAATTTTATCTTTTCCAACTGCTTCGATAATTACACCATTTCCAATTCGAATATGTTTTTGGGGTTTCAGGAACCACACTTTTTCCTTAGACAGATACTAAAATATGCAAACCAAGTGTCTTCTTCCGAAGTACCTTCAAATAGATTTTCACCAAAAAAAGCTTCACCTCTGCTGTTGCGACTTCTGTTTAGACAATCTCGCTTCCAATGCCCAAACATTTTGCAAATAAAGTTCTCATTAACTTGATTTTGTTGACTGTTGCCTTTACTTTTGTTGTCACGTTTTGCGCCAAAGTCTTCAGATTTTGTTTGTTGAACCCTTAACTTGAAATCGAAGAATCCAAGTTAGGGGTTCATAATTTTGAAGATAAATTTTTTAATGTTCGATTGTATTCATTTGGCACGGTTTGGAAATTGTTGCTGCTGCTCAGTATAGAGGATTCTTAACCAACGAAAATAGATATGTTGGATGTATATTTTAGTATGTTATAATTCATAATATTATGGGTAAAAAAATTGGACTTACTATTATAAGAGTAATAATTATTAAACCGCTTAAAACCCTGAAAAAGATTTTTACTTTTTTCTACAAAAAATGAAGATTTTTCGAAATTTATGGTTTTTCGGTATGTTTTCAATAATACAAAATGAAACTACATACAATTATTTTTTTATATGTATTATACGAATACACATTTTTTATCCACAGTCTAAAACTAGTCATATATGTATGTATTTATAACACGTGTCACATTAGGGTTGTCTCGTTTGTGTGGATATAATAAGTTATTGCTTCGCATAGAATATGAAAACTTTGTTAATTGTAAGATAACGTTTCGCAAAATTGTTGTTCTGTGGTCAATATGTGATGAGTTGGGTTAAAGGATAAAATATCCTTCTTTAAGGTTTTTCCAATTCGTCCCTGTTTTACGCAAAAGATTGATATGACATTTTGATATGATATTAAAGGACTTTAAGAGGCTCTTTAAATGGATTATAATTTTGAAAATTTTAATCTCATTAAATTTCACCGAAACGGTTTTTTCGATTTTCGAAATTCAATCCAGATCAAATTCTATTTGAATTTTCCAACAGATCGGGAAGAAAATTGGTTTCAAAAAATTAAAAGAAATGGAATTTTTGAAAACAGAAAAACTAATATTTCGGTGAAATTATCTGAGGTTTTATATGTTATAAATTTAATTATTCAGATAAGAACAAACATTTTGATATAGAAGTACTTATTTTTACAAAGTTGTATTTGTATGTGAAATAGCTAAGCAGTGGTGCAGTGAGTAGAATAATTGACTAAAAAACGAATTACTTGATTCGTATTCTCGCTGACTCTTTTTAATAAATAAAACTAAAGTACTTATTCAACTACATCTTGTAAGCGAATGTAGTAAGTACTTTTTTAACTTCCATTTGTAAGCGAGCGTGGTTAGTACTTAAACTTTTAACATCACCCTGTTAAAATAATGAGTTAAAATGCCAATGAGTTATTAAGTAGTTTTTCTTTCTGTGGGTGCAAATAAAACGCCAAACTCAAAATAATGTACTTACATACCAGGCATGGGGGTAATGATTACACAAAATAATTCACTACATGGTCAATTACAATTACTTGTAATGTGTAATTAAGAAATAACCAGTTACAATTATTTGTAACTTTAATTTGAAGTTTCCAAATAAAATTACTTGTAATTGTAAGTTAGACATTACTAATTACAAAATTACATGTAATTATAAGGAACAAAATTTACAATTACAAGTAATTGTAATTGGAAAATTCTTCAATAACAATTAAAAGTAATTGTAATTGGCAAAACTTTAATTGGAATTACAAGTAATTGTAATTGGCGAAACTTCAATTACAAGTAATTGTAATTGATGAATCTTCAATTACAATTACTTCAAATGTAATTGTAATTAAAAATGTAGTCATTACCCCCCATGCTTATTACATACGTATCTGACTATATGTAAGTCATTATAATAGTACTTAAAAGTAATGCACACAATAAGTAGTAGTGATTGAAAAATAAGTGGTTATATAAGTACAAGCCATAGCCTAGTTTTTGCTGGTTGTATATAGTTAGAAAAATTCGGGTTTTAGAAAACTCTCTATAGAAAACTGTCAATTCGTCATTCGAGCTTTTTCATCGAATTCCGAAAATTCACAGATTTCTACTGATTTTTAATACAACAATTACTAATTTTTAATACAACAATTACCGAAATAATGTCTAATGATTCTTATTAGTTTCTAAAATGTCAGTCCGTCTGTGGAAAACACAGTAGAGTCGGCATGGAACTATAGGTAAGTTTTGCTTATTATTGAAAATGGGCAATATCGGTCCACGTTTTTCTCTAACCTCCATATAAGTAACCACCATCAATACAGTCATAAATACTTATGTTGATTAAACTACAAGTTAGTTTTAAGTAATCAGATATATATTGTAGTTTCAAATATATATGTATAAGGTACCTTTCTGGGAATGATTCTAATGCTTATAACTGACATAAAAATACCAGTATAGCAATGCAATTCGACATAAAGAAGCTTAAACGATCCAAAAAAGTCTCTCTAATAACTTACATGAGGATCAGTCCATTTTTATACCCTTCACCTTCGTGAGAAGGGTATATATAAGTCTGTCATTCCGTTTGTAATTTCTATAATATAATTTTCCGACCCTATAAAGTATATATATTCTGGATCCTTATAGATAGCGGAGTCGATTGAGCCATGTCCGTCTGTCTGTCTGTCTGTCTGTTGAAATCAGTTTTTAGAGGACCCCAGATATCGGCGAGATCCGAATCTTCAATAATTCTGTTAGACATGCTTTCGAGAAGATCGCTATTTAAAATCAGCAAAATCGGTCCATAAATGACGGAGATATAAGCAAAAATCCGAGACAACCTCTGAAAATTTCATTAAAAAAGAAAATTTTTTCATGCTTTGATTAATAAGCAACAACAACAACACTGCTTATTCATTGAGTATTTCGTTTCACATGTTTGGATGACTGTGTGTTTCATTGGCATGTGTATATTGTTTTTGTTTCTTGGTGTATTCAGCAGGGTTTCAAAAAACTGCTAATTGCAGTCGCAAATTACTAAATATTTCACTAAATTTAGTACCATGCTTAAAAAATAGTAACTCGTTAAAATTTCCCCTTACAAGCTAACTGAAGTCAGTCAACTGTGTCAACACATTGCTGCAATAACTTGCAAGTGGTTTTGTTTTTCTTCAGCAGCCACACGCACAAGCAGCGGCCATGTTAAGTTTTTCAACTCAGCCGAACTGAACACAACGACTGAACAGTAAAAACAGTTTTGCGTGTGCTGCTTACGTATTGCTTAGTTTTTGGTTTCGTTTTCTTACTAAGGGACGTAAAAAAACTGATAGTTTGACTTGTTAGTACAAATCAAGCCGACTGAACAATAAAACTTGATGGGTTGTTTGTTCATTAAGACTTTGTTATTGTATGCAATTTGTTTTAGTATATTGTATGTTTTTGTGTTTAAATTTGACAAAAGTAAACAAAGTAATTGATAATTTTTGCTAATAGAAATTGTTAATTAATTTAAAATTTATAAAATTATAAATTACTATACTTATAAATTTAGATATTTTCTTTAAATAAAAATTGATTTAAATTTAAGCATTTTGATGATTTTTTAGTGAGATTTTGTTATTGTATGTATATTAGGGTGGGTCGAAAATAGGCTTTTCGCTCGGATCAACAACTAATAGTGAAATTGTGTTGCATTTTAACGTCAAATGGAAGACTGTAAAATATTATTCAATTATTTTGAGGGTAAGAGCCCGCGTATCGCCGCCAAAGTTTGTAAATGCGTTTATATGGGAAAAATGGCACTTTTTGGAGTTTTTTCACAAAATGATGCTTTAAGTATTAATTATTGCACCATTTTATAGCAAAATCGTAATGTCTACAAAATTGTCTTTCCAAAAAGATGGAAAAACTCAAAATTGGTTAAAAAAGTTTTGAGTTATTAAAATTTCCCCCGAGAATTTTGGGATTCTGAAGACATATAAAAGTAAATATAAGAAAATTTTTGTTAGTTTTGAAAAAATTTACAAAAAAATATTATGTTTATCTTTATAAGGTTCATAAATGTGCTAGTACGAATTTTTGTTCAAATTGGATAACGCTTACTCGGTTTAGTCTGTGGTCAAAAAAGGGCCATTATTTTAACAGCATCTCCAAAACTCCATTTTCAAACTTTAAAAAATTTTGTTAAATGGATTATTAAAAATTAAAGTTTTTTATGCTGGATATTATAAAGGATATAAGAATTAAACACAGAAAGAATGAGCTTAATACCTCTCATAGTTTTACCGTACCTGCGATGTGAATTTGAAGGATTTCGACCCCGGTTTTTAGAGGGTTAATGATTTTTAATTTCGGAAATTTTATCAGAAATAATTTTTCATGGACTCGGATTTTTACTTTTATATGTCTTCAGAATCACAAAATTCTCGGGGAAATTTTAATAACTCAAAATTTGTTTAACGAATTTTGAGTTTTTCCATCTTTTTGGAAAGACAATTTTGTAGACATTACGATTTTGCTATAAAATGGTGCAATAATTAATATTTAAAGCCTCATTTTGTGAAAAAACTCCAAAAAGTGCCATTTTCCCATATAAACGCATTTACAAACTTTGGCGGCGATGCGCGGGCTCTTACCCTCAAAATAATTGAATAATATTTTACAGTCTTCCATTTGACGTTAAAATACAACACAATTTCACTATTAGATGTTGATCCGAGCGAAAAGCTTATTTTCGACCCACCCTAATATACATACATACATACAATAACAAAATCTCACTAAAAAATCATCAAAATGCTTAAATTTAAATCAATTTTTATTTAAAGAAAATATCTAAATTTATAAGTATAGTAATTTATAATTTTATAAATTTTAAATTAATTAACAATTTCTATTAGCAATAATTATCAATTACTTTATTTACTTTTGTCAACATTAAACACAAAAACATACAATATACTAAAACAAATTGCATACAATAACAAAGTCTTACTGAACAAACAACCCATCAAGTTTCATTGTTCAGTCGGCTTGATTTGTACTAACCAGTCAAACTATCAGTTTTTTTTACGTCCCTTAGTAAGAAAACAAAATCAAGAACTAAGCAATACGTAAGCAGCACACGCAAATCTGTTTTTACTGTTCAGTCGTTGTGTTCAGTTCGGCTGAGTTGAAAAACTTAACATGGCCGCTGCTTGTGTGTTTGGCTGCTGAAGAAAAACAAAACCACTTGCAAGTTATTGCAGCAGTGCGTTGACACAGTTGACTGACTTCAGTTAGCTTGTGAGGGAAAGATAAATACTTGAACTTTCTTCAGTTCAGTCGACATTTAAAAAAATAAAACTAAAAACTAAATATTAAACCCTGGTATTCAGTTTTGTATGTTTGGATGGCTGTGTGTTTTATTGCCTTGTGTATATTGTTTTTGTTTTTTGGTGTACAGTTTCGTATGTTTGATGTCTGTTGGGTTTACTGCCTTGTGTATTTTGTTTTTTTGAGTGTTATTTCGTTTAGCGTTGTTGTTGTTCATCTTGTTCTGCTATTGCTATAATAATGATATAATCGGGAAAATTAAATAGGTACATAAATTTAAATTTTATAAAATTTATATTTTTTAAATACACTATGGTGAAGGGTATATAAGATTCGGCACAGCCGAATATAGCACTATTACTTGTTTTATGTAAATTTTAGATGAATACAATTTCCTACTTTTGATCCATTTGGATGCAACCTGATCATTTTTAAACATTTAACCCTTAAGGGTGAAAATCATGTCAATTACTAAAACATTTTGAAATATGAATACATATAATAATCTTATTATCCCAGCAAAAACTTATTTTTCAATGACTACTACAAACCGTCTGCAATACTTTAAAGTGCTCTTACAATGACTTACACCTAATAAGATACGTAAGTACTTTAACTTGAGTTATGTACATTTTATTTGATCGCGCTGTAGTAACCGGTTATTTACACATACATATATAAAGAAAATAGTGAATAATACTGAAAACTATTAGTTGATGCACAATAAAATAAATAGCAGTGGCATTGCGAGTACAACAGTGGACTAACGAACATCAAATATAGGTTCGTGTTTTTAAGTTTTAACTCCTTATTTGTAATGATTTAGTTAAGTACTTATTTAAGTGTGGCAGATAGTGGCAAGTACTTAAATAGTTATTCAACTTTTTAATGTAAGTTTTTGTTGGGATATTTAGGAAAAACTAATAATTTGCTATATTTTATAAGTCCAGAATTGACACAAGCTCCAATATAGTATCACCTTTCAAATGTTAATCTTATGAAATTAGAGAGTCCTTATAATCAATTATATTTACTACAGCAACGTTTAAATGAATTAGAAGATACTTTTTTTAACTTTTATAAAATTGTACACTCGGTGTAACTTTGCAAATTTTCTTCACTTTTTAAATTTGTTTAAAATTTATTTATTTTCTTTTAATAGCGAACTAAAAAACCGACCGATTTGTAATGATGTTATTGGATTAAAGTAGCATAATTCACAAAAATTTATTAACTGTACGTGCGAGACGAACCGTAATTGTCATTGGATTGACTGACAAACATAAAAGACTGATGTCAAAGATGTAGAAAACATACATATTTATGAATGTTTGTACAAATAAAATAATGTACATTGCGCACATTTTTTACACAAATATTGAAGTAAATAATGTTGATGTGTTATAGATATACTTAGATATTGATGACTATATCCCAGCAACAAACATACTCCAAAAAAAAAAAAAAATCAAAATGTTACTGAAGGGAAACAAACAAACAAATCATCTTGTTTAGATGTACGATGATGACCTAAATTTGTAAGTGAAATATCCAGTTGACAAACATCTGCCAAATAGGTCAGTAGATGATTCGATGACAGACCTCTACAGATCTGTTTTAAGAATATCTATCTAATTTAATAGAATTTACATATATCTTATTACGTAATGGATCCATAATTACTCATAGCTCTCATATAAGACTCTTTCCAAATATAAATGATTAAATTTGAAATCGTGAATTGCACGACCGGTCCATAAATAGACATAGCTACCATATAAATAAGACCCACTTCTGCAAAAAACTTTTAAAACTCATAAAGCAATTAAAATCGGCATTACTAACACCGGCCTACAAATACTTTTCTAAAATTCGGAAACTTCTGAGTACAAATTCGTATTCAGAGCAGCTAAATCCTTTAGAAAAGTAAACTTTGATCTCTGAATTTCGATTTTTTTTTAAATTTTGTTGGCCTGTGTATTAATATCAGCATCAATACAAACATTCACACAAATAGAGGTTATGTCCTTGAAATTTTTTATACTCGCTCCTTTGTGTAAGGTATCATATAGTCGTTTTTGACCGACCTTTCTTACTTAGTTGTTTTACTATCTATGTTTTGGTAAAATTTCATTACAATGGAATCAGCCAGGAATGCAAGATTTATGCTTAAATTATTTTTGATTTTAATAAGAGGGCTATCTATCATTAAACAAGATACTATTGAGCTGATAACTATTAGATTAAAGTTATAAAGGACAAAATGTTTGACAAACAATCAAACGAACAACAAAACACTCCGCATGTTTGTTAATGCTTTTCTTAAATGTTTGAAATGGTTTAATCGGCAAGAACAACTATCGAATACCTTATATATTATATTTTTAATATTAGTTCATCCAGATTCATTTGCATAATTGTGCAAATGATTAAGACCTAAAAGTTTTGGGTTAATAAAACACACTTCCCACAAAATTTCTTCTATAAACCTTCAATAAATGATTATAAATAACGTCCTTGTTATAGATTTGTCAGCTTGAATGCTTGATTTTTAGCTAAAGAATTACATTAGATTTAAAAATTAACACTCGTTGGCTGAGGAAGCGAATGTGAAGGTAGTTTTCTATCAAAACCGACTATAGCGCTCTTAAGGAAATTGTCCAAGTCGCATAATGACCAAACATGTGTTTGCTAGAAGGCTTTGCAAACACATTGCTGTGGCAACAATACAAATCTATTTTTGTAGTCCAAGGTTTGCGACAAACATTTTTTTTGTTTCCAATGCGAATATAATGATGTCCCATTGATGGGCATGTAAAGACAACAACATCATCATTATCTACCTAACGGCTACCTTGAGGGATGATTTTTTTTTATTTATTTGACGCTCTAGTCATACCTGTATTCTGGAGGTAAACAATTTTTAGTGTTTGTACGTACATATGTATGAAATTAGTATATGTATTCAATAATTTGTTTGTTGCTTTCCTCTTATTTTTATTTTGTCCTCTTTTTTCGTCATTGTTTTTTAGTAATATTTCTTCAAACATTTCATAGATTTATAGAAGCGATAATTATTTTATTTTGTTTAACCAACAAAACATATACATACATATGTGTGTTGCAATTACAGTATCACCCCGTTAAGTTAGTTCACGCTTAAGAATTTTACATCGCAACTGATTCAAATAAAATTCCACGCCTAATTCCTTAAAATTATTCAAAATTTAGTAAAAGCTTACATCATTTTAGGTGTTTAAATCAGGCTGGACATAGATTTATACGGTTATCACAAATAGGTTTCATAGGACCAATAGTGAAAGTTATTTGTATGACCGCAAAGTATAAATTACAAAGTAAGACGGATATGGGTCATATTTGAATTAGGTCCCATAAAAATCCAGCACAGAATGTTCTTTTCCGAAAACGTTTTTCATATTTATTATACCCAACACCACTTTAGAGGGAAGGGCAAATTGGACTTGTGCTGATGTTTGCAACGGCTCAGAATCATTTTCTGAGTCGATTAAGCCATGTCCGTCCGTTCGTCCGTCTGTCTGTCCATAAACCTTGTAATCAAACTACAGGTCGCAATTTTGAAGATACATTATTGGAGGAAGTTTGATACACACATTACATACTTTTGAGCCAAGGGCCAACCCTATTGATTTTCGTTGATATCGGTCCATAATTTCACCTAGCTCCCATATAACAGGACCCCCTAAATTGAGATTTAGAGCTCATAATTAAGCCAAATATACCAATATCCCTACAAAAATAGGCACAACTACGTCATTCTGTCCGAAATAGTTAAAATAAGTTTTGGAAGGGAGCATAGATGGAGTAGTGGCTGTGGACATTTGATTTAAATCTGTTATGCGATCCACTGGCCAATCTACTACAAGTGTTTGGAACTCATTCAATAGTTAAACTGATAGAAAAGTAAGGTACACCTCACATTACTAACTAACTAACTAACTAACTAACTAACTAACTAACTAACTAACTAACTAACTAACTAACTACTAACTAACTAACTAACTACTACTAACTAACTAACTAACTAACTAACTACTAACTAACTAACTAACTACTAACTAACTAACTAACTAACTAACTAACTAACTACTAACTAACTAACTAACTAACTAACTAACTAACTACTAACTAACTAACTAACTAACTAACTAACTACTAACTAACTAACTAACTAACTAACTAACTAACTAACTAACTAACTAACTAACTAACTACTAACTACTAACTAACTAACTAACTAACTAACTAACTAACTAACTAACTAACTAACTACTAACTAACTAACTAACTAACTAACTAACTACTAACTAACTAACTAACTAACTACTAACTAACTAACTAACTAACTAACTAACTAACTAACTAACTAACTAACTACTAACTAACTAGCTAACTAACTAACTAACTAACTAACTAGTAGAATGTTTTTGTTGTGACAAGACCTTGGTTAAAATTAAATGTTTCTTCATTCAGATTTGGTTGCATATTGTTTTTGATTTATCCCAAATTATTAATTAGTAAGAAAGTATAGTCGGGCGTGACCGACCATATGATACCCTACACCAGTTATGAATATTAAATGTGATTTATTTTTCATACATACATATATGTATGCACATGTATCTATAGTGCATTTTTGCTGAAAAAATTAGCAATAAAGAGTTTTTCACATTTTCGTTAAATTATTTTAACCAGATGTAATGAGATTCATTTTATAAAAGTATCACTGTATTTTCATTAAGAAAAAAAATTATTGATTAAGTGTATGTACTTATATAAAGCATTAAAGAGCAATAGAATGATTAGTTTTTAAATTAACTAAAAACAACAGTTCGTGGAATTTCCAAATCAGTCAAATTGGAATGGAAAATAAGGTTTAATGGTATATAACTACTATTGATGTGATGATTATATTTTGTAAAATCACAATCTCAAAATCTCTCAAATTATGCATGTATTTTGAATATTCTGCTCCAGTAAAAGGTTTTAAAGTAGATCCCAATTTTGTCCAAATGTTTTTGATTAAACAAGTCCATACAAATGTTGCGTGTGAATTGGAAATGTGACACATGATAAATTTCCCCATAAATAATTGACAATTGAATTAGATTGAAAACGGCAAACATAGTTACCGCAAACATACATACCTAGCAACAAACATAGTGATTATCTCTATACTAACATTCGTTAAGTTAAAACCTTTTCATTTTTTTTGTTTTTTTTTTTTTTTTTGTTTTATTAATTACATTCTATGGCCTTCATATTAATTCTTTCCCACTTTCACTTCGGTAAAATTGCAGTTGCCATAGCTGTCAGCTGAAAAAGGAAGTACAAGAAGGGAACAAAGCAACAAACAAATAATTCCTTATCGGACGAACCAATAATATAATCTTTATAGGAAAAAATATGAAAATTTTGGAAAATTTTTGTTATTTGATTAACCGAAACAATTAGTTATGGCTGTAATTAGTGTACCCAACCAAAAAGGTATACTTATACGAAGAAATGGTGAAAGCAACAAACAAATAATTATAATGTGAAACAACAAACAAATAAGACACCTTAGATTTTATATTCTATATTTAAAGATTAGCTAATGAAAACACCGTGACCCCAAACAAAAGTGAAGGTTTTTCCACTTCATTCCTTTTTATATTACTATGTTATCAGGTTTGGTTATTTAATGTTGTCATGGATTTATACTTCCCTTCCTCTCAGGTTTCGCCGTGTAAAGCAACAAACAAATAATCCACATTTGGAAGAGGCAACAAACAAAAAATTCTTCCAATTAACAATGTTTTATAAAATCACTACATACGCACGAGCACACACTCAAACTTTGGAAATGATTACTTCACTTCAACACTCTCAAGTGGACAAAGCAGAAAAAAAATTGAGGGGTTTGAAGGTCATAGTGTCAGGGAAAATTTCGGCAAACATTGTCTGCAGTGTTGTCAGATTTAATAAGTTTTTTGCGATTTTTTACTAAAAGTATTAGAAGAAACTATAGATCCGCAAACAAGTGAGTTTTCAATTATTTAGGGGGTGGGTGGTTGTTTAGATGGGTAAAACAGGTTTTCCTAACTATACAAAATTGATCGAACAAATGCATACGTAAATGCATATGTAGAGCATCCGGAGAGGAAAGTTAAGCGCGTTATTCTAACTAGAACACTTATACTGTCATGCTTTTGTCGTAATTAGATCCAAATACTTTGGAAGCGATGACATTCCAGCTATTACATCCTTCGAGAACATTGATTGGAAACTATCGGAAACCAAGGCCATGAAACTGAGTTTCTATACGATAATTCTGTATTATTCCATTTTTGTATTTTAAACAACTAAACATAAATTCGTAAGCATATTCAACACAGTTTCCTGGGCAATAAGATAGCAGGGTCCTGACACAGTCTTAAATCCTTGACCGAATATAACATTAAAATGGTACATTGGTGATAGGGGCTATGTGGGAGACCATAGTCATGAAATGGTGTCTTAGTCCTATTATAATGCATAGTCTTTATAAAAGTGTGATTAGACGAATTCTAACTTATGTTTTAATAATCTGTTTGACTTCTTTCGACAAAAAGTGTAATATCAAACTACTTCAATGAGTGTAGCGTACGTGCTGCTTGGAAATAACAGGGAGCTATACATCAACCAAGACTCTGGAAATGTTCCTAGACATTCCTTTCTTTGAAGCATATGTATATGAGATATGACGAGGCACTTTCAGCCGAACGGCTCTTAACTTTAGGTGAACTGATCAACTACGGACGTGGCCGAGCGCATACCAGACACAGAATATGTCGGGGACTTTGAAATACTGATTTCAGATAGAATGTCATGGTCAAGTGGAACATTAGAAGAAATGCGCGCAGGAATCCGTTTCTACACGGATGACTCTAAGCTGGGGACAAAATGGGCCCGGGATTCTACATTGAAATCTCAGAAACTGAAATATACTACAGTCGACATAATCACAAAACTAGAAAGCGAATAACAACAATATTAGGTTATAAGGATAAATTTAAGACCGTATTGGACTGTCGGAATGCTTTAACCAAATGTTATTGGGAATAATCGACAACGAAAGAGCAAAGGTACGAAGGCAAAACCAAACGATGCAATTAGGGCTGAATTGAAGATATGATCGAAAGAAGCCCATAAGGCCACTTAGAAAAAAGTTGGTTAAAATGTGGGTAGACGAGAAGCCTCCTCAGAATGACCAAGTCCGAGATAAACATGATATTAATTTAAGAGGACACACGGGTTTATAGTCCCAACTATAAAAAATAGGACGTGCAAATGTAGAGAGGACAATGAAACATTGAAACACTTTGACATTGCCATGCTGGTGGGAGCGATATTATCCCAAGCGTATTCAGATGAATGTAGAGTATGTGGAGAGTACAGCGAAACTCTGGAAAACTTTCTTTGTCATTGCCAGGCTTTTTTGGAAATTAGATTAAAATATCTAAAGAGCAATATAATTCAGTATTTAACATTCTTCACGAACATTGATTGTAAAAGCCTTAGGAATAACGTCGAGGAATTTTTTTTAATTTTTTTGTAATATTGAACCTAGAAACATAAAATTAAACATTAAAAGTCCTACGTTAATGCAAATCTTTAGGAAAGGATTTTTGGTACTTTTTCGTTTTATGACTGGTACTTTTTGGTTTTTAGGCACACGCGCCGCTTTACAACTGGTATTTTTAGATTTTTTGTAATAAAATTAGTATTTACTATTTTTTAACACATCATGGTGAAGGGTATATAAGATTCGGCATTGTCGAATAAAGAACTTTTACTTATTTTATATAATTTTAAGAATTAGTGCTGTTGATGCAAACGTTTTATGTAAAATATTTTCAATTTACCGATTATTTGACGTTTTTAAAAATATGTATTTAGACGTTTTTATGCCAAGTTTTAACGATAATAAGATGTTTAAGTTATCTTATAAAGACAATCACTCATATTCGAATAAGTGCATGGCTTTCAATTATAACCACTTACCTAATAACATACTTTTCAATGATTCCATAGAAGTAGTACAATAATGTCTTCTCAGGATATGTGCAGTGGACATTAGTTTTCACAAAAAAATATATATTTTTATCGTTTGTGTTAAAAATAAAGTTCGAAAACAATATGTCAAGTTAAAAATTAAGTATTTACAGTACTTACTTAGTATATTATTTGTAAGTCATTGCCAGATTCCTTCTAAGTAATGCAGACGGAAATTGTAAAGTAAGTTGTTGAGTAAGTGCAAATCAAATACCATTTTTTTGCTGGGTTATTGCTATTTATTAATTTTAATTATTTGTATGATTAATTTTTAATAAATAGGTTACTAGAAAAAAACAGGATAATGGATTTTACTAAGATAACCACTTACTTTTCAATGACTACTAGATACCGTATGTACTACTTTTAAGTACTCTTTTAATGACTTACATATAATTAGATACGTAAGTACTTTATTTTAAGTTTTATCGTTTCAATTGCACATTTTATTGAAATGCACACAGAAATGGGGTTGTAGTGGCGGTAAGTAGTGGGGTTGTGAGTAAGACAGCAAACTAACAAACAAGAAGCCCAGCTTCGATTATAACACATAGAAATATTGGTCATATACCTAAAAAAGTATTTATGTATAGTCTGGATCCTTATAAGGAGAAAACAGATTCGTTGTGATAACCGAACTTGTTTCCAATCGAATTCAGTAGGTTCTAGCAACTATACTAAAATTCGATTGTAATTATTGAAAAATTCGGTTACTATTACTGTATATATGGTGTACACAACTATTATTGTTTATTATTCGGAAATACGAGTTGAACTTATTGGTATTTGGAACTGAATAATTTTTTATTGAAAACCAATTTGTGGACTTTGTGTATTTTAAAATACATTTCATTTTATTTACAATATTTACAAAAATTATGAATCTGTAAAAACTTACAAAACTTATATATATATAACAAGTAAGAGTGTTATATTCGGCTGTGCCGAATCTCATATACCCACCATCAAACCGTATGCCGTAAAAGGAATGCTCCCATATAAACATCAGGGTGATGTTTGGAATATGGCTTAAGACAATTATGGACCGAGCTCTTTTGAACTAACAAAATATTAATTTTTAATATTTTGTACTGTACTTGTAATTATCAGAGTTTTCTTCATCAAATTTTCTAAAGAGGATCTCATATGTGGTGTATGGTCAATTGTTGACATAACTTTTTGTAGACTGATTTTGGTTCATATAAAACTTGTTTACATTCGCTGTTCTCGCATTTTTATGCCAGCAATTAGCGTTCATGTAATTTTATAAAGGGGCTTAATTTATTAAAGGGGCTTAATTTTATAAAGGGGCTAGGATGAATTACCGACACATTCCGCATGAAATTCGGAGCGAATTTCATAACTCATATTTTTAAGCCAGTAATGATAGTTTAAGAAATTTTCTAAAGGGGACCTTTTATGGGCGGTAGGGTAAATTATGGACCGATCCTCCCTAAATTTAGTGGAGAGATTTTGGCATGCATTAAACTTATGTGCGTCAATTTTCGTCACTACATTCATATTTTTAAGCCAGTAATGAGCAGTATAGTTATTTGCAGAGGGGGGCCTTATATGGGGGAAGGGTCATTTATGGGCCGATCCAAAAAAAAAATTGGTACAGAGATTTTGGCTCGTAAGAAACTTACGTGTGTAGCATTCTCTTATTTTAAGAAAGTAATGAGCGTTAAAGCTATTTCCTGAAGTGGACCCAATAGGGGGAGAAGGGCCAATTATGGACCTATCCATAATAAAAGTTATTAAAAAGATTTTGGCTCGCGAGGAACTTAATTGTGTAAAATTTTATTATACCCTCCACCACCATCAGTGGTGATAGAGGGTATATATAAGTTTGTCGTTCCGTGTGTAACACCAAGAAATATTCATCTAAGACCCAACAAAGTATACATATTCTGGGTCCTTATGAAATTCTGAGTCGATTTAGCTATGTCCATCTGTCCGTCTGTCTGTCTGTCTGTCTGTCTGTGTAAAACACGCTCACGTTAAAACTAAGCGAAGGAAATCAACCAAATTCATCTAAAGTATTTATTATTATCCTAAGCAGTTTGGTATTGAAAATCAGTAAAATCGGTTCCCAACGTAAAAAGTTATGAGAAAAAATTTCAGACTACCTCGAAAAAAATTCCGTTTTTTTCATAATTCTTTTGAAGTTTTCTCAGAAACTGCCAAAGATATTTCGATGAATTTTGTCGCACATTATTTTTTCAGGGCAGTGATCAATTATGTTGAAAATCTTTACAATCGATCCAATATTTCCCATAGCCCCCATACAAAGGTATATATTCCCGGAAATTAGTTTATCGTTAATAACTCCCTCAAATATATTGGTATCAACACAAAATCTTGTACATGCAAATACAATAAGAACAGAAACCATACTGTCAACGCAGATCTCAGTCGGTCCACAACTGGCCATAGCTCCCATACAAGGTCCACTTCCGAAAATCACCTAAACGCACATATTTTAATAATGAATAAAGCTATTGTGATAAAATTCGAGTTAAATATGTTTTGTGTACATACAAATCATTCTACCAAATTTTTTACGGATCGGTCCATTATTGGTCATAGCTCCCATATAAGGCCCACTTCTGAAAATCATTTAAAAGCTCATATTTCATTGTCATATAAAGCTATCTTGATGAAATTCGACACAAATATGTTTAGTCTAAATATAAAACACTCTACGAAATTTTATCCGGATAGGTCCATAATTGGTCATAGCTCCCATATATAGTCCCCTTCCGAAAATCACTTAAACGCATATATTTCATTGAATTATAAAGCTATCGGGATAAAATTCGACACAGATCTGTTTTGTATACATACAGATCTTTCTAGATAATTTTTTACGGATCGGTCCATTATTCGTCATAGCTCCCATATAACCCCACTTCCGAAAATCACTTAAAAATACATATTTCATTGTCAAATAAAGCTATCGTGATAAAATTCGACATAAATATATTTCGTATAAATATGAATTATTCTACTAATTTTTTTCCGGATAGGCCCATAATTGGTCATAGCTCCCATATAAGGTCCACTCCCGAAAATCACTTAAACACATATATTTCATTGAATTCTAAAGCTATTGGGATAAAATTCGACAAAAATGCGTTTTGTGTACATTCAAATCATTTCACCAAATTTTTTACGGATCGGTCCATTATTGGTCATAGCTACCATATAAGGACCACTTCCGAAAATCACTTAAAAGCACATATTTCATTGTCAAATAAAGCTATCGTGATAAAATTCGACACAAATATGTTTTGTCTTTATATGAGTCACTCTACGAAATTTTTTTCCGGATAGGCTCCCATAGAGGGTCCATTTACGAAAACAACTTAAACGCACATATTTCTTTGAATATTAAAGCTATCTGGATAAAGTACGACTTGAATATGTTTTGTGAGCATATAAATCATTCTATCAATTTTTTTCCGGATTGTTCCATATATGGTAATAGCTCCTTCAAAAAAATCACTTAAACGCACAGATTTCATTATCAAATAAAGATATCTTGATAAAATTCGACACAAATATGTTCTGTGTAAGGTCATAGCTTCTATACATATAAAGTCCACTTCCGAAAATCACCTAAACGCACATATTTCATTAATTAATAAATCTATTGTAGTAAAATTTGACTTGAATTTTTTTTGGCTTATAAATCATTGTTCGAAATTTTCTCTTAATCGGTTGATAATTGGTCACAACTCCCATATAAGGACCATTTCCTAAAATTACTCAAATGCACATTAACAATCAAAGTTATCGGGATAAAATTCGACATAAATGTATATTTTGTATATAAAAATCATTCCACGGATTTTTTTTTCCGGATCGGTCCATAGGTTGTCTTAGCTCCCACATAAGATATACTTCTGAAATTCACTTAATACCACTTAATTCGTAATTAAATGATTATATCCGGATAAAATTCAAAATGAGTATGTTCTGTGTAAAGATAAACCATTATATTAAAATGTTTTCAAACTGGCCTATTAATATACATTTTTCTAGACCTAATTAAAATTAGTTTGACATATGCATATATGTTAGTACCCTTAATAAGGAAACAAAAATTTTGCCAAGTTATCTAAAAATTAGATAGTTAAATGGGTTTCAATAAAAAGTAGCTTGCTGGTGGAGGGTATTTAAGATTCGGCATAGCCGAATATAGCATTCTAACTTGTTGCTATATTCGTATTTTTTAGCCAGTAATGAGCGTTAAAGTCATTTTCAGAAGGGGACCTTATATGGGGGGTAGGGTCAATTATGGGCTGATCTTAAAAAAAATTAGTAGAGCGATTTCGATTCGTAAGAAACTTACTTATACCGAATTTCATCGCTATACTCGCATTTTTTGACCAGTAATGAGTGTTAAAGTAATTTTCTAAAGGGGACCTTATATGAGGGGTAGGGTCAATTATGGACCGATCCTCAAAAAATTTGGTAAAAAGATTTTGGCTCACATGAAACTTATTTATGTCGAATTTCATCGCATATTGGGGCCAGTAATGTGTGTTAAAGTCATTTTCAGAAGGGGACCTTATATGGGGGGTAGGGTCATTTATGGGCGGATCCTGAAAAAATTTGGTAGAAAGATTTTGGCTCATATGGAACTTATTTATGTCGAATTTCATCGCTATACTTTTACTTCTGAAGCAGTTATGCCCGTTGAAGCTGTTTTTGGAGGTCCACTTGTATGGGGGCTATCCGAAAAAGTGGACCGATATTGTCCATTTTCAATACCAAACAAACCTTAGCAATAGAGAATATTTATGCAAAATTTCAACTGTCTAGCTCCTCTCGTGTGGTCCCTATCGTGATTTCAACAGACAGACAGACGGACGGACGGACGGACAGACGGACGGACATGGCTAGATCGTCTTAGAATTTAATAAGGACCCGGAATATATATACTTTTATGGGTCTATGAGCAATATTTCGATGTGTTACAAACGGAATGACAAAATCAATATACCCCCCATCTTTTTTGATGGTGGGTATAAAAATACAGCTTTCCCCTTTAGTTTTGTTAATTTGATGATAAACGCTGTGTTTATGTGCCAAGGATTTTGCTTTCATCTTTTTTTGCCTGTCTAACATGTCCAAAGAAGTATTACCTTTCCACGCCTTTCCGCAGCTGTAAAATTATGAAAACTTATAAGAAAATATCTCAAAATAGATTATAAGACATAACATATATTAAACATTACCTTTTTTGTCCGATTTTTCCGCATTAATGAATCCTTAAATGTAATTCGTTTTTTTTTTAATTATAAATTCTTTGTATTTTATTTGTTTTTGTATACGTCAACTATTATTACCAATTTATTGGTTGTGAACATCGAATTTGGTCCCTTTAACCGTTATTCAATTTTAAATAATTTTGTCAATTGATAATTAGTTGCAGTGCACAATATTTTTTACTTTCTACTATTTTTTCGGTTGCAGCGACTAATATCGATGTTCTTACGTTTTAATCCTAAATAAAAGTCTGTTTCATTTACTGAATTCACAAATGAATTTAATAACCGATACAATTCAGTTCAAATTATTGATTTGGAAATTGTTAAAACCACAATTCGATTATAATTATGTTGTTTTAGTACTGAATATAGAAAATCAGTTAATGTCACAGTCTTTCAATAACAGCGATAAAATTTTAATTAATATAACTAAATATTTATCATAGTAGCCGATTTCCAATCGATCCTTTTTCTGTGTGTATCTAAATATATACATATAAAAGAGTCGCGTTACTGACCGACTGACTGATTCATCATCGCACAGCCCAAACCTAGAATCATGAAATTTTGACAGTAGATGTGTTTTTGGCTCTGTAGGATTTTTGGAAATTTGTACATTTAGGGGTAAAAAAGAGAAAAAACGGGTAAAACAGGTTTTCTTAATTATCTTACACAATATTAGTGATACTAGAAAAATTTCAAATGCATCTGTATCTACTCTTAAAATGATCAGATGGGTGTCTGGCACTTTTTTAAAATTCATAAAAGTTAAAAATACCAAAAAGGGTAAAAGGGGAAATTTAATTTATTCAAACTAATTGAGCCAATTTTTATAAAATTTGAAAAGATAGTTAATTCGGGTAAATTGTTTGGTACTTTTTGAAAACAGAATTTTTCTGGAACAAATGAATTTTTGGTACTTAATCTTTAAATTGAGCAGAGACATAAAATTTAACATGACTAAATGGAAATCTATCAGAGGTGTCTTTGTGTTACTTTTTCCTCCTTCAAATGGTACGATAATGTTGAACATGCAGGGTCATGACTGAGTAAAAATCTGCATGGGTATTCTTTGGTACATTCTTATTCTTTAAATGAAAAAGTACCCAACTTTTTGAAGTATCTATAATGTGTATTCAAAACAAATGACACACTGTTCCTATAAAATCCGAATTTATCAAAATGAGATTTTCGGACTTTTGTACTTAACTATAAAAGTAATACAAATTTTGTATTTAATTTTCATTGGATATCGAAGCACCCAGGGTACACTAGTTAAATTGTAAGACGACCTTGCCATGTTCGTATGTCTGTCTGTCTTTCCGAACGGAAAGAGCTAGAGGCTTGAAATTTCACATAAATACTTTATAGGTAAGGTTTGTTTGGTATTGAAATAGGCGAATAGCCAACGGAAAACGGTTTTAAAAATACCAGTTTAGCGATGAAATTTTACATTAACAAGTTTTATACTAATCAACATCTATATACAAAATCTTATGACAAAATCTTTTATAAGAACATAAATATTCCTATTGAATAATATCAGAATCGGTCGATAACTGACCCTAAATACAGCGTGTAGAACGATGAATATCGACATTAGCAAGATCTATATACACTATTTTATGAGGATCGGTCCATAGTTGACCCTATCCCCTTATAAGGTCCCTGTCAGAAAATTACTAAAAAACTCATTACTGGCTTTAACGTCCATTACTGACATAAAAATATAATATAGTGATGAAATTTGACATAAAAAAGTTCTATGCGAACCATATAGAGCGTAGTTTGGAAATGGACCCAATAAATGCGCCAGGAGCAGCGATATGGGGACTCGAAGTAGACATATACACATTTTTCCCATCCGATATCAAAGATATCTATACCCATATCTCTCCAATATAGTTTTTCAAATACAATAAATTTTTCAACGATTTTCATAAAACTTCATTGTTTTAAAATATTAGTTCTTGCTGAAAACCCCTTCAACAACAAAACTTCTTACCGAAGCAACCTATTTACAGATATTACGAAACTGAAAATGATGAGTCAAATCTCAATATGAAGTCAATGAAAAAGTAAAAGAGACCTTTAAAAAGTGAATTGCAGAATAACAGCAAAGTGGTAAAATCTATTTAAGATTGCATGCTTAAGACATCTTAAACCATCACAACTTAAATGTAAATTCAAAACAATATTTTCCAATGATAATTATCAAATGAAACTAAAACAATTCAATTCAAGCCTAAACTTAAATTCAAGACTAAAAAAAACCCTAAATTAAATCAAGTTTAATGTCAAAAACTGGTGCGTGTTTCAAATCAAAATTATAAAATCTCATAGTTAAAAAAAAAAACAAATAAAAGAAGAAATAATAATGAAAATAACATTTAAAACCAAGATTCTGGAACACCGGCATCTTTATTATTAGCTTTTTAATTTTTTCCCAGTTTTGTGACCAGATTATAATCATCAGTAGCACAATTTTTGAAAAGTTTAACTTGACAGTGTAAACAGTAGCAAAAACATACAACTTAAACACACACCGCATTATCGACAGCGTACAATCTCTGTCTGTGACTTCTTCCTTTTCTATTCTACTTAAATATTACTACAACTACTACTGTTCGGACCTAAATGGGTTGAACGAAACGCGCGTGCTTTTTGGCTACTACTGACAATTTTCCAAATAGTACGCAAGTACGCGTAATTGTTGGTTTTAACTATTACTTTTTTTTTGGTTTTCCTTTTTGCAGCATCCTTTTGCTCGTTTTTTTTTTTTTTTTGCTCATGTGTAATCATGTGCATCTGTTTCTGTTTGAAACCCATCTACTACTTAAACTTTACTGCTCCAGCCAACTTATCGCATAATGATCATTTGTTGATCTTTTTTTGGTGCAACGAGTGAAACTGCAAGTTTGTGCGCGTTCTTTGGTAATTAATTATGTTTAACGCTTTAAGTTTAACTTTTTATTCGCTTAAGTTTAGGTTACATCGTGTTTAATCTTTCGTTAACATTGTTTTAAAGGCTTGTTGACAACTCTTTTCGATTTTTTCTTATTTTTTTATTTCAAGATCAAGGATATCGTTGCATTTAATTACAATTTACATACATATAGAATACCAGTTGTGGATTATAGTTTACATATTACAGATATTGACTGTCCAACTAAGGAAATTCATACATATTCTCAGAATAAGTATATGGCAAAGTAAATCTTAGATTATGATATCGGTACATACATATGTACGTACATAAATGCATATGTATGCATGCATGTTGACAACTAATAATAAAATTACATACAAATATAGGAACATACATGTATTCATACTTCTTAGGTAAAATATAGTACATCTTTAGTTGAGAAAGTAATACTTTTTAGACGATTTTTAAAAATTAATATTTTTATACCCTCCACCACCATCAGTGGTGATAGAGGGTATATATAACTTTGTCATTCCGTGTGTAACACCAAGAAATATTCATCTGAGACCCAACAAAGTATATATATTCTTGAACCTTATGAAATTCTGAGTCGATTTAGCTATGTCCGTCTGTCCGTCTGTCTGTCCGTCCGTCCGCCTGTCTGTCTGTATAAAACATTCTCACGTTAACACGAAGCAACAAAAATTAACGAAATTCACCCAAAATATTTATTATTGTCCTAGGCAGTTTGGTATTGAAAATGAGCAAAATCAGTTCACACCGGGAAAAGTTATGAAACAAAATTTGAAACAACCTCGAAAAAAATAAGCATTTTTTACACATTCTGATGTAATTTTCTCGAAAACTATGAAAGATAATTCCATGAAAATCTACACAAGAGCTTAACTCCTGCTGAAAATTGCCAGAATCGGTCCACAATTTCATATACCTCCCATACAAAAGTACATATTCCCGGAAAATGGGTTTTTTTGTTAATAACTTCCGTCACAATCTCGAAATCTTTACAAAATTTTACAAATTAAAATCTTATGTTAATAGAATTCATACAGAGAAAAAAGTTTCTGGATCGGTCCATAATTGGTCATAGCTCCCATACACGGTCCCCTCCCGAAAATCACTTAAACGCATATAACTCATTAACAAATTATGATATCCATATAAAATTTGGTACAAGTATTGCTCATATGCACAAAAATATTACTGTGAAATTTTATCCGATCGGTCCATTATTGGTCATAGCTCCCATACAAGGCCCCCTCCCGAAAATCACTTAAACGCACATAACTCATTACAAAATATTGATATCCATACATTTAGCACAAATATTGCTCTTATATACATAAATTACACTATAAAATTGTTTTACAATCGGTCCATACTTGGTCATACCCTCCAGAAAATTACTTAAATGTACAATATTCATTACCAAATAATGATATAGATACTGAATTTTGAAATTTTGTTTTTATATACACAATTGGTCCCATACAAGGTCCTCTTTCAAAAATCTCTTAAATGCACATTACTCATTACCAAATAAAGCTATTGATACAAAAATTCTATTTCAAGATTTTTGCACGATCGGTTCATAACACACATTACTTATTACTAAATTACGATATAGATACAAAATTTTACTGAAATATAGCTTTCATGTCCAGAAGTTTCGCTTAAAGAATTTTTTACGATCGGTCTATAATTGGTCATATCTCCCATACTAGGTCCTGCCCCTAAAACCGTATTTAACTAGTTGCATTATCAATTTGTGTAGAACAAAATTATATATATGTATTTTGAAAATCCTTAAATCTTTCACACACATGCAAATTAATAAAATCGCCAAGCGTTGGTAATGTTCAATAAATCTTGATATTGTAATAGATTTGAGCTGTTTGAATCTAGGGATTTTTCTATTTAAGATATGAGAAAACTTATTTCTACAAATATTTGATCAATTAGAAAAGTGTTAATATAAATGTAGCTGGTGGAGGGTATTTAAGATTCGGCTCAGCCGAATATAGCACTCTAACTTGTTTTTTACAAAATTATACTCTACACCACTTGCACGGTATATTGGGTTTGTATGGATGTTTGAAACGCACTGAATTATTTGTTCTACACCCATCTCTGAGAGAATTTAACGATGTCCATCATCCGTCCGGCCTTCTGTGTGTTCATGTAAACGTTATTATCAAAGAACTCAATTTTCAAGGTACTAATATTATTTTGGTCCAAGGACTTAGTCTATTGAAATTGGTTGGAATCAGTGCATTGTTTTACATAGACCCCATATAACCGAACCCTCCGATCAATCTTCGTAAAAATTGGTTCAGCTAAGTTTTATAAAAGTAAAAATTTTGGGCCTTTATATACCCAGCATCAAAAAAAAAAAAAAAAATGGAACACATCGAAATCACACACCCAGTACAAAAGTGACTCAACTCAAAATTTTTATACCCTCCACCACCATCAGTGGTGATAGAGGGTATATATAAGTTTGTCATTCCGTGTGTAACACCAAGAAATATTCATCTGAGACCCAACAAAGTATATATATTCCGGATCCTTATGAAATTCTGAGTCGATTTAGCTATGTCCGTCTGTCCGTCCGTCCGTCTGTCTGTCTGTTTGTGTAAAACACGCTCACGTTAAAACGAAGCAATATAATTTAACCAAAACATTCACTATTATCCGGTACAGTTTGGTATTGAAAATGAGCAAAATCGGTTCACATCGGGAAAAGTTATGAATCAAAATTTAAAACAACCTCGAAAAAAATTAGCATTTTTACACATTCTGATGTAATTTTCTCGAAAACTATGAAAGATAATTTCATGAAAGTCATCATACATTCGTTTCTACACAATATATTGATTCCTGCTGAAAATTGCCAGCATCGGTCCATAATTTCATATACCACCCATACAAAAGTACATATTCCCGGAAAATGAGTTTTTTGTCAATAACTTCCGTCAGAATGTCGATATCTTCACAAAATTTTACAAATTAAAATCTTATGTTAATAAAATTCATTGAGAGAAAAAATTTTCTGGATCGGTCCATAATTGGACATAGCTCCCATACAAGGTCCCCTCCCGAAAATCACTTAAACGCGCATAACTCATTACTAAATTAAGGTATCCATATAAAATTTGGAATAAGTATTGCTCATATGCACAGAAATATTACTGTGAAATTCTTTTCCGATCGGTCTATAATTGGTCATAGCTCCCTTACAAGGTCCCCTCCCGAAAATCACTTAAACGCGCATAACTCACTACTAAATTAAGATATCCATATAAAATTTGGTACAAGTATTACTCTTACATACAGAAATATTACTATGAAATTTCTTTCCGATCGGTCCATAATTGGTCATAGCTCCCATACAAGGACCCTTCCCGAAAATCACTTAAACGAACATAACTCATTACTAAATTAAGATATCCATATAAAATTTGGTACTAGTATTGCTCATATGCACAGAAATATTACTGTAAAATTTTTTTCCGATCGGTCCATAATTGGTCATAGCTCCCATACAAAGTCCCCTCCCGAAAATCACTTAAACACACATAACTCATTACTAAATCAAGATATCCATATAAAATTTGGTAGAAGTATTGCTCATATCATATAAATATCCATATAAAGTTTGTCACATGTTTTGCTCTCACATATACAAATATTACTATGAAATTTTTTTCCGATCGGTCCATAATTGGTCATAGCTCCGTACAAGGTCCAATCCCGAAAATCACTTAAACACACATGACTCATTACTAAATTAAAATATCCATATAAAGTTTGAGACAAGTATTGCTCTCACATATAGAAATAGTACTATGGAATTTTTTTTCCGATCGGTCCATAATTGTCATAGCTCCCGTACAAGGTCCCCTTCTGAAAATCACTTAAACGCACATAACTCATTACTAAATTAAGATATCCATATAAAATTTGGTACAAGTATTGCTCACATATACAGAAATATTATTATGGAAGTTTTTTTCGGATCGGTCCATAATTGGCCATAGCTCCCATACAAGGTCCCCTCCCGAAAATCACTTAAACGCACATAACTCATTACAAAATATTGATATATATACATTTAGCAAAATTATTGTTCATATATACATAAATTACACTATAAAATTGTTTTGCAATCGGTCCATATTTGGTCATAGCTCTCATACTAGGTCCCCTCCAGAAAATCACTTAAATGCACAATATTCATTGCCAAATAATGATATAGATGCAGAATTTTGAAATTTTGTCTTTATATACATAATTGGTCATAGCTCACATACAAGGTCCTTTTACGAAAATCTCTTAAACGCACATTACTCATTACCAAATAAAGCTATTGATTCAAAATTTGGCACAAATATTAGTTTTGTATACAAAAATCCTATTTCAAGACTTTTTCACGATCGGTTCATAACATGCACGCAGAGAAAAAACATGGTTGTGGTAACCATGTTCTAAGAGCAACATATTATGGTTAACATTATGATTGTAGTCTAAACATATTATAGTTATTGTAACAATTTTAAAATATCATATTATGATTATATACCGTGGAAATATTTTATCATAATATTTTTCTATTTATCATAATATTGTTATACTTGATCATATTACGATCCAATGTGATCAAAATTTCGTTTAAATATGTATCGAAATCAAAATAAATTTTACTGAATTAGTAAAATTACAGTTTCTAAAAAAAAAAAAGTAAAATATATATATAAATAAATATAACTTACAATACTTAACACAGTTCGCAAATTTCAATTTGCTTCACAAAAACATAACTACATTATTTTATACAAACTGAAAAACTTATACGTTTAATGTTATAAACCAAATGAGAATTATTTCAACTCATTTTATTGTCGCGTAAAAAAAAAACACACACGAAAAAGTAATCTGTATGAGTAAATGTGTGTGGCAAAAGTTGTTTTGTTGTTGTATTCATTTGTTGTTGTATCAGCAGACATATAACAACATAACATATAATGGTTATTTATAACAACATAACATACAATGGTTATAAATGGTTGTAAATAACATAATATGTTTTCATTGTTATCATTATTTAGTTGTTGTAAAAATAATTATTTTTCAGTGAATCATACTCAAATTTATAATTGCCTTGAACATACAAAGGTTTACAGTAACTAAAATATTGTTAAAATCTAATTAAAATAACAATTACATGTTTTTGAAAACAATATATTGTTACAGTAAACATGGCGTAGTTATAGTAACCATGTCGAACCATGTTTTTTTTCTGCGTGTGGGTGCCGACTTCACTTGAACACACATTTCTTATTACTAAATTACGATATAGATACAAAATTTGACAGAAATTTTGCTTAAAGAATTTTTTACGATCGGTCTATAATTGGTCATATCTCCCATACTCCCTGCCCCTAAAAACAATTTAACCGTATTTAACTAGTTGCATTATCAATTTATGTAGAACAAAATTATATATGTATTTTGAAAATCCTTAAATCTTTCACATACATGCACATTATTAAATATCGTTAAAGCATATCTTAGGGCGCTATAAAAATATAAAAGAAAATGGGGTTTGTAATGTTCAATAAAACTTGGAATTGTAACAGATTTAAGCTTTTAAGTCTTTGGGATTTTCTATTTAAGACATGAGAAAACTTATTTCTACAAATATTTAACCAATTAGAAAAGTATTAATATAAAAGTAGCTGGTGGAGGGTATTTAAGATTCGGCTCAGCCGAATATAGCACTCTAACTTGTTTTTTTTTAAAGAGAAAATTTTTTTTTTAAATTTCTGAAACATAAAGAAAGATGTAACGTTTTTTTCAGCAGTTAACAACAACAAAATACACTGATATTTTTTTTAGAGATAAACAATTATCTTGTTTATAGTTTAAGGCTTAAAGAGTATAAAAACGTAAAAATAAAATTTTGAGTTGAGTCACTTTTGTACTGGGTGTGCGATATATTCTGGTTTCTTGTAGGAATCTTAGACGCTATAGTCATGTCTGTCTGTCTTTTAAAAGAACAATAAGGTCTGAAAGTAAAGAACCTCTTACGATTTTTCATAATACCTCTTTAATGGGATAAAATGGCTCCAGGAAAAAAGACATAGAGCCAAAAACAAAAATAGGCCAATCTTATATAACCACCATTAGACCCCCTAAAAAATAGGGTTTTATTTGGAAAACATTTTGGTGCATACATAGATTTCGGTTCGTATAGTACTTACTTGTTTCGATTTTCATCGCTGTATTCGTATGTTTAATTCAGTCATGGCGTTTATAACGAATTTCATCGCTGTATTCGAACTTTAATACCAGTAATTAGCGTTATAGTAATTTTCTGAAGGGGGCCTTATATAGAGATTCAATTAGGAACCGATGCTCATAAAATTTGGTAGGCAGATTTTGGCTCGCTTTTTTTTTCGTATTTTTTTTACTCGTATTTTTAAGCCAGTAATGCGTGTAAAAGTAATTTTAAGGGCGAGCTATATGGGTGTAGGGTCAATTATGGACCGATCCTCATAAATTTTGGTTGAGAGACTTTTGCTCGTAAGAAACTTTCTTATGTCGAATTTCATCGTTATGCTCGTATTTTTATACCCTACACCACTTTAGTGAGGAGGGTATATTGGGTTTGTGCTGATGTTTGTAACATACAAAAATATTCGTCCTATACCCACCTTAAAGTATACCAATCGGATTAGAATCGTTTTCTGAGTCGATTAAGCTATGTCCGTCCGTCCGTCTGGCTGGCTGGCTGTCCATGTAAAGATTGTGTGCAAGGTACAGGTCGCAATTTTCAAGATAATTGGATGAAATTTGGCACACACTCTTTTTCGGCCCAAGGAAAAGCCTATTGAAAATGGTTAAAATCGGTCCATTATTTCAATGTCCAAAATTAACTTATAATAAACACAAATATCGCGATGAAATTCAGCACAATAAAATATTATGTAAATATAAATATATTTACAAAATTTTATCGGGCTTGGTTCATATTTGCCCCTAGCCCCCCTATAAAGCCTCTTTCAGAAAATTAGTTTTTCATCCATAAATTGCTTAAATGTATCGGAACAAGGTAATAGAAGATAAATGCTTTATTATGAAAAATAAATCACATTTAATATTCATAACTGGTGTAGGGTATCATATGGTCGGCCACGCCCGACTATACTTTCTTACTTGTTTATACTGTAATGAGCGTTTAAGTAATTTTCTGAAGGGGAACCTTATATGCGGGGTAGGGTGAATTATAGACCATAAAATTTGGTACAGAGATTTTGGATAGTAGGATAGTAATCTTGTTTTCTAGCCAGTGATGAGCGTTTAAGTAGTTCTCTGAAGGGGACCTTATATAGGGAGTAGGGTCAATTATGGTCCGATCCTCCCATTTTCAATACCAAACAAACCCTACCTATAGGGAATATTTGCGTAAAATCCTACAGCTCTTTCCGTTCGGACTAATTCGTGTTTTCAACAGACAGACAGACAGACGGACATGGCTAGATCGTCTAAGAATTTAATAAGACCCCAGAATATATACATATATACTTTTGTGGGTCTATAAAAAATATTTCTATATATTATAAACGGAATGACAACAAGTTAGAGTGCTATATTCGGCTAAATACTCTTTTATTAAAACCCATTTAACTATACAGTTTTTAAATATTTTGACATATTGATAATTTTCTATAATAGGTTTACTTATTTGTTTGTTTGAACGTGTGCTTGTTTTACACAGATAGACGGACGGACTTTGTTGTATGTACCCTCTATCACCACTGATGGTGGTGGAGGGTATAAAAACAATATATCCCTCATCTTTTTGATGGTGGGTATAAGAACATTAATACGAGATTCTTAGCTAATGATGTAAGAAGAGCTTTTGTAGATAAGAAATAACAAAATTTTAAAGGGTGTAACACAAAAACGTCATAATCACTTACATATGTATAAATTCATATTCAGATACATACACCTTAATTATAATCAAAATATATACTTACTATTCTTGTAACTTTTTTTTCCAATTTTTAATAGTATCCATATAATTATTGTTTTGAAATTTGTAAAATGTTTTTTAAATTGAACACATCACAAAACTAAGTTTCTTTAAACTTGAATTTTCCATAAATCTATCTAAATATTATAAAGATCACTGAAAGTTATTAGCAGTTTCTGGCAGATTTTAATTATATTTTTTATTCAGGTATTGATTTTTTTAATTTAATTTACACGGTTTTCTGTCAGGTTTATTTTATGCAAATGTAATTTTTACTTCATCATGATTCATTTACTTCTCTCACTTATTTTTTACAAATCTGGTAAAATCTTTCCTTTTTTAACACGATTTCTAAATTCTTTTAATAGTAAGTGTTTTTTTAATTTCTTTCATAATCCATTTGTTAATCTATTCATTATACAATAATTATATTTTCTTTTAATAAACGTTTTCTATTAATATTTTTAATCACAATTTTCACAATTTAATATCTATAACACCACAGGATTCACACCATGGAACCTCATACAAATCATTTAACGTAACCGGTATTTGGCAATGATTCATTCATACGCTTTCAGAAGACAACACTATTGTCATCTCTTTCTATCAATATTTCACTTGAAAATAATCTTCATTCACATTCACTTGTTAGTTGCGTGTGCACAGACCTTTTCACTGATTTCGAGTTAAGATTTTTGTTTAACGAGTGTAACCGGTAGTTGGCGAATATTTCAATTAGAGGAAATGCAAGTATTTGTAGAATTTCACCAATTGATCAACCGGCATTTCTTTTCTTTCTTTTTTTGCGGCGCTTTTTTTTTCGTATTTGTTGTAGTTAGTATACAATTCTGAACGTGGCAAAGTTTCACGAGTTACTCAATGTGTGAGATTTAACAACCGCTTAAACTTCATTCACAATTTTTTTTTTCTCGAATCGTGTGCTTTTTTCACTTCAATGTACGTACATTTCGTCTTTGTGATCGAGTGTGCGATTTAGTATGATTTTTTGATGTTGTTGTTGTTTTTCTAAACTGATCGTAGGTAGATCATCGCCTAAGTTACCACTTTTTTGTTTCTGTTTCTGTATTTGTCTTTTTCAGATTTTGATTTTTAGTATATTAAGCGTGTGTGGTTGTATTTGTCTGTCTGTCTGTTTGTTGTCATTTTTGGTCATACATTTTAACGTTGAGGCACAACTGATGATATTGTTGCTGTTTTGTCGTCATTGTTGGCTGTTTTGTGTAGGCTAAATTATATCTTCAGCTTGTGCTGTTTGGAGCTCTCTCTCTCTCCTTGGCTGGCTCTCCAATATCACTTTAGAACTCAACTACAAATCTTGAGTAGAATTACCAACAGCATTGTTTAATGAAAGCGATATTCAATCTAAGCCAATCCAAACTAATTCAAACCATTCCACATTGCATTCTGCAATGCAACAACTAAATAAAGCTTTCACGCCATCACTACTTATCATCATACGAGTTCTTTGAGACATTCTAGTTGGTAAAAGAGATCAAAGATTTTACCACTTTTTCTTTATCTAGGGGCGTTTGTTTGTAGTTGTTATTGTTGTTTCTAATCAGCCCCCGTATAAATAAATAATACATTTTTTTTTGTTTTGTTGTTGAGTTATTACAATTTTTATTGGATAATGTCTCGTGCCGTAGGTTTTGTGCTGTAAGATTGTGTAGGCTGTTTAACTTTTCCACTATCGCACAGTGATTTATTTCTGGGCAAATTATGAAGAAAAATTAAGATCCCTTCAAACATTTAGAAGACAAAACTATTGCGCATCACCCCAGACGCCACGTCAGAAACTCTTCTGGACGATTGTGAGACGAGAACGCACATTTACAAAAACAAAATACATTGATTTCGAATTTTCGTCTTCTAGAAATACACTTTTAAGTTACTTCGGATGATAGTTAGAAGAGTGCATCCATTTTGCTTTTAAACAAAAAACCATGACTGTTGAACTTTTTTCATCTGGAAGTATACGTTTTTAGTGACTTCTGTATGAGAGTTGGGTGAGAACACACATTTTACAATAACAAAATACATTGTTTCCTAATTTGTATCTTCTTGATTTGTATGTTTATGTCACTTCTGGAAGACAGTTTGAAGAGTGTTCACATTAATGTTGTATTTTATTCATCTGGAAGTGTGGATTTTAGTCACTTCTGGACGATTGTCAGACGAGAGCACACATTTTACAAAAACAAAATACATTGATTTCTAGTTTTCGCCGTCTGAAAGTATAGTTTTAGGTTACTTCCGATGAAAGTACGAAGAGTACAAAAACAAAAAAATATAAATACTCCATTTTTTAGCGTGAACGCGAAAAAAATAAAAAAAAATAATGCAGAAATTTTGCTAAGTTCAGTGATGTTTTGTGTTTTGTCCAGTCACGTTTAGTTTTAATTATTCATTGTTAAACTTAAATGAGTTATTGAATTTAATGTTCATAGAAAATAGTTGTAATTAATATAATGTGAATCTTAAGTAATAAAAAACAATATGACAGTGTTGTGTTAAAAGTCAACTGTTAATAAACATTTAATAAGGTTTTGTTAATTGGCGAAGTTTATTAAATATATACCAAAAAGTAATTATCTTCAAGGCTTATATAAATTAAATTAAAAAGTAAGTTGTCATATTTTACATTAAAATACTATTTTAGGAATAAGTTAATAACTCTAAACGGCTTCCATTTCCATTATTTTTAAACGAAGTCTAATATCTTAATTGGTTTAGGAGTTATAAGCATTAAAGACTTTTTCAAGTTGTACGTTTCGGCTTTCATTTGATGAACATTGCATTTTTAACCTATTTAGATTTATTTGAGTTAAATCTTATCTTTCAATATTTTTTAAACTATTAGCGCGTTTAGGTCCTGTTTCTAGATACGTATGATCACTTTGAGCTAAAATTTTATTTGTATTTCATTATCGTAACAAAAACAAAATACATTAAAATTTTACTTAAAGTATTCAAACGCTATCTGGAATCATTATATTGAAATTAATACTACTGTTTTATACATAAATTATTTTTTGACTTGGGTCACTCGACACGAAATTGCCCATATAAGATATTTAATATTGAAATCAGATATTTTTAAACCCACCTTTTTTAATAAATACAATTTTATTAATTTTTCATATAGCTTTGGATTTAATTATTCTAATTATAGGTACTTTTTTAGTTATTAACACCAGGTCTTTCTATGACCTTTATATGATATTAATATTCTTAAGTTTTTGAAAGTGTATAACTCCTTAATTAGAAGAGAGCGAACAAAAAATAGTATTGCAGTAAGTGTTAAAAGCAATATCCCGTTTAGGGTCGTTAAGGTGTTTCTATCGTTAGTGACTGCAAATAATTTTAAAAATAATCCATGACTTATACCCCATTTACACATACACGAAATCTAGTACTTATGAGATTTCGAGCCAAATCTACTTGATTTTAACTAGATTTCCCATACAAAACAAAATCTACTTCGTAATTAGATTTCGTTAAAATCTACTCAAAATCTAATAGTTTTTAGTGATGCAACTCTGTTTTTTCCTAATAATACTAAAAAATACGACACTACACAGGAAAAAAGAGGAAAACAAATCAAACAAAAAAATTAAAAATGTCGACAAAATTTTTATAAATTGAAAAACATGAATGAAAAGTTAATCTAAAATAAAAGGTAATGTTATATTTAAATATCTATTTTTTTATTTTAAATGGAATTTTGATAAATATCCCATTTTTCCTTCTTATTTTTCATATCACACACTTTTTCAAGAAATATTAGAAAAAATGAAATCTTCTTAAATGTCAAGAATAGTAAGTGTAAACGGACTAGATTTGGAAAAAGATTTTAAATGAAATCTACTAGATTTCGTGTATGTGTAAATGGGGTATTAGTAATTTCAGATCTTTATAGACGTTTAATTCCAAGTTATTTAAAAAATGTTCATGAAAGGAAAGGTTTTTATTGATTCAAAACAATAAATAAATTAATTAATTAATTTTAATTTTTTTTATTTTTTTTTTTTTAGAAAGCAGTAGCTAATATTGTACCCCCTATTAAATTCTTCTAACCGAAATAAAATATAAAAAAGGGATCTGGTAAGTTATATATGTCTTATTTCATCACGCGGTTCCATTAAAAATGTCGATTATTTGCAGAAAATGTAAAAAATGGATCTGACAGTTTAAACTTTGGTGGTAAATGTATTGGACATAAGAGAATCCTATTTTATTGCTTCCTAAAGTATAAGAGGTAATTTCAATAAATACAAAAGTATGTATATTCAATATTAATTATAACATTATTTTTATTTGTTTTGTTGAAGGATTAATGCATTCCAAAATATAACTCTTACAATTCGATGGATTGATCATAAAATTTATGAAGAATTACAAAAATATTTTAGAGTCCAACGTTTTACAATTTTTGGAAGTATACCAGTCAGCAGTTGGAATATTAATACAGATTTCCTGAAAATTATCTTATTATAAGGTAATTATTCTAAATTTTTGATACATATGTACATTAGACCGACTCACTCTGTATGGAAAGCAAAAACGTGTTTTTGTTACCCCTCTCAAAATGTTCCTTGCTTTGTTTTATGATGATTCCCAAAATATTTTAAATCTAGGGATGACCGTTCGTGAGCTGGACCAAATTAAAAAAGGTATTTTGGAATTATTTTTTTTCAATTTTTGTTTGTTTTGAAACAAAATATCCAATACGGGGTATCGTTTAAAAGATATTTTAAAGCCGCGTCCAATGATGTATTAATCATAAATAACCGTCTGCTTATAATTGTCATATTCCAAAATATTTAAAATTGTTAGGTTTTTCACTAAGAAAAATAAAATGTATGCACAATTTTGCGCACCACTAGACTTGGCTTCAAAAAACCTTTCAACTGATACCACATACTATATATATTGTTTAAGAAATACTGTATAATTTAAAACAAAATAACTAAAAAGGGACTTTTTTGTAACCAGTTCAGCTCACGAACGGCCATCGAGAGACTAGAAATATTTTGGGAACCATTATAAAACATAACAAAGATTTTTGAAGCTGTGTTAAAATATTTTATTTAACATGAAGAATCGTGTTCCCATACGATATTTTCTTTAAAACTGTCCAGCTCACGAATGGACAACACTTAACCGAAAATATTTTGGGTAACATCATATTACATAAGAGCGAATATTATGAGGGGGGTAACTCAAGCACCATTTTTTGTGAGTCGGTCTAATGTACATATATTACTTTTTTTGTTAAATCAATTATTTTTTCTACTATTTTAATTTTAATTATTTCAATAAAAACTATAAAATTTCATTTTATTTAGATTTATTTTTATAGATTTTATTTTGGTGAGTATACAAATAGAAGAAGAGAATACTCATCTTCTAGAAGAAGAGAATACTCATCTTCAAGAAGAAGAGAATACTCTTCTTCAAGAAGAAGAGAATACTCTTCTTCAAGAAGAAGAGAATACTCTTCTTCTAGAAGAAGAGAAAACTCATCTTCTAGAAGATAAGATAGGAACACTTCTAGATGATACCAAGTAATCACTTGAAGAAGTGACTTCCTAGTTACATCTAGAAGAGTCTTTGGCAATACCTTACTTCCAAGAGTCATCTAGAAGTTTCTTCTGCGGGTCTTCCAGAAGTATCTTCCACGTTACTCTTAGACGTTCCCCAGCTCGGCATCAGTTCTTCCCGACTGGTGACAAGAATTCTTATACTTCCGCAACATCGCTGGCGAGCTTTTAGCACGTTTGGAAGTTTCACACGGGTAACTTCCGCAATAGAAAATGTTTGTAGGGATATTTTCTATTTATAACTGGTATTTCGGATTATCCTGTTTTATTTAATTTTTCAATTTTTTTATGTTATTTTTTAAGATTCAAGTTTACTGTTACTATTGCATTTTTGGTGCCTTCTGTAGCAAGTTGATAGTTTTCTAGTCTAGCAAACCCGAAGTCGAATGTTCGATTCTCACCACAGACTGTGGTAAAGCAGAGCTCATCAAACCCATAGGATCAGCCGTAGTATCGTCCTCCTTTGAATCTAACGATTAGATCCCGCGACAATAGGATTCTCTGAATCACCGGATTGCAATGGGCAACACTTTTTCCATTTAGCAACAGCGTCATCAACCGGAAGTTGATCCTCAAAGGAGCACTTTTAATTTACCCCGCGGGAAATGGAATGGACACAAAACTTGTCACGCGGTAGGTTTTAAAGTGATAAGGACCGGTCTATGGCGTGACATTGATATTGAAATATCATGAGAGGGAGCAGCGATCTAGCTAGGATCTAGGAGCTCGCTATCTATCTAGCTAGCTGAGCTAGCGATCTAGCGAGGAGGAGCGATCGAGCGAGCGAGCGAGCGGGAGCGAGGAGCGAGCGAGCGAGCAGCGAGCGAGCGAGGAGCGAGCGAGCGAGCGAGCGAGCGAGCGAGCGAGCGAGCGAGAGAGAGAGCGAGCGAGCGAGCGAGCGAGCGAGCGAGCGAGCGAGGAGCGAGCGAGCGAGCGAGCGAGCGAGCGAGCGAGCGAGCGAGCGAGCGAGCGAGCGAGCGAGCGAGCGAGCGAGCGAGCGAGCGAGCGAGCGAGCTAGCGAGCGAGCGAGCGAGCGATCGACTAGCGAGCGAGCGAGCGAGCGAGCGAGCGAGCGATCGAGCGAGCTAGCGAGCTAGCGAGCGAGCTATCAGCTCGAGCGGGATCTCGAGCTATCGATCGATCTATCGATCTATCTATCTATCTAGCTATCTATCTATCGATCTATCGAGCTAGCTAGCTATCGATCTATCTAGCTATCTATCTATATCTATCTATCTACTAACTAACTAACTAACTAACTAACTAAACTGACTACCTAACTAACTAACTAACTGACAGCTATGACCAATTATGGACTCATCCGCAAAAAAAAACTTGTAGAATTATTTGTATATACATACTACTTTCATAGCAAAACCTTTTTTATCAAAGAAATATTTACACTTAAATAATTTTCGCAAGTGGACCCTATATGGGAGCTAATATCAATTTTGGATCTAGCCAGAAAAAATGATTTACATATACACATATGCACAAATATATGTACATATGTCGAATTTGATCCTGGAATCCTGTTTTGTCAGTGTGCGTTTTCGAGGTTATCGAAGTATGCTTTATATGGGATCTATGTATGACCAATTATGGACCAGTCCGACAATTATTTTGCAGAGTGATATATGTATATATAAACCGTATTTGTGTTCAATATTGTACCGATATCTTTATTTCTTAATTATTTATGTGCATTTACGTGATTTTCTGAAGTGGACCTTATCTCGGAGCTCTTACCAATTGTAGACCGATACAGATATACGTTGGTTAATATGATTTCTGTTTGTATAATGTGCAAAAGTTTTAGGTGATGCCGATATTTTTGAGGAAGTTATTAACCGATAAATTCATTTTCGGGAATATGAAACATTTGTACCGCGGTCTGTGAGAAATTTTGGATCGATTGTTATGATTTTGGTAATCACTAGTGTTTATAAAAATCCGACTTTTGGAAGAACCGGTTTTTCGGTTAAGCGAAAATTGACCATGTCTAGAAACCGGCTTGTCGGTTAACCGAGTATAAAAAAACCCGGTAACCGAAATTTTTGGAAATTTTTAAAATATTATAATATTTAGTTGAAAAATGTCATTTTGCGAAATATTATGATTACTTAATAAGATATTTGTACTTTTTAGTATAGATATGTACATTAATATATCATAGGAAAACAAACCAAAAACCAATGTTTTAAAAAACCGGTTTGCGAAAAACCAAAATATGCAAAAAAAAAACGGGTTTTCGGTTAACTGCTTATAAACACAACAACTTACTTTTAAATGACAACTACATACCTTCTGCATTATTTAGAAGGAGTCTAGAAACTAATAATAGACGCAGTGGACGTATCCTCGTAGGAAATTTTTTTCTCAGAAACAAAACCTATTTACTGAACTCCCTATTTACAGGAAAAAGAGAGATCAATGAGCTATGAAATAAGCCAATATATGCTTTAGGTCAAAGTTGCGATGTTCAGTTTTTGAACTTTCGGATTATTCATCATTCAATTTTTCAGTCAAAAAGACAATTTTTTCAGTCAAAAGACTGAAAATTAATCAAACCCGGTATATAGTATATCATACTAGGACATAGTTTCAATATATGGAATACCTACGAAAAGGTTTTTTCTAAAATCTTCCATTGTTTTATCTCGTACAATCTTAATTATTTTCCAATTAAATCTACTGTGCAGCATCTTTGTGTTTTTCATCAAGTTTTCCGTGTTATAAGCTTACTCTTCTTTATTTCCATCATGGCTGTTCACTGCCACTTTCAATATTTCTAAGTAGAGTTTGTGGTTTTGCCGTGATTTCTTTTCGGCAGCTGTATGCCATCCTACACATTTTGGATAGTAAGCATTTCCAAATCACAATGATGTTCTTTTTAGATGGCGGTTTCATTGTAAATAAATGTCGCAAAAATTATCATGTGTGTCTTTTAGTGTGTTTTGTAACAAATAAGGAAAGAGTTTTATTTTGTTAAGTAGCCATATTGTGTTAATAAATCGCCATTTTGTTAAGAAAAATCACTTTCCATTGGTTACTTGTGTGCGTGTGTGTGTCCCTAATTACATTGTTAACGCAAAAGTAATTTATCGTTATAATCTTTATATCAGGGACAATACATACAGATACAATTTATGATGTCTTTGTTTTCAGGATCAATTAACAATTCTTTTTTAATTTAAATATTTTTTTTATGCTCTAATAGTATCTTTGCGTAAGTCTTAGCTTTCAGTAATTAAACCAAGAAAGTTTAAAAATTGCGTAAAAACCGTGTACAGTAGTTTAGAAAATTTCAAA